>NW_022196911.1:101557110-101569514 GCF_008632895.1 Mastomys coucha | reverse complement strand
AGAAGAAGAAGAAGAAGAAGAAGAAGAAGAAGAAGAAGAAGAAGAAGAAAGAAGAAAGAAGAAAGAAGCAGAAGAAAATACAAGTAAACAAAATGTAGACAAGGAGATGAACTTTCCACCCTGCCCTTTACTAGTCCTTATGATTTATTATTTCTTTGTATCCACAGTAGAAACCTAGAACTGGGGTATAAGCCTGCAAAGTCCTGCTCACTAAATAGATGCAGGTTTATAGTAAGACACTGAACTGAGCCCTGCAACTCTATTGGGGGAACTGTGCAGCACTCCCATTTCCATAGAACGGCAATGGTTCTGTAGCGGCATCTGCTTCTGCCTTGGGGGAACAGCACTGGTCTTGTTTTCCTAAGTACTGCAGCACAGCAAGCCTTCTGCGCCTTTTCCCAAATGAGCCCGACTTCAGGCTTCTGCTGGCCTCAGATATCGGTTGTAACTAGAACCCACACTCTGGGCCCTTGCTCCCTTTCCTCCACTGGGCGCAAAGGTAAACCTGGTAGCCAAGGCCATTGCTGTGGACCTGGTACTAGTTTATTTATTGCAGAACTATGTTAGGTCTGTAAGGGGTGAGGGAGACCATAAGCCCAACAGTCACTCCTGTTGCAAAGGCCTGTGTTGGAGAGGATTCACTGCCGGGTAGCAATCTCAACTTTATGAACCATTATGTTTACATGTTTAGATAATAACAAGACTGTTATTTAGAAGTCATGGAGATTTCACCTGCCTCAAGCTCAAATAATAAATGACCACGGAGGGAAAAAGATGTTCAGAACTCAGGGTCAAGGTCATTTTCTCCAGAAGATGACTGACTTCAAATGAAAACCACTGAAGCTTGGAATTCATAATGTGGACACAAGTTCAATCTCAAAATAGCACCTGTCCAAAGTACTGGCACATACAGACTCAGGGGTGTGTGTGTGCATGTGTGTGTGTGTGTGTGTGTGTGTGCTGAGAGAACTTCTGATCTACTTTCTTACATATTATTCTTACTCTTGATTCCAGGTGCAGATCTAGGCACTGTAAAGACCTGTGAGATGTGTAAGCAAGGCCTACTGGTCGACCTGGATGACTTCAATATGACCGAATTTTACCACAAGCACCAGCAATCCCGGGTAAGTCACATCACTGCCACTTTCCCCAAGGTGGAGTAGGCAGAGGATCTAGAGAGAGCTCAGAGGTTGAGCGCTTGCTGCTCTTCAAGAGGATCTGGTTGGTTTCCCAGCACCCATATGGTGGTTCACGACTGTAACCTCAGTTCCATGGGGACCCAGTGCACCCTTTAGCATGTGTGGTTACCAAAGGTGCCCATACACACACACACACACACACACACACACACACAATACATGCAGGCACACATTCATACATAAAGATAAAATAAGCAAATCTTTAATAACTAAGTAGGTTAAAAGTTTGAGCAGAAGGCAACTTGGTCTACGGATTATAAGAAGCCCAAATGTGATTTGCATCTGAGTCTATTTGGCTCACTTCTTTGAGAACACGGGAGAACTGAAAAGTCTTACCCTCCTGACATGACATCCACCTGCTATTAGGGAGACCAGGGGAAGCTGAAATAGCCAACTGAACCCAGAGAAACAGCAAGAAAGTCTGAGCAGGCCCAGGTTCAAATTTGCTGAAGTTATTTAATAACAACAGAAAATAAACTTAAGGTCTTGGAGAAAATGGTCCCCCAACTTAAATATCAAGTAACCTGGGTAATGAGGACCAGCATTACCTAAGGCTAATAAGCATGAAGTAAATGCTTACTGTGGGCTTTTTAAACACCCAGGGAACTGGGGAATGGGATAAGTGGAGAAAACTCTCCAGGGGCATTTGGATTACATTGCTGAAAATGTGAAAAAGTTAATTAACCTCGGGTGGGAAGGTGATTTATGCCCAAGGCAAAAGTTAATCACTTAATTCTCAGGCAAACAATCTCTTATTTAGAACTATACTCTCCAATAGAGAAGCAACAAGCCACATGTGGCTAATGAGAAGGTGGCTAGTTCTAATCAATACATTTTGTATGTGATAAATACACACTAGATCGGATATTGATACAAAAGAGCAAAATATTTAATTTTATATTAAATTTATACTTCCCATCCTGGATAGTAATATGTCAACTTGACACAAGCTTGAGTTATCTGAAAGGAGGGAACCTCAACTGAGTACTGTCAACTGTCTCCGGAAGATCCATCTGTAGGACATTTTCTTAATCAGTGATTAAATGGGGAGGCCCCAGTTCACTGAGGGTGATGTCATCTCTGGGTTGGTGGTCCTGGGGTCTATAAGAAAGGACACTGAGCAAGCCACGGTGAACAAGTTGGTGAGCAGTATCCTTCCAGAGCCTCTGCATCAATGAGCTCCTACCTTCAGGTTCCCGCCCGGTTTGAGTTCCTGTCGACTTCCTCCACGATGGACTGTGATCTGGAAATGTAAACCGAATAAACCTTTTCCTCCTCAGCTTGCCTTTCGGTCATGGTATTTTGTCGCAGCAATAGAAACCCTGACTAAGACACTTCCTCCACCCATTTTTCAATATCATAACAACATGTGTAAGGCTAGGCAACTTTATTAAGAAAACAGGCTGAAGGCTACAGGGGTAGTGGCTGTTCATGCTGAGTACACACGAACACCCACACCCACACAGAAAGCTTATTATGTAGATTATGTTCTTAGGTTCAAGGGCTCATATCTGGCAATACTCTGCTTGCTGGCAGATTCCTGAAGCAGAATACCGTATCCCATGAAAAAGGATAGATAGTGTGCATCTGTGTGCACATGTGTGCCTCTGTGTTCTGAGCTTGCTCCTTAGAAGTCTACCCAGGACTTATAAGACTTTTAAGTCCGACGAGGACCACAGTCACAGGTCTTCGTCTGGATGGCCTTATCTAAGCTTCTCTCCTCCCAGAGATCCTTTAAACAATAGGGTTAGATTAGCTTCCCAGCTTCTTGTGGATTTCCAAGTTATTGGTGTTTTTACTTAACATAAGAAACAATTTTGAGATGGAAAGATGACTCAGTGGTTAAGAGCACTGGCTGCTCTGGAAGAAAACCCAGGTTCGATTCCTAGCACCTACATGGCAGCTCACCACCATCTGTAACTCTAGTCCTAGGAAGTCTGATGCCCTCTTCTGACCTCTGCAGATAGCAGGCATGCATGGGGTATACAGACAGGCAAACACTCATCCATATAAAATTTTAAAAAAAAATTTTTTTCAGAAAGAAACATTTCCATACACTTGTACTTTAATCACAGAGGTCTCTGTGCTCGTGATGAGCACTAGAGGAGCCTGCAGTGTTAGCACCTGGGGCTGCTCCCTCAAGCAAAGGAATGCAGTACCTGTCATTCACCCAGCAGGCTGGAGCAGATGTGATTTCTAGCCTGGTGTGACTAGAGACTTTCCTGTACCAGACCCTTGATTTTCTATAGATCCTATCCTTATGGACTTTACAAAGCACTTCAATGGATTTGAGGCTGATCTGTACTTAGCTTACCTTGTTCCTTGGGGAGATATACATATGCTTTATTGTGCACGCAGAATTGAGTTAATTATCAGCAGAAAAGTTTCCACCAAATTGTGCTGTGCTTAAATATGCCTAAAATAAACCACTTGGGTCAGACTCCGGAAGTTTGAAGCAGCACGGGCTACTGAGCTGTGTTGAACTAAATGGCCTCCTTGTCTCCCGAGGCTGGTCACTCTGCTGGCCTCACGGTAGCATAGACTCCTGTGTACCCTGACCTGACCTTTACTTCCTCATCCTGCCCTCTCCCCTGTAACTTCAATTTTTTTCAAACCTTATTTTTAATGATGGTTCTTAAACCTCCCTGATAGCCTACCACCCACCAGAGGTAGTGGAAAAAGAAAGGATACAGGGGAGTGGACCTGTTTAGAAAGGTTCTTTGGAGCAACTCCCATCTGTGTTGTCTGGAAATCAGCAGTTCAGTTCACTGGTTAGCAGCAGCAGCTCGATCCACTCACAAACATTTCCCGGATATACCTGTAGTCCAGTTTGGTAGAATCAGGCTAGCAACAGCAGTGACAGGACCTAGCAGAGACAGCCAGGCCTCAGCCTCAGCTTGAGTCAGCAGAAGGGACCCAGAGGGACACCAGGAGAAGTTCTCAGCTATGCCTCTCTCAGGGAAGCAAAGATCAGCGAAGACTTGAGACCCACAAGTGCTGCACAGCTAGCTGGACCAGCAAGCCAAGCTCTGTCTCTGTCATTCCTTGGCGTCCAAACGTCACGTGTCCTTCCCGCGCCTTAACTCAACACGTGCATCCAATCAGGCCGGGGCTGTGGAAACTGCAAGAAACCGAAGATTTCTTTGGTGCCTTTCTCTCCCTGGAGTCCCAACAAATGCAGCTCAGCTACGCAATGTAAGGTAGACCACACATGTGTGTTGTTAGCAAAGAATCCTCCATCATGTCCCTTCACATGCTCTCCTTAGCAGAACATCTCCTCTCCCTTGTCTGCTTCAGTGAAACGTCCCTTCATGAATCTGCCTGAGCCTTAACAAAATGCTCCTTCACATGTTTGCCCCAGCAAAACACCACCCAACTGACTTTCCAAAGAACCCTTAAAATTCCCACTTCACTCCCCAGATAAGGTTTCCACTTCATCCTTCACAGCCGGAGTGTTAGCCAAAGCTCTGTTTTGGCTCCTGGTTCTGGAGCCTAAGGTCTAAGGTTGAGCCCCGTTATGTTTGGGCCTCTGGTGAGAGCGGCATTCTGTGCAGAAGTGTAGTGGAGCAAACAGCTCACCTTTGGAGATGCAAAGGGAGAAAGAAGGTACTCAAGCGTTCTCCTTCAAGAGATGGCTAAGGACCTCCCCAGGATCCCCTTCCTAAAGGCTTCCCCACCTCCCAATGGGGGACCAAGCTTCTGACACATTCATCACAGCCAGTGGGGTTTGGTTTCACAAAAGAGCCTTGGGCTAACCCTGCTCTTTCAGAGGACCTGGGTTTGGTTCCCAGTGCCCACGTGGTGGCTCCTAACTGTCCACCTCCAGGGGCTCATACTCACTCTTCAGACTACCACGGACACTTCACGTATGTAGTGCACATAACACACAGGCAAAACACTCATGCATATGAATCAATATAAAATTCTGTAAATGCAAAGACAAGACTTATACCAACATATCAAGAACCATGTAAGAATGTATCGAAGTACTTTGAAAGCCTGTCAGCCTAGGAGTCTGTACCCAGTGGTATTTCCTTCAAAATTGGAAGCAAAATGGAGAGTTTGTGAAAGAATGAATTCCAAAAAAATAAAACTCACACTCTGGGGCCAGCGAGATGGCTCACTAGGTAAGGGGGCTTGCAGCACAAGGCTGACTACCTGAGTTCAATCCCCAGGACCCACTTGGTGAAAGGAGAACACTGACTTCCAAAAGCTGTCTCTGCCCTCCTCCTGTGTGGTATGGCACACACTCCCATACATACACCAATGAGTGAGTAAGTAAGTAAATAAACAAAGAAATGTTGCATTGATAATTCTGGAGTGTAACCTCCCCCCCACCCCCGGGCAGCTTAACACCCTCTCTACAAACACTGGGCTTGCACATGTGTATGCTTGGTACCACGAAGCCTCCAAGTACAGCAGGCTATGCCAGCTAGGCTTGCGTAAGAACACTCTGATGGTCCGGTCACACAATTAAATCACCTAGCCACACATGTCCCAGAATGTGTCCCTGGGCTTAAGCATTAGATAGCTATACGTATACATTGAAATGATGTTTTAGATATACTAGGTTAATAAAATACCTTGTTCATATTAATTTCACTGGTTTTTAAAACTCTCACGTGGCTGCTATAATTTTTCAAATTGTATACGTGGTTTGCATTTGTGCCTCGATTTGCATCATAATACGTGGTTCTGATCCAGCGGCAGTAATACTTATTATAAAATAAGCAGTTAATAAATATTTGTCACATAAATTTTGCCCAGCATTGCCATTATGACTTAAAGCTACCCTCTCTTAAAATATATTCCCCCCAAAATTAATAACCACAATTGTGAAGCACATAATTTTGAAACTATAAAATCATTGTTAACCCAAAAGTCTCCCTTAGAAGGGACTTAATTTTACTCTTGTCATTAGCCTGTATCCAGATCTTCTTCTGCAAACATTTTGACAGCTACATAGCTGGTTTGAGAGCAGCATGAGCTACCCAGTCTCTGTCTCACATAAACTGCAACAACAAAACCCTGCAAAAATGGCCCACAGCTTGACACCCCAGATAACAGCTTGTAAGCTTTTAGTTGAAAGTCTTTCTCCCTGTTCAAATGCCGATGCCTGGGTGTAACCTCAGAAGTTCCATTGGCCTGGGATGGGAGCAGGTGTCATTTGTTTTCAATTGTGGGAACATATCCATACTATAAAAGGTTAGCTTTCAAGGCTTTTATTGAGCACTTACTGTATGTCCCACACAGTGCTGGGCTATATATACCAAAGTACCCAAGACTGACAAGACTGCCTTCTAATGAAGAATACACTTGAGCAGCATTGCATGGGGGGGGAGGGGCGGTGTCAGAGAAAGGGCTGTGGGAAAGCCGAGGTTTTATACTTGGTTCACCTGTGCATATGTTTACTGAGTACACAGTGTGCCCCAGGCACTGGGCCAGACCCCAGGAGTCCAGGTGCAGAAGGGTTGTCCACAGACCTCAGGCACAGAGCTCCTGAAACCCCACTTTTAGTCCTAGCCTCCTGCAGGATGTATTTGTTTTGCAAACTACCAGGGCCACCTGTGTTAGCTCAATTTACATAACGCCTGCAGAACAGAGGTTACCCGTCCCCTTTTATGAATTGGAGTCACCCTCACGCTGCAGAGTTAAAATCGCTTACCTAAAGTCACGGTGTAATGGCCCTGGGCCGCCCATCTCACTTTAGGAACCACACCCATTGTCTCCCAGAGATGTACCCCTGCTCTGGCACGGGAGGGTCTTGGTGGCCTCAGAAGCACAAGCCTGACCTTGTCTCATCTCAGCTGAGGGCAGATGTCCTTAGATGTATGCAAGCACCTAATCACCTTTGGATCCTGGGGCTTCCCTGGAACACATTTAAGGCTTCATAAAAACACTCAAACATAATAACACACCTTCTTCTGAACCTCATGGAACTTTCTCCAAAATTGACCACGTACTCAGACACAAAGTAACCCTCAACAGATACAAAACAAACAAACAAACAAAAACAACCAAAAAACCCCAGGGAGCCAGGCTGTCTGCTTCTGCCTTGTGAGACTTCCACCTGAGCCAATCTCTTGACCACAAGGACTGTTGAAGGACAGGCAGACTGCATGGCTCCTGCTTGTCTCTCAAGCCTGGCTTGAACTTGAGCCTCAGTTCCACCCCAGGAACCACGAAATTGTAGAAGAAGAGAACTGACTCCATAGAGTTTTCCTCTGACCTCTACTTTTGTTTCACGACGTGCACACATGTGTACACACACACACACCATACACACACGTGCATACACACATGTGCAATAATTAGTTAATTTTAAAAAAAACAAGTGATAGGAGCTGGGGGGAAGGTAATGGATACTAGACAGAGAGGTTGTCAGAGGTCCTGTGCACAGTGCTCCATGCCATCTTTCAGGCCCCTCCCCATTCTGCAAGCTGGTGACAAAAGGAACTCCACATGAGAGGCAGAGTGACCCAGATTGGGTCGGGGGTGGCACCAGTGAATAACTCCCCAAAACGCAGTTCCCAGGAACCCTGGATTGGCCAGCGGAGCCCTAGTCAGCAGCTCGTTATGCAGAGGATATTTATGGCTTGAGTGACAGGTTCCCACCCACAGAACAGAGAAGAGGCCAATCTACTAGAAGTGACTTTTCAAATTATCTGCAGAAAACATTAGCAGGTATTTTCCCATCTGCATGCCTCCAGGCCTCATTGAGCCATAAAAAGTAAATGACTTTCCTGAAGTCCAAGCCATTTTGTAGCTGGTTGCTTTGCCATTTCATGCCACAGAGTCTGCTCAGAAAGCCCTGCACCCGACCCCAACAAAGAGAGAAAAGCCTCTGGCAGAGAGAGGGGTAAGATCTGGCACATTTGGCTTCCTGGAGAAGGTGGCTTTGGAAGGTGGATAAGGATAAAATGGGAAATGTTCATGAAAAAGCAAGACGCCTGTTTGGGGTAGAAGTCAGAAGAGCATATGTTCTTGTGCGTGTGCGCACACAGATACACGCATGCACGCACGCACATACACACAATCAAAGGCTAAAAATAGGAGGCTAAGCCTTCTGGACAGTGAGTTTCAGTCCTGAAGGACAGACCGTGCAGAGGCCATGCACAGTGACCTTGAGGCCACTTGTCACACCAAGAACCGGAGATAGCCAAATACACAAGGAAGGGCAGGCACATCGATCCCTGTTCAGTGTCTTTCCTGGCAGCCACTTGGTCCTAGGAGACTTGGATTCTGCTCCAGCTTCCTGAGCTGCCCTTGATCAACCGGGAACAGGGGGATAGCCAGCAAAGCAGCTCTGCAGCTGCAGGAAGAAGATGAACTGCCCGAGGAGCATCACCCCCCCCTCCCTAATCAAGTCTATGCTTTGCTAACCTGGGCACTGTCAGTAGTTCTGACCCTTCCCAAGGATGCTGTAAAAGGTCCTGACCTCTGCAGAGGATTTTTGGTCCCTATGGCTGAGTGGCTCCCTGAGCACAAGATGACCTATCCTGGACCACCACCACCCATGGAATTTGTTGCAAGAACAGATGGGGACGATAGGGTGTCCCATCCCCCTCCTCCTCCTCCTCCTCACTAGTGCTCCTGGGAGGGATGAGTGGGGAAGGGCCCTGGAGCACAACCGAGGAACTAGAGCACCATGGGCCGGATGTCTAGCCCTCAAACTGCAGCTCCCGCTTCAGGAAGAAGAAAGCACAACCTGCTTGCTGACAAATGGCAGAAGCATTTGCAAGTACAAGATCCGGAGTACAAAACACAGAAGTATTTAAGAGCCAGAAACTAAATGCCTAGGACAAATGAGGCTCCCACAGGAAGGCTCCCATGGGAAGT
Organism: Mastomys coucha; assembly: GCF_008632895.1. Classification (NCBI taxonomy): domain Eukaryota; kingdom Metazoa; phylum Chordata; class Mammalia; order Rodentia; family Muridae; genus Mastomys; species Mastomys coucha. The sequence continues at coordinate 101,560,476 of NW_022196911.1, read as the reverse complement.
GACGCTGCTGAAAACTATAACAAAGTTATAGACAATGCCAGGCCAAAAGACGAGCGATATACAGAATATATGCATGAAAACAACAGACCAAAGAACGGCAGAGCAAAGGCCCCCGAGGTTCCCAGAGCCAACCTCGACCCTAGTGAGGTACCCTCTCTAGGAAGGCAAACAGGACTAGACAAGCAGGTGGGAGGGGCCTTGGGTGAGGTGAGGTCATCACTAAGTCCACGAAGAACTGTACCGAAATGAGGTCCAGAGCCTGTTCTCTAGGCAAAGGGAGGTCTAGGAAAATGAGGCACACCCATGTGGCAGGGTTGTAAAGTGCGTCTTCTGAGAGCTTTCCTGACCAAGACACCAGCAGTTATACACACACAGGCACACACACACACACACACACACACACACACACACACACACACTGCACACAGAGACAGAGAGACAGAAGACAGGCAGAGAGAAAGACAGGAGAGAGAGGAGAAAATATATAATGTCCAAATTGTTTCTGCCTAATCTGGCTCCCCACCTCACCATCTTCCCAGCCTGTGCATAACGTTTGTGAAAGTCCCAAATACTAAGGTCGGGATAAGGGTTGGGGAAGGACTCATCAGATCCCACCCCTAGCAGAGGAGTTATTGGAAGTTGATTGCTGATCCAGGAAAGTCTGTTTTACTCAGGAGTGTGGTCCCTGGGAGGAGTCCCGTGTTCCAGCGGATGGCACAGACCCATGCACGTACAAGCAGAGCTAATAGGACTCTGTGGGTTATAAAAGATAAGAAATAAAGAAGGGACATAAAGTTGGGAGGGGTGGGGGGAAGGATCTGAGAGGGTTAGTAGGAGACTGGGGGTGGATATGAGCAAAATATATTGTATACCTGTATAAAATACTCAAGGAATAAAAATGCAAAATGTGGGTGGTGGTGGCACACACCTTTAATCCCAGCACTTGGGAGGCAGAGGCAGGCGGATTTCTGAGTTCGAGGCCAGCCTGGTCTACAAAGTGAGCTCCAGGACAACCAGGGCTATACAGAGAAACCCTGTCTTGAAAAAAACCAAAAACCAAAAAAAAAAAAAAAAAATGCAAAACGAACACTTGTCAGCATACATTAGTCATGCCAGTCAGGACAGGAGAGAACTCTCCCTCTCTCTCTCTCTCTCTCTCTCTCTCTCTCTCTCTCTTCTCTCTCTTTCTCTCTCTTTCTCTCTCTCTTTCTCTCATACACACACACACACACACACACACCCTTCTGTCATTAACATCCTCCTGCCACCTGCCATCAAAGGCATCTCCCACCAATGTTGCACTCAACCAACCTCTCTGATTGGCCTCTGCTGTAGCTGTTTGTGACCAGGGCTCATTCTGTGACATGAGGCAATCAGGTCCCAGCAGCAAACCCTGAGGCTTTCCGCCCCGTGCAACCCACACAGTACAGGGTTCAGTGAAGTTTCTCAAAGGTCCATGGGATAGGACTCAGCCTGGCACATGGGACTTTCTGAGCCTCCTCCCCTGGGTGGCAGAGAACCCTGGGCCCCTTCCTGCTCTGTCCCGTGGTTCCAGGAGGCAGACCTTCCTCTGGACTCTCAGGCTCCTCCCACCTTCTTGCTTCCTCTCCACTTGTTACCTTCCACCCTGTGGCTGAGCCCGTGAATGTTTTGGAGGTAACTTCTGGACTTTCTATTCCACATGCAGGCACAAAGTGAGCTGATGAACTCGGGCCTATACCTGGTGTTGCTGCTCCACCTGTATGAGCAGAGGTTCGCAGAACTCATGACACTCAACTACAGGCGGGCTTCCAGAGAGAGGGTAAGTTCCACTGCGGGAGGAGCATGCTGCTTAGCAGAGGGCACCATGTGACGCTGTTTCCTAGACAAGTAATCTCCTGAAGTCCTCCTCATGGTCACTTGATGAGGTCTGGGACTGTCACTCTGTTAGGGCTAAGATTGAGTAGCCACTAAGCTGTATGTGCAGTGACCTCTGACTGAAGGCAGTTATAATCACACGACTCCTTAAGGTCAAATGCAAATAGTTATTAAGTGATTGTCAGTGGTCATGTAAGTGAAGGAGTCTCTAGGGCGACCTGCCCCCCCAAATTGAGGTGTGCAAGAATGCTATTGTTAAGTATATGCTCTGTGAGGGGGTGTGTGCTCCAGCACACAGGAGCTGTGCAGCTGTGTGGAAGCAGGGCATTGCGCACTGGGCAACTTGTGAGTGGTCACACTCTGAGATATCAGCTCTGCCGATGTGTTTTAGACAGTAGGGTATGGTATAATATGCGTGTGTGTGTGTGTGTGTGTGTGTGTGTGTGTGTGCACGCACATCCCTGAAGGCAGGCCAAGAAGTAAAGGTGTTGATAATGGCCCCTGCTTGACAAGTGGCCATGTATGCATTGGAATGGCAATCCTTTAACAAGAGAGAGGGGCCACAAAGAATCACACAGGATGAAGGGAGAGGTAGACTTAAGCAAGTGGACGGACCTTTGAAGTCTCAGCACCTCGGCCCCTGGGGACTTCTTACTTCATCAAATGGCTGCCTATGGCCACAAGAGGCAAGAACTCCATGAGAAAAGGGAAGGAGCCCAGTCATGCCAGCGGCTGACTGCACTGCCAGTGTTGGGACTCCCAGGATGCCCCACGAGGCTTAGCTCCTGATAGTATGGCAGGAGAATTAGCCAGTATGGCTGTGGTCAAGCCTCTGGTGATGCCGAAAGCAATCTCTGTCATCTGCATCCCAGCCCCGAGCCCCTCTTTTTCTTTGCTTTCTTCTTTATCCTTCTTTTCCTCCCCTCTCTGCTTTCCTCCTCCTCTCCCTCCTCCTCAAATGGACTGCAGACATTTTTCCAACACCGTCACCGCCTGTAGACTGGAGCGTAGCCATGTTTGACTCTCTCTGTACAGCCGCAGCTCCATGGACCATTGTGAGCTGCACGGAACCATCCTATTCAGGGCCCTTAATCTCCACACTGGGGAAGTAGAGGCAGATGGAACTCTGAGTTCAAAGCCAGCCTAGTCTATGTAGTAAAGCCTTATTTCAAAAGCAAAACAGCAAAATTCCACATTGGATGAAGCTCAGTTGATGAAGTGCTTGTCTAGTATGCATAGGACTATGGGTTTGATCCCCAGAACCACCCAAGCCAGGACACACACGACATACTCCAGCATTTAAGAGACAGAGGCAGGAGGATCCAAAGTTCAAGGTCATCCTCAGGTTACAAAGCAATTTGAAGGCTGGCCTAGGATATAAGATCCTGTCTCTAAAAGAGAAAATGCTGAATTTAGCATTTTTCATTGGTCACAGGAATTGTAGGCCCATTTTGACTTTTTCCTGGGTTATTTTTTTTCCTCAGATCCTGAGTGTTCAATTAAAAAAAA
>NW_022196911.1:101546754-101557052 GCF_008632895.1 Mastomys coucha | reverse complement strand
AAAAAAAAAAAAAACAAAAAAAAAAAAAACGCAGGGCTGGGTTTCTGCCAACCTGTCTTTGGAGGAATCTCACCCTTTCTGTAACCCAGGCCTGCCCTTCCCTAACCTCCCACGGTTTTAATGGTGACATAAATTCTTCATAGAAATATTTCTTTTAAAAAAGGAAAAGGAAAAGTACCGGAAGCAGGAAATGGTCCTTTGTTAACATTTCTGTGACTTCATTTTCATAATCCCATATCTTTTAAAGAACTTTTTTATTACACATTTAACTTCAAAGCATCTGGGTTGATGTGGGTCACAGATGGCCAGCAAACAGAAGCAAGATCAACCAGTGAGGCTACAAAACAAATATGCAGAGACAGACAGTAGAGTCTCATGGATGAAAATCGAGGCCCTACAGCACTGCAGCTCAGGAAACTTCTGGCAGATCATTCTGGAAGAGGAATAAGCTGTGTCAGAGGCAAACTGGGAACCAGAGCGGAAGGGACCAGTTTCTCACCACCAGCTCACATTTAACTTGAGAAACCTTGAAACACATCTCACCCACTCCGAGCATGAAGCAGTCACTGGTTATAAATAGCCAGTGAAGAGGCTTCCACGGGGGCTGGAGAGACAGCTCAGCAGTGAAGAGTTGGGTTGCTCCAGCAGGAGACCCACATTAGGGGGCTCACAACAGCCTAACTCTAGCGCTAGGAGACCAACGCCCTCTTCTGGCCTTCCTAGTCACTACACTCACATACACACACTCACACACACACACACACACACACAGAGGCACAATTCAATATTTAAGGGGATGGACTGAATCAGAAGAGACACCTCACTCCTTTGCTAGTTAGTGGGCCTGGCAAAGTTCTCCATAGCAGGCTTCTTGCTTGTGTCATGACAAGACCTTGTGATACAGGCTCTCAAGGAGGGTGACTGTCACATCCTCGATGCAGCGTGCACTGTGCTCTACTGGAGGCTAAGGTGATAGATAGCTCACTTTCTCATCAGTGTGATAAAATACCTGGAAAAAGTAAAGACAGGCAGGCAGACAGACAGACAGACAGGCAGACAGACAGGCAGACAGGCAGACAGACAGACAGGCAGACAGGCAGACAGGCAGACAGGCAGGCAGACAGACAGACATACAGGCAGACAGACAGACAGACAGACAGACAGGCAGACAGGCAGGCAGACAGGCAGACAGGCAGACAGACAGACAGGCAGGCAGACAGACAGGCAGACAGGCAGACAGGCAGACAGGCAGACAGACAGACAGACAGGCAGACAGGCAGATAGGCAGACAGACAGACAGACAGACAGACAGAGGCAGGCAGGCAGGCAGGCAGCAGCTGAAGGATTTACCTTGGTGCATAGTTTGAGGGGACATATGTTCCATAGAGCAGGAAGCACATGGTGGTGAGACCAGCTTGTCTATGGTGGCAGGATCATGAGAAAATGTACTCACATCTCAGCCGACTAGAAAGCACAGAGAGATGAATAGTGGCGTTGTTCTTTTATTTTTTTATTTTATTTTATTTTATTTTTTGAGGTAAGAGCTTTCTGCATATCCCCACCTGGCCTGGAAATCATTATGTAGATCAAGCAGGCTGGCTTATGACCTCACAGATCTTCCTGCTTCCCCATCTCTAAGTTCTGGGAGTAAAGGTGTGTGTCACCATGCCTGATTCCTTTTACTCTTTATTTAGTCCTGGACAGCAGCCCATGGGATGGCTCCACTCCCACTCACAGGGAGGGGGGGGCTTTCCTCCCTCACAGACATGGTGAGCCTCATTAACACCCTGGGTGCTTCTTAATCAAGCCAGCAATGGAAACTAACTCTCACAGATGGGGCTCAATCAAAGAAAGTGACTGTACGACCTGATATGACACCCTGACGTCTCCACCTCCCTTCCTTTGAGGGTCTTAAGGTCAAGTTGAGAGACAAAATCCATATATCTATAATGTTGGGGTCCAGGAGTTGCCTTGCAAACCATATGAGCATCAACCTCAGTCGGAGATGGATAGTTTGTGAAGCATAGGCCCCAGGACTGGTTGATCGGGGCCACAATCCAGGCTCAAGAGCTGAGTTAAGATCCTACAGGGTTTTTAAGCCTAAAATTCACCAACATCTGTGCCAAATTATTCCACCAATCAGGATTTAAGGGTAGGGGATTTCCTTAGGAACATGTCTTTGTTGTACACTTATCCTGCTCCCATTGGTTGGGGTATTCAACCGCGGCAGGGGACTTGCCTTATCTAACATTCATGTCTTAACTTGCCAACCAGGATGTCAGTTGCCCACATGCATGTCTCTTTCTGCCAAGTAGGATGCCAGTTCCTAGGGAGGTCTTGGGAACTTAAACTTTACTCAACATGGAAGTCTTATTCCAAATAGTTTCTTATATTGGTGTGGGTATCTCTCTTATGTTGGGTTCCATTCCAGGGGCAGCTTATAAAATCAAATACCATAAAATCTTCTACCCAGGTCAGGAAGTGCTGCTGGGTGGTTGGTTCAGGGCCAAACTTATCATGGGTCACTATACAAAGCAGCTCTACTGACTTCTATGGTGATTGGTTTCCAAGGGCACAGAACATAACAGAATATGTAATCAACTTGGGCATGAGAAAGTTTCCTAGTAACAGCAGAAACAGCCTAAGAGAAAGTTTCCTTATAACATTAGTAAAAATTGCAGGCTGGCTGGGCAACAGTTACCTAGGCCCTAACAGTAAAAACAATATAATAATAATAATAATAACTGGAGAACCCACAGGCCCAGCGAGCACACACAGACTGTGAAAGCAAGACCACATCTTCCGAAGCTGGGCCTCTCTGGATTTCCAGTGGTCCCAGCAACAGACAGTTTCCGTGCTGTTTGAAGATAAAACCAGGCCTTTTAAATTTGCCTCTCCTTTAGACACAGGGTTGCCCAGGTTTGACTGCAAACCATGCACTGGGCACTATATATTCCAGGGACACTGGGTGCCAAAGAAAGCTACAGTGAGGTGTGTGGTTATTCTTTATCAACTTGGGCATGGAACGATGAGTCTCTGGTGCCCGGAAAATGTCTGGTATGTAATAAATGCTCAGTCGGGCTTCACAGTCCCAGGGACTCCTGAATCAGAACCTATTTCTCCCTGGTAGCAAGTCTTGAGTGTCATTCTAGAGAAAGGACAGTACACATCTGCAGAGAGAATTCAAGGGATACTCATTTATCCCGTGAACCTACTGTGTGCTGAGTTCTAAATTATAACCTGGGAATACAGAAATAATGAAGACAAATGATGCCTATAAGGGGCTCAGCATCTACAGAAAGAGCACATGGGGCTGGAGAGATGGCACTGCCATTAAGATGAAGGACTACTCTTACAGAGGACTAATTTTGGTTGTCAGCATCCACTTTCACCTGTTACTCCATCCCCAGGAGATCTGACACCCTCTTCTGGCTTCCAAGAGCACCTGCATTCATGTGCACACACACACACACACACACACACACACACACACACACACACTTAAAAATAAAACAAATCTTTAAATACGTTAACTAATCAAGAACGCTCATGTATAACCAAAGGATCCCAAACCTGTCTGTGTTGTGACAGAAGACCATAGCAGATGAGGAGATGAAACGAGGAATTCTCATCCCACTTTTACACACTTCTCCAGGGCAGATCTCCAGCCAGGATCTCCTGTTCTCCTGGGAAAGCCTGACCTTTGACCCCACAGGGTGTGCCCTTTGCCCTCCGTCCTTCCTGCTTTGGCAACGTCGCTGCCATGGCTTTTGTCAGCTGATAAGCAAAGATGATGCTTAGCCTGAATCTCAAAGATCGTGGCAGATGAATGGGGGTGGGTGGGCTGGGAAAGTATGTCCCATGCAAAATGCCTACAGCATGGAGATATGGGAACCCGCACAGTCAGAGGATGTCAAGAAGTTATGTGGTAGGGACTGGCATGTGGTAGGGACAAGCAGGAAGTGAGCCTGAGGTGTAGTTAGGGCATAGGGCTGAAAGGCTGAGGGGTGGCTCTGGAGGCTATTGGACAGTTTCCAGCCTGGGCCTAACATCCTGGTATTTGAATGATAAATGCAGGAGACACCTGGAGGGCAGACTGGAAGAAACCAGCTGCGTGGCATAAAGAGATAAGGGGCCCAGCAGAGAGTATGGGTGATAATATTCTCTTCCCCCTCCCCCCACTGTGTGCTTAAGTGCTCGTGTGTGTGCGCGCGTGTGTGTGTTTGCATGTGCATGTGTGTGTGCATGTGTGTGCATGAGTGTGTGTGTGTGTGTGTGCACACACATAGAGGACGAGCTGAAGGAAGCACTGGTGTTATTCTATGAAGGTACCCGCGGAAGGCCAGCCCTTCCTCAGGTGCCTGTGGCAGGAGCATCTTCAAGAACCACAGGATCCTGGCAGCCTTGGTTTATGCACCCTAGCTTGCCCTGTAGTCTGATGGACACAGTCTGGTCTGGATGGTGAAGTTAAATGGATTTCCCTTTCACACCCACACAGGACACTCCATTCGGGTCAGCTTCCCCAGAAGCCCCATCATATCCTTCCTCCTGGTCTGATTCTTGTCTCTGATCACTGGTGTCATCAGGAGAGAGTGCCCTCCCCTTGTCCTCTGCCAGGGTGGTACCATAGGTCAGGGAGCACACTGGCTGGCTTCGGAAGCAGACAGGGTGCTGCAGGTTCATTCCTGTAGAGCACATCCCCATTTACAACTATTCCTACAACAGAAACTCTTGCCTCAAGGAGTCAAATCTACCCAAACATGGAGAGACCAGGTTTGACCCACAGTTAGAAAACAATCTCTGCTCACCAGGACAGGAATTCCTAGGGACATGAGAGGATTGGTCCGATGTCTATGTGTATCTCTGAGCACCTGACACAGAATCTCAGGGCAGAGTGAGGTTGCCCTGGCTGCCCAGAGCATTGGCATCCGAGGTTAGTACCACATATCTAATGTATAAGCCACAGGTAACCAGGACCTGCTATTCTAGATGAAATCCCTCCCTTGGGCACAGAAAAGAGTCTGTGGACAAGAGATGCCTTCACCCTGTCCAGGGAGTTGACCAGTGACATTGTCCAGTGACATTGTGACATTGTCCAGCGACATTGTGACATTGTCCAGCATCCCTTATTTTGTCTTCAGCCTGTCACAAAGTCCCTGTTCTTCCCGGGGAAATAGCACCAAGCCCCCTGCATCAGGGTCCACATCCTTGCAGCCTGGCACAATGGGCTCCCACGGAGTACACAGCATTTCTTATTGTGGCATAAAATGCCTTAAAGTCAGAACAAAGAGAGCCCAGGGCCTGGATGGGTCTGCTGCTTCCTGCCGAGCAGAGAATACAAGTGATTGTTTAAAAGCCAGTGGTGAGGCAAGTGGCCAATTAGCCCAGCCTCCCTCCCTGCAGCCTGTAAATTGTGCCGGGACCATCAGAAAGGGATTCTGCTATTCAGATCAATTGCTGAAAGGAAGCGAGTCTGTTCACACTGCCAAATATAGAAGCCCCAAAACAGCAGAGGTGACCCGGGTTATCACTGCACTGTCCTTGGGACAAGCTGATCTCCATTGGTGCAGAAAAGCAGCCCTGATCCTGAGCGCCTTGGCGAGTCACAGGGAGTTCTAGGACATTCTGAGGCCAGGGAGTTATACATCTGTTCACAGTTGCATTGTAAAAGCAATTCATGTCTCATTGTCTTCTCTCTCATAGTTGTCAAGAAATTACCCACAACCCAGACCGGAAGAAAATGAAAGTAGGTTTGGGGGGGTCCTTCCTGTCCTGCCCCCCCAGGGTGTCTGCTAGGTTGCTCCTTTTCTGCTCCTATGTTGAACCTAACAACCTGGAAGGAAGTTAGGACCACCACCCAGAGGCAAAAATAACCCCACAAAGCTTGGGAAGCAAAGGCTTAGCTGAAAAATCAATCCAGACGGCTGGATGTGGAGCAGATAAGATTTTTTAATTCATCCTGAAACCAAGGGAAAGGGCCAACAAGGCGGAAGAGAGTGCTTTCCTTGTCCGCATCCTCTGGCATCCAGCCCTTGATGGAGGGTTGGTTGGGTGTTTTGTTTTGTTTTTTCCTGCCAGGATCCTGCCTGGGATTTTTCCTTCCCGGATCTTAAAAGCAGGCTGGTTAGCCATTACCAAAGAGAACGTTCTTTTGACAAGCAAGTGTTTTGATTGGATTTTGATGCCATTAAGCACACCAAGAGGGTCTATTGGATTCAGAGGTTGAACAAAGCCAACAGGTCTCCAGCCCCCTTCAGAGGGGTTTTTTATTCCATGGAAATTCCCCCTGGAGAGGATGAGCCTAATTAAAGCAGAGGGCTCAGAGGCAAGCCTTAAGGAAGACTCTGTCCACAGAGAGAATAAGTGTCACAGGGAATTGGAAGGATGTCACAACTGGGTCTCTCTGGATTCTTCAAGGAGACAATTTACAAAAGCCTGCCCTGCCCTGAAAGCTTTAGGAGAGTGATTCCCACGCTGGCATCCACAATCTCGAGAATTTACCCTAAACACAGATTCCTGGGCCCTCCCACAGACTCCACTTCAGCAGTGGGGTGGGGCTCTGGAATGTGTCTTTATGCACAGCCCACAGGCAGGGTTGATGCAGCCCATTGCAGGGATGCTTTGTGGACCCCTCCCCTCCCCTCCCCCCTCACAAATAAATACCTGACCAGAAGAGACACTGCACTAGTCCAGAACTCCCCAGGGTGGGGCCAAGACTGCAACCCTAGGAAAGCCAGTTTGCTATTCAGGGCACGCAGTCTTAGGGAGCCAGGCTCGCGGTGCTCAGAGACCGGGAAGGCCCTTCTTTATACAAAAGGAACTCCTGGAGCCCCAATCCCTGCGTGATGTGGGGTCCAGGCAAACTGAGCGAGATCTCAGGGCTGCCGCGCAGTCGCCCCCAGACTCCGGCCTTGCCGCGTGGGTGCAGCCGGGAAGGCGGCGGTAAGGTGTCTAAAAGACCATTGTGTCGCTGCCTGCACACGCCACCTCCCAAGGACCGCACCTCGGCCGGGCGTCAGCGCACGGGTTCTCGGCGTGGCTTCGGCGAGAGCCTTCCGATCCTACAGGGATGTGACAGGCAGCAGGGCTTGGTCCCCATCTGGGAGACCTTCAGAGGGTCCTGTCGCCTCGGCCCCGCCCCGCCTCCGAGATGCCCGCAGCGCTACCCGGTTCGGAACCTGCGGCGCCGGGCGCGTCCGAGGGCGTTCGGCTGGGCAGGGGCGCCCCCTAGTGCCCCGTGCGACCGCTGTATCCTGCAGCCCGCGGGGGCTCCCCCAGACCCAGGGTCGAAGCACGGAAGGGCAGCCTTAGCTTCTAAACCTGCGTCACAGGAGGCTGCTCTTCCTAGGAGAGTGTAAAAGCATCCCCAGGGGATGCTTAGAAAGGAATCTAGGCTGGCAGCGTGGTGGCCTAAGCAGATTGTGGTGAGTTCCATCCCAGGCTGCATTGTATCGTGAAGTCCGGGGCATTTGCCTCAACCAACACCACTCCCCCCTCCCCCCCAAAAAAAAAGTCTCCACAGAGAAGGACGGGTGTTCGTTTCCCTCTCTTCTCCGTTGCTCCCACACAGACAGTCACTCTGACTGTTTGCCATTCATTTGCTATCTCAGTTGGGAGCTGGCCCAGCACCAGGCCACAGGGCATCAGGTTCTCTCCTGGAAATACAGGCCAGGTTCCTTCTACCTTCTCTCAGCCTATACTTCCCAGGTACTGGTAGGGAGGGGAAGAGTCAATCCAGGCTGTACGGAGCCCAGGACAAGCGGGACTAACATACTGACCTCGATGATTAACCACTGATAGCCCTTGCCTTGTCTTTGTGCCAAAGCCACTATCAAGACAGAAGTCAGGCATCAGAAGTAGAGCCAGGAGAGGCCATCCCTCCCCCTGGGCCACATTCTTCCTCTTTGGTCCCCACAGCCTGGCATGACTCACCTGGTTTGGCAGCATTTGGTTAATATGGCCTGCCAGCCCCGAGTCACAGCTGTGACCTGCCATCCCAGTTCAGTCCAGGTAAACACCGAGGTAAAGGACAAACCATCAGGGCACAGAGGGCGACACAAAGGTGCCAGCTGTCTGTGGCCCTGGGATGCCCAAGTCAGCCTTCTTACTGGGCACCGTTCCCTGAACAAAAGACCCCCATATCAGTAACACTGAGGAGAGGGCACCTCAGGCAGATCTTTAGATGTGTGAGCCAAGCTGTGACCAGGCTCCTGACACAGCTTCTCTGACAGCTGCTTCCCAGTTGGCACAGATCACCATCACCGGAGCCAAGACTAAGGCCAGGAAGAGGGCTCATGACCTGCTGATATGCATGCAGGTGATGAGTGAACCAGGCAAGCAAGAGGGCCAACTCCAGTATGCTCCCAGCCTTCGGAGAGAGTACTCTGTGGGTGGGGGTGCTGAGAAAGCTGGAGTGGCTGGGGCATCCTTGAGACTAGAAACAGAGCTGAGAGGGTCTGGATGTGAACGGCCAGGTGTCCTTTGCTCCAGTTCCCTGCACTTCTACTGTGATAAAGCCTTTCTACCTAGTCTGAGAACATTTCCTCAAACCGAGACAAAAGGAAGCCACGAGAACAAGAGTTTCTCCAAGACTAAGGAGAAGCCCTCACCTGTCCCATCTGTTGTGCTTGGACCTTTCTGGCACTCCCAGTGCCACCCTGCCCTGCTCTTTGTCACCACCATGCAGTAGAGTTAAGTCAGGAACATCACTCTGAGAGAAGACGAGGGCTCTACCAACTATTCAGTCTGCAAACTTTTATCACAGACCGGCATCTGAAATAGATTCCTAGAACAGCATGCAGTCCAGCTGCCCCTGCCCAGCTGGAGCCCTAGTGTGGGCAGTCCCCAGATTAGTCTGTTCCCCGACACTGTCCCAGGCCAGAGTGGGACAAAGAGTGGCAGTGGTGTCATGCCCCAGTTGCTGTGGCCCTGCAGCCTGAGAGATGGTCTTGCTTTCCAGGTTCCGAGTCGGGAGATGGTAATGCAAGCAACGTTTACCCAGGCCGGGTCATCTAGCAAGGGAGCTGGTCGTGGAGTGCAGCAGAGACCTCTCCACCCAGAAGCCCTTTCTGTGTCCCCCTGTGCCTCCCTTCTTCCCTCCTCTTTACTGAAACTGAAGCCAATGTGTTCGCGGTTACCATTTTCACCCGTGCCACTCCTTCTGGGGGATCTGGCTTGAGCATCCATGGGCAGCCAGAGGGACCATCCCAGCCAGCACAGGCAAAACGGCTGCCCCTCAGCCCAGCAGCCTGGGCTCCCAATGCTGAGGCCCTCTGTTCAGGCCTCAGCCCACCCTGAGTGGAGTGGAGCCATGCATTCAGTAAACTGACTTTATTCTCCCATCTGTATTGTGTTTTTTTTCCTCCTACGCTGACAGTCCCCAGTTCCACCCCACCTCCTACCCCATTCGCCTGGTTTCTTCCTGCTGCCTAACGTCAGAGTGTGACACATCTCAGCCTCCTTTGGGCTGGGCCAAGTGAGTCCACTTAGGATCAGCTGTGGGTGTGGATTCAGTAATCAAAGACCCACGAGACTTAGGGTGATTAAAAAAGATCAGAGCTGGTTTGCGGAGAAAGTGTGTATGTGGCAGAAGGCATGACGGAGAAGTCTCTAGCCAAGCCTGGTGGTACAATCCTGCAATCTCAGCACTGGGGCAGGGGGATTATAAATTGGAAGCTAGCCTCTGCTATATAGAAAGACCTAGTCTCAAAAATCTAGAGAGAGTAACAAATACAAAAGTAGGCTTTCAAAAAAAACAATAGTGGGAAGCAGAAAGTACCGTGCAAAGATGTGCACTGAGTTGAAGAAGCTACATTCCAAAGACTTCATAGTCTGTGAGTCCACTTGTATACGATCTCTAGAGAAGGCAAAACCACAAGGCAGAAGGCAGATCTGCAGTCTCTGGGAAATGAAAAGGAAACAGAAACTGGAGGCGAAAAAGGTGTCAAAGTGGTTATGTGACGACAGTCACAGAACTGGACAAATGTGCTCACATTTATTGAATTGCATGTTTGCAATGAGGGAGTATGGGACAGCTGAATTGGGATACTTGTGCTCCCCTAAATGTCCTCAAAAAAGGGACAGGTCAGCAAAAGGGAGAATAAGAAAAAGGTAAAATGATGAGAGACACTTGCCTTGCATGCATGAGCTGAGGGTGCCTCCTCAGCATCACACAGGTGATGTGGGGTTACGTCTGTGCTCCCAGCATTCAGGAGGCAGGGCAGGAGGATCAGAAGGGAAGAGACAGAGGACATTCTAAAGTATGAAGGTGTGTGTGTGTGTGTGTGTGTGTGTGTGTG
>NW_022196911.1:101490867-101546744 GCF_008632895.1 Mastomys coucha | reverse complement strand
TGTGTGTGTGTAAGAGAGAGAGAGAGAGAGAAGGAGGGAGAGAGGAGAGGGAGAAAGAACACACTACGATGAACCTATGATTTATTGATTTTAATTATTTAGATTTATTTTAATTGTATATGTGAAGGGACTCTGGACAGCTGAGTATGGTAAGCTTGGCTCTGGCAGACTTTGCCCTTCTCTCCCATTCCCTCTGCTGTGCTAAAAGCCATTAGATTACATCCTAAAGCCAGCCAGCATGGTCTATTCCCTTATTTGGCTACTTCCTTCTCCTGAGGCTGACTACCAAGGTCCAGCTATCGAAGTATTGAATACCAGCAATCAGAAGCCCCCTTTGGCTCCTAATTAACATGCTAAATTAAAATTAAACACCTCATCTGAACACAAGGTTTCTCTTTTTACCTTTATAAACTACCATTTTCCTATGGGCCATGTCTGTCTCCTCTCTATCCAGAGTTAATCCTTTGTTGCCAAGGACAAATACTTCCCCTTTTTTGGAGGCCTCCTGCTCTGTCTCTTGTCCTTGTTTCTTAGTCCCTGCCCTGTGGGGCAAATCAATCTCCTTCGTGCTGAGAACTTGGTCCTGGGGTCCTGAGCCGATAACTCTTCCTTACAATATATATGAGTGTTTTGCCTGCATGCACATAAATGCACCATGTATTTGCCCTGTGCCTGCTGAGGTCAGAACAGGGAATCAGAGAGTTGTGAGCCTCCGTGCGGATGCTCAGACCCTGGTCCTCTGCAAAAGCAACAAGGGTTCTTAACTGCTAAGCTAGCTCTCCAGCTCTAAGTAAATAATACTTAGAAAAAATATTTATTTGAATGATGGGTTCATCATAGTGTTATAATATATAAACCGAATTTAGACTGAACAAACAAAATTCTTCTTGCCTTTAAGACCCATGCTCCTGGAGCAGCGTCTGCTTCCCAGCCTGGCTCTCTCCTGGGGGTGCTGAGTAAGGAAGGCTCTGCAGCCCTAAGACTCACAGGAGCAATGGAGTTTTTAGGAAGACTAATCTGGCCTACCTAGACTCTTGACCCATTCCTCTGGTGTGGGCGTGTCCTATTTAAACAACATGATGTAACTCCTGGAAATAAGGAGAGGTCCAACCAAGCCACCAAGACCCAAGACCAGAGATAAAGATGAACAATATCTTTGCTTGTTAGTAGATCCTAGGCAAGTGGCTGAAGTTGACAGTAGCTCTGTGGTCTAAATAAAATTCAAAGTTTCAAGTGCTTGTGTTCAAACATGGAACCCCCGGCTGAACAGAAAAATTGCCCCTTGGTTTGTAACTGACTTTTAAGGTTCAGAGAAGATTTGTCCAAGAACTGGTATTGAGAAGCATGGGGTGGGGGATGGTGTGTGTGTGGGGAACAAGGCATGCTTGAAAATAAAATATATAGGGCTCAGTGGTTAAGAGCACTGACTGCTCTTCTGAAGGTCCTGAGTTCAAATCCCAGCAACCACATGGTGGCTCACAGCCACCAGTAATGATATATGATGCCCTCTTCTGGGGTGTCTGAAGACAGCTACAGTATACTTACATATAATAAATAATTAAAAAAAAAAAAGAAAAGAAAATGTATAGGGGCTTGAGGGACAGCCCAGGGGTTAAGGACACTAGCTACCTGCTCAGAGGACTTGCTGTTCTCTGCTGGCCTCTGCAGGTACCAGGCATGTGTGTGGTACACAGACATATATACAGACAGACTGCCCATTACGTTTAATAAGCACAGAACTGTAAAACTAAGTTGTACAAACTGAGCACAGTAGCAAGATTTGGGGGGAAAAAAAAAAGATCAGAAGTTCAAGGTGAGGGCTGACAAGATAGCTCAGTGAATAAAGGGCTTGCCACACGAATCTGACAACCTGAGCTCTAGCCCTGGTACCTGATGTGTTTATGAAAAGATAACGAGAAAAGGATATGCCCTATGGAGGGTGGTGAGGGTGGTGAGGTGTGGCCAAGGTATCCCTTCCCCCCCCCCCCCCCCAGGGACCAGCCACACGACAATATAGTATAGAATAGAGTTTGTTCTGGGCATGGGGAGGGGAGTTAAGAGGGTAGTAGAGGCAGAGAGAGGGAGAGAGTAGAGAGTAGAGAAGAGCAAGGGAGCAAGAGCCCAAGAGAACAAGAAAGGAACTGTGGAGAGCGGTAGAGCGGGAGAGGCATTCGCCTTAACAAGATGGCGCCTACATCCGCTGTCGACTCCAGGTAAACAACTGTTTGCGCATGTGCGTAGAGTGAAAAGGCGCCAAGTCACGGCCCATCCCGGGACGTCACATGGGGTGATGAGCAAACATCCAATCATGGGCAGACACGCCGCACCGCTGTGGTGTATATAAGCAGTGCCGATTATTGGCTCGGCCTTTTTTCCTCTTCATGATGCAATAAATGCTTGCTGCAGAAGGATCCTAGTGTCCGCGTGTCTTCTTGCTGGCGAGACTACTGCTTGGGCAACAAGGAACAAGAGAGGGAGGAGGGGGCAAGCAGCCCTATGGTGGGTCAGACCTACCTGGCTGTTGCTAGGTGACTGTGGGGGTGGAGTTTAGACAGAATGCTAACAGTACCCACCTGTGCTGGTTAGTTTGTCCAGGACACAAGGCAAGGTTTCAGCTTGCCACCCCTGGGTAGGTGGGTCTGGTGAGGGGCTGAGGAAGCTGTGGGGAGCAAGGCAGTAAGCACCATTCTTCTGTGGTCTCTGCTTCAGCTCCTGCCTCTGGGTTCCTGCCTTGAGTTCTGGCCCTGACTTCCCACAGTGATGGACTATAACATGAAAGTTATGAACAAACAACCCAAAGGCGGAAGTTGAGAACTGGACTCTAGGAAGTTGCCCTCTGACCTCCACATGCAAGAGATCCATGGATGCCCAACCCCCCGCAATAGTAAGGGGAAAAAAATTTTAATTCAAGGCCACCTTCTACTATGTAATACATTGGGAGCCAGCCTGGGCTACATGAGACCATCTCAAACAAAAATAAATCAAAGTCCTAGAGCACTGGAGATCTAGCTCAATGAGCAGAGCCCTTGCCCAAGGTCCTGGGTTGGAATCCCCAGGACTGCAGATAATGATCCCGGCACAAGCCCACAGTCTCTGCTGCTTCAGAATTGGAGACAGAGGGTAACGTTTCGCTTTGTGTTGGCCTGAGATTGAACCCCAGGGTCTCACGCATGCCCAGCTACATCTCCGCCCTCCCAGCCTTGAGACTGAACCCCAGGGTCTCACGCATGCCCAGCTACATCTCCCAGCCTTGAGCATAGGAAGGCTAGACTAGATCACACAGTAAGATCTTGTCTCCAAATGAAAACAAAAAAGTTTTACCAAGAGCTGACTGGAGGCCAAAGTGGCTATGTCAACATCCTGCCAGCTCCAGTCTGCCATAAGACATGTTCAGGCAGCTCCACCCGGACCAGCAGGTCTCAACCTGTGGGTTTCAACCCCTTCGGGGGTCACATATCTGATATCCTGCACATCCGATATTTACATTCCGATTCATAATGGTAGCAATGGCTATGAAGTAACAACGAAATAATCTTATGGTTGGGGTCACCACAAGATGGGGAACTGTACTAAAGGGTCTCAGCGTTAGGGAGGTTGAGAAGCACTGCTCTGTCAAAGGTTTTCACCAGAAAATCATTGAGGGGCTAGAAGACGTCTCAGTAGGTAAAGTGCCTGTGTGAAAGCATGACGATTTGAGTTTGGGTCCCCGGCACCCACACAGAAAGCTGGGCCTATCTGTACATGTCTGTAATCTCAGCACAGATTTTGTTTGTTCAGCCAGCCCAGGTTCAGTAAGAAATCCACTCTAAAAGAAAAAGAGAATGACAGGGGAAGGCACCCAATGTAGACTTCTGGATTTCACACGCATACATGTGGTATACATGTGGTATACACAACAGCACACAAGCTGATACACATATTACGCATCAAAAAAATTTTTTTAAAGATTTATTTATTTATTATATGTAAGTACACTTGTAGCATTGGATCCCATTACAGATGATTGTGAGCCACCATGCGGTTGCTGGGACTGGAACTCAGGACCTCTGGAAGAGCAGACAGTGCTCTTAACCACTGAGCCATCTCTCCAGTCCCTTGTTTTGTTTTTCAAGACAGGGTTTCTCTATATAGTAGCCCTGGCTGTCCTGGAGCTCAATCTGTAGACCAGGTTGGTCTTGAACTCACAGAGATCTGCCTATGCCTCCTGAGTGCTTGGATTAAAGGCATGTACTGCCACTGCCTGGTCCAAAAAAACAAAAACAAAAAAAAACCCAAAGACCTTTTTAAAAAAGAACACAGTTTGTAAAACTGTCTTCTCTTCTATATAAAATGATTTCAAGGATTTACCCAGATAAGCAGGATTGTTTCCAGTGAATTCAGCCATGAGAGAGACAATGAGAATTCATGTCTACCTCTGACCCCAGCAACCCACAAGTGTGCTTTTGACATCTTGGTGCCCAAAGGGTCATGCTTCATCACTGATCAGAAGGCAGGGGATGGGGAGATGAGTTGGATTGGAGTGCATGATACGGAACTCACAAAGAATCAATACAAAATTAAAAAAAAAAAAACAACAAAGCAAAACAAAAGGCAGGTTGGAAAGGGCCACCTTTGCCTCTGTGGATCAGTGAATTCCTCAGATTTTACTAGCGTGTGATTGAAGAGCCCGGGGCAGGTCCCAGAATCTTCCCAAGCTTTTTCACTGTTGGGAATTGAACCCAGAGCCTTATGGGTGCTAGGCAAACACTACAACCACCGAGTCACAAACACAGACCAAACCCATAACCGGCATCACAACTGCCCTACTACATTGGCTAAATATGCACCAGTATGAGAGCCCATAAAGAGGAGGAGGTACGGAGCCCAGAGGCACCTGGACTGGACGGAGGTTCCCATAGAGAGAGTCCCATCGAGGCAAATGAGCCCGTGGGCCCCACTTACGGAGCACTTCCTGTGAACTTACCTGGAGATAAATGAGCCTTTGACTCTCAGCTGCAACCCTCACAATCAGCCTTATAGTTAACCCTTGTTGCCTGGGAGGAAGCTTGCCCTCAGGGGCTAAAGTAGCAACTCTGAAGTCCATAATATCTGTTAAGTCTATTGAACAAGCCATGTACCCAACCCTTGAGCTCCATGACAAAGAGAAAAGAGAGCATTCTTTACCCGCTTCAGTCAGGTATTTCAGGGCTCTCAGAGCCAATGCTTGCAGCAAAGGCCCTTGGAAGAAGGGCTGGAGAGAGGGCTCAGCGGTTAAGAGCCCTGGCTGCTGGTCTAGTGGATCTAGGTTTCAATCCCAGCACCCACATGGTGCCTCACAACCACCTGTAGCTCCGGTTCTAGGGGATCCAATTCCCACTCCTGGCCTCTACAGACATCAAGCATGTGTGTGTGGTACACAAACATATGTGCAGGCAAAACACCCATACTCACATCATTAAAGACAACAAAAAGCAAGAAAGAGAGAAGAGAACCGCTTTTGATGGCTTGTGGAGCCCAGGGGAGGAGCTGAGGTGGTAGAAGAAGGCTGACGAACGGGGAGGGCCGGGTGTGTGAGCAGTTATTTAACATGTATGAGGGAATGGGGGACTGTATGGGATACTATATGGAATATTATTTATATAATGTATTTTATACAAGGGGCTGGGACTTGGACATCCTTAGATATAGATAGCAGCAGCAGATCTGGAATGACCCATTGGAATAGCAAGGGGAGATTGTATTTAATAACAGTTTGTTGTCCTTATTGTGGAGGGCACCATATACCTTCCCCAAATTCCAAGGGAGGAAGGGCAGTGCAAATCTGCAGAAGCTAATGGGGAAGCACAGTATCAGAGGGCCAGGTGTCTCCTCATGACTGGCACAGCTGGACACAGTAACAGAGGGCCAGGTGTCTCCCCATGCCTGCAGCTGGACACAGTATCAGAGGGCCAGGTGTCTCCCCATGCCTGCAGCTGGACACAGTGTCAGAGGGCCAGGTGTCTCCCCATGCCTGCAGCTGGACACAGTAACAGAGGGCCAGGTGTTCCCCCACCCCCCCACACACATAAACACACAGCTGGACTCCACACAGTAACAGAGGGCCAGGTGTCCCCCCACCCACACAGCTGGGCACCCCATATTAACAGAGGACCAGGTGTCTCCCCCCATGAACACACAGCTGGACACCCCACAGTAACAAAGGGCCAGGTGTGCCCTCACCACACAGCTGGATACCCCATAGTAACAGAGGGCCAGGTGTCCCCCACACACACACAGCTGAACACCCCACAGAAACAGAAGGCCAGGTAGCTCCCCCAGGGACAGCTAGACAGTCCACAGACCTTGGGGGGAGGGGGGTCTGGAAGTAAGACAATATGGATAGAACTGGAAAAGTATCACTGCCTGGGATCCCCAGAAAAGCCACTGGCCAACTGATAAGTCAGTATTTGGCTCCTCTGAATAAATGGCCTTGAACCTTGGTGCCACAAAAGGCCTGGGAGTTGCTCAGTCCTCTCTCTAGTGTCTGTAACTGCTTGCTTTTCAGACAAGGAAGGGTTAAAGCCAGCCCCTCCCCTTTGAAGCCACGGAGCTGATTCTGAAAGGAGCTAAACACTGAAGTCAGCATTTCCCTGGGGCCTCTTGGCAACACCCTCCTGAGGAAAGTCAGGCCTGCAGGAAGATCTGGGCCCTTGCTTCTCATGCTGGACCCTTCTGACTCCCCTGTCCTCTTCTGACTTCCCCGAGTCAGCCCTCCCTCACAATGCTGGTTCTTTACCTCAGGTCTGCCAGAGACTCGAGCCCCACTGGTCCAGGCAGCTTGGCCAGGTTTACACAGCTCTGTTCCAGGATAGCCATGTGGTGAGGCTGGTTGGCTCCTTGTCCCTGTGGCCTCAGAGAGCTGCCCACTGGGCCAGGCCAGCTCTGCCAGGGTACCTGGGAGAAGGCCATCTCTGCCTTGATAGGAGACTGGGAGAGTGCTGCTCTCTGGAGAGCCGCCCTGTCTTCCCATTCATTCATGGATTCATTGAGCTGTCACTGAATATGCAGGTGCCCCGAAGCTGGGCCAGTTCAGGCCTGCAAGCGAAAGCTGGGCTCTGTGCCTGGTAGACAGTGCCCTTCGCCCAGGCCTGGGACAGGTCTCAGGCCATCTGCCACTCAGCAGGTTCAGCAAAGAACCTGGCACATAGAAGAGATGCTTCGTGGTTACTGAACTGAGCCCCACCAGAAGATAGAAGTCCTTGTCACATGTTCTAAAACTAGAACTGGCTGGGAGCCAGAGGGCAGGTGGCCAGATCCAGAGCGTTCTTCCTGACCCTTCAGAGAACTACAGGAACACTGCCCAGCTCCTCACTGCAGATGAAGCCATCTGCAGGAAGGCTTAGAGCACGGCCTCTTGGGAGCCCTGGGGCCTAAGAGGCTGTAGGACAAACTTGTGTTGACTGTGGCCTCTGGCAAGACTCCAGTCACCAGAGAAAGAAGAGAAAAAATTAACTTGTCAAGGTTTGGGGAGTCGGTTCATGCTTGCCCTGTAAGGACGAGGATCTGAGTGTGGATTCCCAGCACCCACATAAAACCTAAGAGCAGCCGCAGCCTGTGCTTGTAGCTCCTGGGGATGCGTAGATAGATTTCTGCGGCTGTTGGGGTCAGGAGCCTTGCTTACCCAGTCAGCTGCTGGCATGCACATGCTCTCATATGCTCTCTCTCTCTCTGTTTCTCTCTCTCTGTCTCTCTCTCTCTCTCCACCGCTCCCTCCCTCTCTCTCTCTCCCCCATCTCTCTGTCTCTCTCTGTCTCTCTCTCTCTCTCTGTCTCTCTCTCCACCACTCCCTCCCTCTCTCTCCCCCCATCTCTCTGTCTTTCTCTCTCTGTCTCTGTCTCTCTCTCAAATAGATGCCAACTCCGTGGGTGACACTGGACATTTGGAGCCTCATTCCTTCAGCTACTCGAATGACCCAGTAGACCTCACAAACTCTGCTTTCTTCTCTCTCGGGGCAATGGTCAGTGGCATCCCTGCCCTCAGAGCGGCTCCCAGCAGCCTGTGGAGCAACCCTGGAGCCATGGCCAGTGTGGCAAAGCACTTGATTCACAAAGGCTATTCTGGCCTCCGTTTGGAGAGCAAATCACTTGAGGGTAAAGTGGGTTAATCATTAAGGACCTTACTTTGGATTGGCAGTCCCTCCTGGAGTGCCTGGCTTATCCACCTTCCATAGGTCCCGTCAGAGCTGCAGAGCAGGGGCAGCTAGAGGAGGTCCCCCCACCCAGGAATGCAGCTCACGCCACCCATTCATTCATCCTGTACATCTGATCCCTGCAAAGAGCAGCTGATGCTCCCCTGGGCAAATCTAGGACCCGTGTTTCCTTGTGATTTTTTGTTTTCCTGAAACAAACACTGGAAAGAGACTTGGGAAACCATCAGAGCAGGAGGGCCCAGGGTGGATGGGGGTGGGGTGGGGATGGGCAAGGAAAGGAGAGAGAACATTCAATGGGTGTCTTTATGTGTCCTTTTTCTATGCTTTAGGCTTTGAACCACATGACTGCATTGCCTATTCAAAACAAGTAGAACTAAGATTTCAAAAGTCTCGGACAGGGCGAGCCTGAGAACGCACATCACCTCTAAACCAGCGTTACCGTTCTGGGCCAAACAAACCACCATCTTCTGAAGTCTGAGTGATTACAAGAGCTTCCTCCATGTGGCCTTCCTGCATTCACTCCCCCATTTCCCATCCATTGTGTCCCTTACCCCGGTCACAATGAACTTGTTAAAGGTCAGATCAGTCATTCCCACTGATGGCATTCTTCACAATGTCCACCATGCCACTGTGTCCTGGCCTTCAACCACTCAGCCACATTTCTTCCACACCCTGTTGGTCCTCTGAGACATTAGGGACCCTCCGCTCCCATTCCGGTCCAGGTATTCCTATTGCTCACCCTACATACATGCACATACCTCCTTCAGGGTCAGTCTCCCTCTCGGTGGTGAGATCCTCCTCATTTGGTCCTCCCTCACACATCCCACCCCTCTTCTCTGGTGTGGTCCTCCCCTTGCTCATTTAAGTGTCTCCAACTCAAGCATCCGCTGAGTCCAAGTGCAGATGAAGAGGAGAGGGTTCTAGCAGGCAGAATGCAGGCACGGCAGGGAGCCTTGGGAGAATGGTGCTGAGAAGCCACTCAAGAAGCCACTCAGGGCTGGCTGGCCAACTCCAGGAGCGTCCTCAACATCCATGGCAGAAAATAACGGCAGCAGGGGGCTGTCAGGATGGTTCAGTAGGTAAAGGTGCTGCTGTCAAATCTGACAACCTGTGTTAGAGCCCTGAGACACACATAGTGGAAGGAGAGAACTGACTCCTGCTAGGTGTCCTCTAACCTCATTCTCTCTCTCTCTTTCTCTCTCTCCTCTCTTTCTTTCTTTCTCTCTCTCTCTCACACACACACCAATAAATGTAATAAAAAAAAAACTTTTCAAATAAGAGTAGCAGTGAGCATTTATGGAGTGCTTACCGCATGCACTCAAAGGCACTTGGTGAGGGCGCTCATCTCATCCTTAAGCATCCCTCCCACAGCCCAACCCTAGGAGGTGGGTCCTCTACGCCCTATTCAAGCAGATGGGACAGTGAACTCAGGTGCCCAAGATCACTCGCTCACAGGCAGAAATGACCTATCTCCTGAGGAGGGCCAGGATGGTGATAAGAGAAAGTGCTTCCAAGGGCTGAGAGGCAAAACGGCAGGCTACAGAAACAACCTGGCAGAAGCTGCCATTTGCCTCTACAGGAACACAGGGGTCAGACTCCACAAAGGGGGAGGCAGAAACGCTGATTTCTCAAGCCTCTGGAAGGTTTTTATTTGTTTGCTATTCTTTTTCTTTTTTTCCTTCTTAAAAAAAAAAAAAGACAAACAATAATAGCACATTTAGAAAATCAAGAACTACAATAGAAGATCCTTCTTTGAGTTTTTGTTCACATCGCCCTACACTGGGACACAGGGACTGGCACTCTCCATCCTGGCTGGGTCTTTCCTCTTGAAAAGGTGCTGAGTGGCTCCGGGAGCTAGGCGCTGGTCTCTCAGGCCACACCAGAAGGTAGCACCTGGTGCTGTCCCAGGCTACAGCTTCTCCAGTGTCCCTCCCCCCAAAAAAACCTTCCCTCTCTCCAAACCAGAGCCAGAAGCTGGAGACATTAGGGAACTTATTTTGGTCCCCACAGGGGACTCTTTCAAGGACAGATCCCTCCCCTGACCAGCAGGAGATGACACCCCGTGAGTGGATAAGGTGTCTCTCCAAAGTTCCATCTCTACTCCAGCAGACACCACACCGGTGCCCTGGTTCGTAGACCTGAGCCATCTAGGCTCCCTCCTGCCATACCCTAGGTCCATTCCAGCAGGCACAGGAGTGACAGATGCTTGGCCAGCCCCTTTAGCTGACCCCCACCCAGAGAGAGACAGAGAGAGAGAGAGACCCTAAGTCCCAGGGCCATGGCTCAGAAGGAGGCACTGGGTGGAAAAAGGCATGAGGGCAGGGTGAGGAGACAGAGCTGATGTAGCCAAATAGGAGAGGTGACAGAGGGCCACCCCGAGGGACGGGGCAGGCTTTCCAGGCCTACAAAACAGGGAAGAGTCCTAGACTGCTGGTCAGCAGGTCTAGGCTCAGGTATCTGGGGAAGAAAAGGCATGAATAAGCTCATGTCCCTTCTCATAGTGCCTCCAGTTACCATGGGGGCCAGGGCCAGGTGACAAGATCCCAGGCCTAGGAAAAAGGGGACATGCCCCACTGCCAAGTCTCAGCCTAGCCTCTATGGAAGGCTGGGTAAACCCACCCTATCACAAGCTAAGCCCCCGGCACCCAGTAGCAACTTCCAAGGGCTGCCATCCAAAGACCAACTGGACTGGTAGGTGATGGGGGCAGCTGAACCCGGGGCCCCTGCCTCCCCAGCTCCGGCTCCACCCTGACCACGCCCTTGGCTCTATTCCTGTTGTTCGTTCATTTCCATGTCAGACACCAGGATGTTCTTCTCGGTGGCCTCTGCTGGGCCAGAGCGGCTGCCGCGACTGTAGCGGGCCCCCTCAAAGGACCCACGCTCCGCATTCTGTCGGCGCCGGTAGAGGATGAAGGCGGCCGTCAGCAAGGCCAGGAGGAGCAGCACCGCGGTCAGCACCACCACCAAGGCCACTGGGTTCTCAGGGAGCGCTGCTGAGATGGAGACCGGAGGGAAAAGCACATCAGACTCCCCCCCCCCCCCCCCCCCCCCCCCCGACATGCCCACAGGGACAGAGTAGCCAAGGAAAGAGCCAGGCCGAGGCTCACTCACTCATTCCCTCCACTCACCTGATGGCAAGAAGTTGTTCTCTTCCACTGTAGAGGAGGGAAGGGCCAGAGAATCCCAGTCAGTCCTCACAGAAATCATAGTCACAATTTAAATAAGTGCCTGTGAACCGCTTTGTGACTGTCACTTTGCGGACTCACCGAACCTCCCACGACTCTAGGACCTGGCTACTATAATTCCCATCTATGTACAAGGAAGCTGAGGCCAAGTCTTTGGAGCTCAAAGACTTGCCACAGAGGGAACAGGTGTGTATGCGTGTGTCAATGTATGTGTTCTTACAGGTAAGTACATGGAGGTACTTGTGACGAAGCATGTGTGTGGAGGTCAGAGGTCAATCTTATTGTACTGTGTCTTCCTCCATGGCTCTCCACCTTGGTGTTTGGAGGCAGGGTCTACCACTGAACCTACAGCTCATGGATTCAGCTACACTGGCAGGCAGATGAGCCCCAGGGACCTATACAACCCACGAACACACGTCTCCCCTTCTGTTTTAGGGTTACAGATGAGGGCATTGAATGTTGGGCTTTTACTGGGGTGCTGGGAATCTGAACTCAGATCCTCATGCTTGCTTGACTTTATCAACTGGACCATCTCCCCCGGCCTCAGAGTTGATAAGTGAATGTCCAGGACTTGACCATCCCTTGACTCTAACCACTATAGAATGGTGGAGCTTGCTGGCCTCTGGGCTTAGCTGGAAAGTTAAGGCCCCGTGTCAGTCCTTGCTACAAACTAATGTACCTGATGCCCTCCTGCCCAAAGCAGGTGCCTCTATACACCAAGTAACCCTAGGCCCAGCTGGGCGTCCGGCTGTGGATTGAACATGTGCCTTCTGAGATCCTGGCTTACCTCTAGGGAGCTTGCACACAACTCCCATGGTGATGTTGGTACACGCACCAGGGCGCCACAGTCCGCTGCTGCTCTGGATCCAGTAGCAGCTGTTGTGGCTTAGCATGCTAGGGCCCAGGCCAGGGGGCCCCCAGTTAGAATAGTTCACAGCTGTGTTGTCTTGCCAGACCAGCGTGCCTCCTGTGGAGGGAAGCCATTGGCAAGGTGTGGGAAGGGGAAAAGGTGGGGGTCTTATAGGTGGAAGGCAGCAGGCATGCTCCACTCCTCCGCTTTCACAAGGTCGGAGATAGCGGCAATCATCTCTCTTGCAGCCTGAGCCCCAGTCCCTTCCCTAACCCTATACACAGCACCCACCTTTGGGGTTGAAGTTCATGCCCAACCAGGCTCCTCGACTCTGGGCTTCAGCGGTCTGCAGGTGCTCCCAGACAAACACATTCTCCATCTCATCAAGGATGGACAGAACAGTCCCACCGGCTGGACATAAAGAAAGCCCATGTCAGGACAAGCAGATCCTCCTTACGGTGATAGAGCCCCTCCCCCAACCTACCCCCCATTCCCAGCAACCCCAGCACTTTTCTCTGGCAGCCCAAGGGCAAGATGGTGTGACTCTCAGCACTTGCAGACTGTGGGATTTTCTGTACATGTCACAGTATGGACTGTGTATTTAAAAGCGAGGGGGGAGCTTGAGATACGTGCCCATAGGCAGAGGGAAAGTTCCTTCTCCAGGCCTCAGAGTCCCGGATCTGGGGTGGCCTGCTCTCACCTACCTTTCTGGCAGCGCTGCAGCGCCTCCTTGTGGCCCAACAGCACCTCCATGTGGAAAGAATAGCAATGCTCCCTGAAGGGAATCCAGGACGAGTCGGCCAAGCCCTGAGGACAGCTGCCCCGGTAATTTATCCTTCGGGGAGGGGGCCCTGTTGGAGTGCAGGATTGAGGATGTAGCCCGAACATCCTCCCACGACAACCTGCACATGCGCAAACCTTGGCCCTAGCGGGTGGTACTCACCCCTGCTCACCCCACACACTGCCCCTTGCAGCTTGGTTTCACAGCTGGTGGTGCGCCAGGTTCCATCTACATCCACGTAGGCACAGCCTCCCGACTGCTGGGGCTCCCCGTCTTGCCAGCTCACATAATTAAGAGGCTCCTCTGAGAGCCAGGAATACCGCCGTGAACCCTGGGTATTAGGTAGCCATAGATGAGAATAAAGGGACAGACTCTTAAGGTGGAAGGAGGAATGGAAATCAAGGCAAAAGGTAGAGTGAGGGTAGGGGGAGGCAAAATCTTGACCTAGGAACCCACCTCCTCACTGGCCAGCCCGATCCACAGTGGTGCTTGCAGTCCCCGGGAAGCCTGTGTGAGGAAGGCCTGGGTGTAGGGATCGGGCACGTGTGCCAGGCTGGCATTTCGGCTCTCACACAGCAGGAGCGCGTCTTTCCAGCGCAGCGGCTTCTGCAGCAGCCGGAAGGTGCGGTTGAGGTAGGAGAGCTCAGTGCCCGGGGCAGGGGGTGTGGCTGCTGGGGATGGGCTCAGCGAGGGGTCTACAGGGAAAGGGGGCAGGACTCAGACTGGGCTCTGCCTCCCTTACCCCATTCCCAGGTATGAGACTAAGCCAGGGGAAACCAGACTGATGTCTATCAGGCTCAGAGCAGGTCACCGCTGGGGATGGCGGTCACTATCCTCATCAATGAGCTTTTTATTGGCTAACATGCAGAGGAGCAGGAGATGCCTTGGTGTTGAACCTCAGGGGTCTGACCCTAGACATAACAGCATGTCACACAACCTTCCTCCTGAGACCACCTGCCGCCCAAGCAGATAACATGACTTCTGGGCCCTCTAGGGCCCCTGAAAAGAGAAACAATGTTTGGTTCCTTCTGGCCCGGCCCAGAGCCACTAGCTGGTGCGGGAGTGTCTCTGTGCGGCTTCAAGCAGCACGTACCTGTGTCCTTCTGGCAGATGAAGCCATGCATCTCCTCTGTGCAGCTTCGATCGTCCCAGCGGCCAGTGAAGTGGGCTGAGGGGCTGTGCAGGATCACAGCACAGCTGGTCTGGAGGAAGAGACTACTTAAGGGAAGCCCAGTGGCTTGCCCCATCAAAGGACAGCTGAGGTTGGAAGAAGGGGGAGGTAGGGAAGATGGCAACAGGGACAGAGAAAAGCACAGTGGCACATGTCCTCACCGGTTTGGTGCCACTGGGAGCAGGGCTGGGGCCAGAGGGCTCTCCTGGTGCCCAGTTGGTATACAGCAGAGGTTCCTGCTCAATCCACTGGAAGTCCCTCTGAGAGGCATGCAGGCCAATCCAAAGGTCAAAGGTCACGTTGGGGAGGCTGGCTGTGATGAACGCTACAGTCCCCCAGAAGAAAGGAAAGAGTGATGGGGTAGCCCCTGTTTGCCCTGCGGTAGCCAGTTGTGAGGAGACACCAGCGCGCCTCCCCATAGGCTGACCCTACCTTGCTCTAAGGGGTTTGCAATGGTGACCAGCTGGGCTTCTTGCTGTTCACAGGAGAGCTGTGCCTCTGACCATTTCACCCTGTCCTGGGGGTCCTGGCCCTGGATTCGGAAACACTGTGGGACAGGGGATGTAATTGATACACAGCTCTACATCCCCAGTCCACATACCCTCAGCAGCTGATGCTTGGGGGCGTTCATACACAGGGTGCCTGGATCTCCCTGAGCAAAGCCCCACCCTCCCATCCTGACCCAGAAGTCACAAATGCCCACATTCTGGTGGTGGTGGTGGTGGGAGCTTGTTATTGTTTATTCGAGACAGGGTCTTACTATGTAGCCCAAGCTGGCCTGGAACTCATGATCATCTTCCCTCAGCCTCCCTAGTATTGAACACTATTTGTGTGTGTGTGTGCGCATGTATGTGTGTGTGTGCACATGGATGTGTGTGTGTGTATATGTGTGTGTGAGATTCAGGGTCTCACATATGCTAGGCAAGCACTCTACCAATGAGCCAAACCCCTAAGTCCTTCCCACTTTGGGCTTTTGTTTTGAGAAGTTTCTCCTTGTGGCCCTAGATGACCTAGTCCCCCACCATCCTCTAGTCTCCCAGGATCTGAGTTAAAAGTACATCATACCCAACTTCAAAACATTAGGAAAGACAATTTTCTAAATGTCGTCAAGAGAAAGAAAACGTCGGGTGGCAAGGACGGCTCAGCACCCACTGCTCCCCGAGAAGACCTGCATTGGGATCTCAGTACCCACACAGCAGCTCACAACTGTCCGTAACTCCAATCCTGAAGGCTCTCATGCCCTCTTCTGGCCTCCATGGGTATTGCACACAAGAGGTGTACGCACATACATGCCAGCATAAAATACAAAAAAATAAAAATAAAAAATAAAAATGAAGGAAAAGAATTTTTAAAAATGAATACAGAAAGAAACACAGTGTGATTTCATCCACATGTGGAGATGGATAAAGTGCTTACTGGATAGGTGTGAGAACCAGAGTTTGCACTCCTGGCACCCACGTGAATGCTCTAAGTTTGGGGGCTGCTTGTAATACCAGCACTCAGGAGATGGCGACAGATGGTGTCTGGGACAAGCTGCTTAGCTAGACTAGCCAAATCAGCAAGAATTGGGCTTACAGGAGAGACCCGGCCTCTGTAGGTAAGGTATAGCACTATCAAGAAAATACCCAAGGGCTGGGCTGTGGTGGCGCACGCCTTTAATCCCAGCACTTGGGAGGCAGAGGCAGGTGGATTTCTGAGTTCCGAGGACAGCCTGGTCTACAGAGTGAGTTCCAGGACAGCCAGGGCTGTACAGAGAAACCTTCTCTCGAAAAAACAAACAAACAAACAAACAAAGAAAAAAAATAACCAAAGTTAATCTCTGACCTGTGCACATACATGCATGTGCCAACCACACTTAAGCATGCAAAAAGTAATCTCTGATTGGGCATATAGCTCAGTTGGTAAAATGCTTGCCTGGCATGCAGAGACTCTAGGTTCTATTCTATTGCATAAAACTGCATAAACCTGTGATTCCTGCATTAGGGTCTTCAAAAGTTTAAAGTCACCCTTGTCTACCTAGTGAGTTCAAGACTAACCTAGGTTGCATGAGACTGCCTCAAAAGTGCCGCGGACCGGGATTTCTTACAGGGTCCCTTGTTCCACGGGACTAGGGGTTCTGGCCAGGTGGGCACGGGATTTGGCTTTGACAAACAGACTAGACACAAATGGTGTAAGGTCTGAGTGTATTTCTTTAAAAATGACATGAGGCTTTTACAATCATTGTAAAAGAGAAATGAAAAATCTGGCAGCTCAACAGTTGAGGTACATCTGAGGCTATCTGAAACATACTGGGTCTAAAGCAGCAGCTATCGCCTCTGAACTGGTGTTGTATCCCCCGGGCCCAAGTGCTCTGGGCCCGGGGGACTGCGAGAGATACATGAATCTGAGTCCTAGCCCATCTAAGTTCTAGTGCTAGTCCTGCATGTGAGTCCAAGTCTTTCTTCTCCCAGTCCTTCTGTTAGACTGAAGTCACTTAGGCAAGCGACCCCCACACCCAGGTCAGCAGGGTCTGGTAGCTAGGTGTGAAACAGGAGGAAGAGGGGTGGAGCCCTCCCTGTTGAGGTATTCTTATGCTAATTCTCTGGTTCTTGCTGGAGGCAGGCAGAGGGGGAATCCCGACCTAACTCTTTCAGCTAATGTCGTAGAATGAAAGAAACCTTTCAATTACTCTCTAGTACTTAAAACATTAAACTAGGATAGTTGGAAACATTGGTGAAGGTCAGAAAGCAATGTCCGAATTTTCTCTTGCTAGCTGTAAGAAAATGATATCTTGGTGAGTTCCTAGCACACTAGTACGAGGACATATCTGGGCCACCTCTGAGTTTGGGGTGCCAGGAGACAATGCGGAGGCAGGAGACTGACTTTCCTTGAAGTTTACGCCTCAAATACCGCTGTCACGCAAAGTGTGCGTGGCACAAAAGGAGTGGCAGAGGCGGTGGCAGCACACACCTTTAATCTTAGCATTCCTGAGAGTTCAAGGCCAGTCTGGTCTACAGAGTGAGTTTCAGGATAGTTAGGGCTACACAGAAAAACCCTGTCTTGAAAATCCAAAAAGGAAAAAAAAAAAAGAAGAAAAGAGAAAAAAAGAGTTGAGAACAGAGTGTCAGTCAGTGGGCATAATGGGGATAGGGGAAGGTTGGCCACTGAGTACTGAGGTATGGTTATGTGCAATCTAGTTGTTTGGTGCTAGTGTGCAAAAGGTGACCCCATGATAAAGTGACCTGCGGTGAGGTAGCTGCAGGACAGAACATACTGAGCATGTCAGACAGCCAGAAGGAAGGACTTGGGATAGCTGTCCCTTAAAGCGAAATCATGACTTCAGGGGACAGGTGCATTCACCCTAATTTAAGCATTATATAGTGTACGAATGTACCAAAGTACTACATAGCATCCCCCAAATATCTGTCTTTTTTGTGTCTTTATGTACTAGTGAAAAAAATAAATTTAAATGGAAAAGAAATGGAGTTTTATACTGCAGACAAGAGAATGAAATGTATGCAATCATATGCTCTTATTAAAATTACATAAATATTAATTATTATAATTGACCAGTCACATGTTTTCTTTCTACTAATAGAAAAAATTTACAGATACTATTTTTAACCTTTATCTGTTTTCAGTTCTGTACTCATGCATATTTGACTCCATGTGATGATAGTCTCATAGTATAGAAGTAACTATAAATTTTCTCTGCATGCTCATGTATATATACATAAATAACATATACACACATACAGACTGGGTTTTATTAATGGGGTTCATTATCAAAAGGCTTGACAACTACTGGTCCAGAAAACTCACCTAAGTATTGAGATAACTTTGCTCCCTGGCAGACCAGGTGTTATACACACTGAGCCACTTTCCAAGGAGCCTCGCTCTCATTGGCACAGAGAGGTGCGCGTGGACACAGGAAAGGTGCGTAGGAACAGCTCCTCTCGGCTGGCTCTCTTTGTGTCCCTTCCCAAGCCCCTACCTTGTTAAGGAACTGGTTCCAGCCAGAGGGGCAGCCTCCTAGGGCTGAAGGTGGCAAGTCTTGGGGCTGGGTCTCTCCAGAGCTATTGCTGCGCTTACAGATGTAGGGCAAGGCTGTATGGCACCTCTGGTCCCCCCAGTCCTCTGTGAAGGGGAGAAGAGAACCATTACCCTAAGGTCAGGCAGGGCAGGCAGCACTCTTGGTTCCAGGCCCTGAGAATATAGGCTGAGCTCAAGTTCTGTGTCCTTGGAGGCATGGACCATCCATGGATCCTTGGATATACCCCTTCTTGGATTTGACCACAGAGAGAATATACTAGCTCCCCACTCCACCCCACCCCCACCCCCACCCCCACCCCCACCCCCACCTAGGTATCCCTAACCATAACCCCTCCTTTATGCTGACAACACCCTCTCTGGTCCTCATTCTCCTCACCTTGTCTGGCTGTCATGTACACACACTTCTTGTCCTTGCCGACGGGTCGAGGTTTTCCTGGTGCCCAGGAGATGAAGTTTATAAGAGAACCATCTGTCCACCTACAGAGTCACAGAACACAGCTTCCTCCATATACAGCACTGGAAGCCATAGAATGGGAGCGCGAATGGGGCTGAAGGAACACAGAGCCCAGCACAGCCAGAGACCTACAGCTTCCAATCAAAGCTCCACCCAGCATACACTCACCTCTCTCAGATGCCTGAAAACCCTACAGCAAAGTGCCCAGATCTCCACCAATCCCTGGTCTTTCTGCCTCAAGTGCCCTAATTCATGTAAGGCAGGCACTGACTAGGGTCCCATAGACCAGCATATGCTTGGTCCATGTCCTGGCCAGTTTTGTTTATAATGTGACCCCAGGTATGACAGGAGAGTGCCACCATTATGTAGTGCCCAGTGCATGCTGGATGATGTCGTAAGGACTTAAAGTTGCTTTTTGTCAAACAGAGCACTGTGGTATCCAGCGGCTTTTTGCTAGGTCTTGTATCTTAAGGACACGAATGCTCTATTTTAGCAGGTCTGACTGAGAATTGGTAGTGACACTGTGACCTGCCACACCATATGCCCCCAAAGTCTCCAGAGTAGGAAGCAACAACCAGGTGGACGACAGCAGATGCAGTAACTTAGCATTTTGCCATCTGAAGCTGGACCAACTGGCATCTGCTGTAAATAACCCACATGGTAGGTAAGCAACAGCATTCTGAGGTAAACCACGGCTTCTGCCATTTGAAAAACTGTACATCTAGTTAGAGACTAGCCCCATCATTGAGGGGCTCAAGAGATGGGTTATCTGTTAAGAGTGTGCGCTGTTCTTCCAGAGGACTACAGTTCAGTTCCCAACACACACACACACACACACACACACACACAGGTGGCTCACAACCACCTATAACTCCCACTCCAGGGGACCTGGTATGTCTGTTGGACTCTGTAGCCATCAGCACACTCATGTATAAACACACACATAGAAACACACTCATATCTATAAAATGTAAAATCAATAAAGATTAAAAATATTTAAAGAAATCCAGGTGGTGATAGTGGCACACTCTTTTAATCCCAGAGCTCCAGAGGCAGAGGCGGAGGATTTTTGTGAGTTTGAAGCCAGCCTGGTCTACAGAGTGAGTTCCAGGCTGGAAAAAAAAAATTAAAGGACTACTACAGTATTAAAGGAATAATACAGTAATGATTAACCTTTAAAAATAAAATAAAGCTGGGTATGGTGACATATACCTTTAATCCGAGCCCTTGGGAAGCAGAGGCAAGGGGATCTCTGTGAATTCAAGGACAGACTGGCCTATGTAACCATGACTATATAGTGAAACTCTGTATAAATAAATAAATAAGTACCGCCAGGCAGTGGTGGCACATGCCTTTAATCCCAGCACTTGGGAGGCAGAGGCAGGCGGATTTCTGAGTTCAAGGCCAGTCTGGTCTACAGAGTGAGTTCCAGGACAGCCAGGGCTACACAGAGAAACCCTGTCTCGAAAAAAAAAATTCTAAAATAATCACTATATAACTATATATAGCTCTCTCTATATATAACTATGTATAGTTATATATAAAAACTACATATAGCTATATATAAGAAATTATATATAGCTATATATAGCTATATAACCACACACACACACACAACTTGTTGGTGTTTTGAAGTATTTGTTTTGTAGTCTAGGAATCAATCCTGGGTCTCAAGAATGTAAGCAAGCTAGACAGATCTCACTATTGCCACCTTCAGATAAGAAAATGAAAGCCAGAAACACATCACTTAATTGTTCAAGGTCATGTAGCCAGCGAGGAGCAGAGTTGAACTCAAATGCAGGTCTTTCTGTCTGTGTTTGGTCAGCCCTGACACCTCTAGCTTGGGGACACAGTGAGCCACTCCCATGCGTGCCCCCTCCCACACCTGCTGCTCACTAGCGCTCCCACCTGAATCGGCCGTCACTCTCCGAGGTGTGCAGGCCGATCCACCAGTGCTGCTCCTGGTCTGAGGACAGCTGGGGAAGAAAGCAGGCATGTAAAGTTAGCAGCTTTCCTGTCCTCAACCTTGGCCCTTTCCCATCCCATAATACTTGCTGCCTCTCATTCCCACCTTCTGTAGGTTTTGCCCCAGGAAGTCCAGTTCTGCCTGGCTGTGAATGGAGGTCAGTTCTGCCTGGAACCATGTGCAGATGCGCTGCGCCTGCGCCCACGAGGAGTGATGCTCAAAAAACTTGTACTCTGCCTCCTGAAAGCGTACCCACTCCAGACGGCCTGTGGGGGCAGCAACAGGGGTGGGAGCAGATGCCAGACCACTAGAAAGGCCCTTGAAAACTCTGGGCTTGGACAAAGGCCAGGGCATGCAACAAGTGGCTTGCAAAGATAAACCTGGGACAGACCCTTGAATGGATCCTCCTTCTGCAAACCCAGAAAGCAGAGCAGTGGTGTCCAGTGCTAACTGAGTGAGTCCCTTCTGGGGTGGAACCCTTGACCTGTTTGGCTTTATTCTGGGCAAAGGTAGGAATCAGGTAGCCTGGGGAGCCTTACCTTGTCGACCAATGTCTGGTTCCTGCACATCCACACCTATAGAACAACAGGACCAAAAATGTCAGGGAAGAGGGGAGCTGGATTCCCCCAAATTCCTTGCTTCAAAGCCCTTGTCCGGCATCTGTCTCACCCCACCCCACTTACTACCACATCCAACCTCTAGGGATCTTGCAGATCCAGTCAAGCTGTGTCTGGCACTGCATGGCTACCCACTGCAGGGAGGCCAGGTCCAGCACTGCACAGCCTCGGATATCATCGTCATCATGCTGGCTCCGGGCAAAATTGTGGTAGGAAAACTGGAAAGAGGGATAAAGACCAGGTAACCAAGAAGCCTAGGCTGAGCTGAGAACCGCCAAGCCAGGCGAGGATCCAGCACATAACCCGATTACTTTTAACCTACCCACACTGAAGCCCTGCCCGTGTCAGGCCCTGCTATGCCCCAGAGGGTGCCCACCCACCCAAGCCCTACCCACCTCCCCATCCGGCCTCCTCCACAGCTCCTCACCCCTAAGCCATCGCTCCAGCGCCAGCTGTGACCCTCTCTAGGGTCTCTGCGGTTCAGGCCAATCCAAAACCAGTGCTGCTCGTGGTTCTCAGGCTCTGACTCACTTGGGTGGGGACGGAAGAGAAGGGAGGTGAGAGCTGCTGAGGACCAAGTGTAGGAGCCCAGCGGAGCCCAGTTGCTGCCAGCTATCTGTTGGGCAGTCTCTGGTGCTTGAAACTTCTCAGTCAACACTGCAACCTAATGTCCGAAAGCACTGTAGGGTGTGTGTGTGTGTGTGTGTGTGTGTGTGTGTGTGTGTGTGTGTGTGTTTTCTCTGAAATCCCCTCCCTAGAAACAAAGCAAGCTGGAGCAGGTGCCCTGCTTCACTCAAAAACAAGTAGCCTGCTTCCCTGCAGGGCCCTTGACTTTCTGAGATAGCTTGTCTAACAGGGAGTCTGCATACTTTTTCGTTTGGGGAATTTAGGAAGTTGCTGGGCCTATGGGGGTGGGAGAAATTTAAGGATCAGAAAACCTGGGTTCGGATGGTGCTCCATCACGGGACCCACTATGAAATTGAACACACAACCTAACTCATGGGTCCCACACGAGAACACTGGGAATGCATGAGGAGCAGGGTATGGGGAGGGGGGGATGTGAACAGCATCCATGTGGTGAGCTAAAAAGAGTGGCGAACACGCGTTGCCGTAGTTACCAGTCAGGTGATAAAACCCTGACCGCTGGGAGGAAATGTCCCCGAAATTAAAATCTCAGGGAGCCTGGGTCCACTTGGAAAAAATTTTTTCACTGATTGTAATTGATTACAATGCCATGTGCCATGAATGACAGTCCTCGGTGGCAGAGAGGGGATCTGGGCACATTCCTCATCCCTTGCCTGAACAGTTTCAGCTTTTCTCCTTGTCTCTCAGGATGGTTTATGGAGGGGGTGGGTTCTTACGACGTGTCTGGGGCCGGGGGTGGACCTGAGATGGGAACTGTGTCTGCTAGGATGTTGCTGGCTGCCTGACACTGCTTAGCAACAGAGTCTCCTATAAGTGGGTCACCCCTGTGCATCCAACCAAGATTCCAGGGGACCATGGCAACTTGAAAGAAACAGGATGGTTCTGGCACCATTGACAGATGCAGGTCATTCTAAGCCTCAGCTGGGCCCTCTGAGGGCACCATCAACGCCCGCCTTCTAACCCTAAGCGTGACAGAACCCAGACTCTGGCAGCCACGCCTGCCCCCACCCAAGTACAGGCCACCACACCCATTTAGTACCCAAAGATCTTGCTGAGCATGTTGGTCACAAACTGCTCCTCCTCATAGCTGGCTAGACTCAGCAGCTGGGCCCCCAACTCCCGGCAGACCCCCAGGGCCTGGATCCAATTCTTCTTCTCTTGCAGCCGCTCTGAGCTGAACACCTGCAGAAACAGAACCAGCTGTCTAAGCTATGGCCATGGGCCAAAGGGCATCTGCCACCTCCTCATGCTAAAGACAATTCTATCTCAGGAAGGCAAGTGACACTGTTAGCTCCTGGCAAGAGCCTTTGCACCTCATCCACAGACTTTCAGTTGGGCTCTAATCCTAGCAGAGGCACCACTGACGGAAGCAGCTCCCCCCCCCCCCCCCCCCCCGGCTTCAGTTTCTATATGTAATAAAAGGCCTTGGAAGGCAGGCATTGTAGCAGATGCATGCAAACCTAGTACTTGGGAAGCAGAGGCAAAAGGTCAGAAGTTCAAGGTTATCCTCAACTACATAGTGAGTTTGAGGCCAGCCTCAAACACAGTGAGTTTGTGGGCTACACAAGAGGAGTTGGACATAGAGGCTTATGCCTGTTATCAGCACTTGGAAGGCTAAAAACCAGGACTGCCAAGAGCTGAGGCTAGCCTGGCTCCTACAGGGCAGGACTCTGTCTCAAAAGCAAATTCTAAAATTTCAGACATCAAAAACCAACTGTTGGCTCCCAAGCTTGGCAAATCACCAGGCCCTACCCAGGCTTTTCAAATCCAAACCTCCGCTTGGCACTCAGAAGAGGTACTAGGGATAGAACCCAGGGCCTTGCACATGCTGTATCAGAAGACTCTCTTTGTATCCGGCTCCCCAGGGGTTCTGAAGAACACTCTGGGGTCTGGCTCCTTCAACTCTTCACACGTCTACTAAGCACTGCCTCCCAGACTCACCCACCGGACAAATTCTTCATCAGCAATTACTCTAGCCTGCAGTCTAGGCTGGCACTTCAGGGTTATGACAGTCCCCAGGTCCCGGCAGATGAACTTCCTCAGTGCCCCCCCCCCCATGCCAATAGGGTGTCACACCTTATAGCAGTGTCGGAGTTTGGGGTCTGAGGCCCAGCCCTGGGGACAGGAGCCAGTGAGGCTGGGCGTGGGGTCTGGCCCAGGCAGCTCTGGTGTCACTGGTGTGCCCAGGCTCTGCCGGCAGATGTAGCGAGCCCGGAACGATGTGCAGTTCTTCACCTCCCACAGTCCCATGGCACTGCCAGTGGCCAGAGCCACACAACCGCCACGTCTGTACCCTGAGAAGAAGAAAGAGCTTGTCTCTACAGGGATGAGCTCTGGTGGGGGTGGGGGTGGGGAGGAAGTCAGCACTCAAATCGGGGGAAGGCATGAGGCAGAGTCCTAGTTCCATGACTACTCAGAGTGGGGATCCTTAGCCTTTCTGAACCAATCTCACTATATACTCCTCTAGGTATAGGAAGGTTGAGAATACTGAGCCAGGCAGTGGCAGCCCATGCCTTTAATCCCAGCACTAAGGAGGCAGAGGCAGGTGGATCTCTGAGCTTGTGGCCAGCCTGGTCTACAGAGTGAGTTCCAGGACAGCCAGGGCTACACAGAGTAACCCTGTCTCAAAAGGAAAAGAAAAAAAGAAGAAGGAGGAGGAGGAGTCTGAAGCTAGGTGAAGTGGTACACACCGATAATCCCAGTATTCAAGGGACTAAGGCAGGAGGATTGCTGCAGAGCCAGCCTGAGCTACATAGTGAGACCCTTTCTCAAGAAAAAGAAAAAAGAGAATGAATGTGAAACTTGAACAGATACTAATAGAAGTCTCTGTAACTATTGTGTGCACATTACATATCTGACCCTTCCCATTGTCACATATACATTTAAGCCTCACATAAACTCTATAAGGAATCCACCATTATCCCCATTTCAAGATGAAGAAACTGGGGCTCAGAGAAGGCCCAGCTGGCAAACAGCAGTGCCAAGGGTCTGAGCTGGGCCATGGGCTCCAGAGCTAGCAGGTCACACGGAACAAAGGAACAGCTTTCTGGGAAGGCCTCACCCTAAGTCCTGACACAGCTCTGGGTCCACCACAGCCGCCCTGCTTCAAGGCCAAGCAAACGGTGTTAAGGGCTCACCAGGCTGGTCTCGGTTCCAATGAGTATACGTGACTTCATCCCCACTGAGCCAGCGGAAGGAGCCAGTGCTGTTGAGGTCTTGCAGAGCCGTCCAGAAGTACTCGCCCTCCCAGTTATAGATGAGGCTGCTGACGAAGGCTTGCTCAAACCTTCAGAAACAAGCCAGTCAAGGCACGGCACTTACTAGTGGCTTCCCACAAGCCCTGATACCACAAAGCTGATACTCCATCCCAGAAGCTCCGGTACTGTGCACAGCCAGTCATGTGCCCAGGGAAATGGGGATCCAAGGGGCTCACACAGTCACCAGAGTCCCACTATTGCCCACACTCTTTCTTGGCCATTCAGTCCAAATCTGAACCTATCCCTCTCCTACCCTACCCTGGCATCGCTTAACCACAATGTCTGGGGCACACCGAGGCTCAAAGGAGGCTGGGTCCCTCTGGGCAGATGCCAGGATATGGGAGGATATCAGACTGGGTCACGGGAGAGGGCTGGGCAGGACTTGGGTCCACCCTCTCTACCTGTTGGTGATGGTGACCAGCTGAGAGCCATGGTCAGTGCACAGGCGCCGGGCATCGCTGTAGATCACTTGGTCCTCTCCCAGCCAGTAGCAGGATGGGCTATGCCACGTCCAACCCTGGCTCAAGAGAGAGGGCAGAAGAAGGGTGTCTGTGGGAGGAAGATCCCACCCTTACCTGCCAGTGCTTGAGCAGGGGCCACATCAGGATACCACTGTCTGTGGGCAGGACAGGAGGGACTGATTTTGGCACCACAGCCTACACTAAGTTCTGCTTCTGGTTACTCTCAGCTCTCTCTACCACGACCAATGACTGTTGCATCAGGGTAGAAACGCTGCTGCGGGTAGCTGATGGACCTGCCCAAGGTGTGGCTCTGAGAAACAAGTATCATTTAAACCAAGAAGCTGGGCATATAACTCAGTGACAGAAAACACATTTATCGCACATGTGGGGGCCTTGGGTTCAATCCTCAGTATGGGGGAATAAAAGAAAAAAAGGAAACAACAAAGCAAAAACAATCAGGCTGGAGAGATGGCTCAGTTGGTAAATTGCTTGCTAAGCAAGCACGTGGACCTGAGTTCAGATTCCCAGAACCCATGGGAAAAGCAGGTGTGGCGGCCTGTGCTTTTATCGTCAGCATGGAGGAGGAGGAGGAGAAGGCAGGCGGATCCTGGAGGATCCGCTGGTCCGCCAACCTGACCTACTGGGGAGACCCAATCCAGTGAGAGACCCTGTCTCAAAATAAGGAGGCCAACCTCCTTGGGCTGACCTTTGGCCCCAACATGAACACATATACACATGTGCGTGTATATATGTGCATATATGCATTTATCCATGTGCACACACAGCCATAAAAATAAATAACATAAAATAACCAGGTGCTGGCAGGGTGGCTCCAAGGGTAAAGGCCTTTGCCACACTGCATTTGCATTTGAACCACAGATCCTACGGTTAAAGGAGAGAACTGATCCCCAAAGTTGGGCTCTGGCCTCTACGCATGCACTCTGACATATGCATGCCACACACTCATAAGATATACACAGGCATAGTAATGATCAATAAAAAATAAGATAAAGGGGCTGGAGAGATGGCTCATTGGTTAAGAGCACAGGTTGCTCTTCCAAAGGTCATGAGTTCAATTCCCAGCAACCACATGGTGGCTCACAACCATCTGTAATTGGATCTAATGCCCTCTTCTGGTGTGTCTGAAGACAGTGACAGTGTACTCGTGTTTACATGAAATGAATAAGTAAAACTTTTAAAAAATAAGATAAAGAATCAATATTAAGAAAAAATAGTATCTGGCTTGGACACCAGAGCTGAAAGCTACGGACAGATGGAGGACGCAGAGGGGGCTGAGTGAGCCTCAGGACTCTAGAGTGGAGCCTGGTAGGATGCTCCTGGGGAGGGAGGGAGGCCAGGGTAGCCCTTCATCAAGGAGAGAAGTGACCTGACCACCTTAGGTGCAGAGACAGCTCCAGAGTAGCAACAGGAGCCAGGACTAGAGAAGTGGCTGTCACGCATCAGGGAAGCCCCCGGGTGCCAAGCAGCATCTAGGCAGAGACCCCTGGCTCTCCCAGTGTTTCCCCCTGCACATAGTATCCACACACATACATTCCAGGCTGGCCTCCAATCGCCTATACTCATGCCAGGAGAGAGCTAAGCCCCGTGCTCACAGACCCCCAGACTCCTCGACTGGATCCCGGCCAGCCTTCCTCCCTCTCCTGCAGCAAGTGTGATCCTGCTTCTTGGAGAGAGCTCAGTTAAGGATGGGCTTTCATTGGAGTTAAATCCGAAGGAAAACAGGGAGGATTGAGACTTGCAGCAAGGAGCGGCTGCACAGAAAACCACAAAGGGAGCGTTATGAGTAGTCTCCCCATAGAGGGCTTACTCGCAACTGAGCCATGCCAAACAGGGTGGAGAAGGCCTGTCACATACTTACCCTCCGTCATAACTCACAGCCCCCCTCATTTACCCAAAACTCTGCTGGAGCCCAGTGGCCTAAAGGATGAGGAGGGAGAAAGTCTTCCCCACTGAGTGGCCTCTCTCCTCCAGAAAAGACAGCCAAACAGATGGGTGCTCTGAGGAGAGAGGACTGGGGTGCACAGAGCCAGCCCACTGCACAGCCTACTCCTATCGTGACTAGACCAGGCTTGACCAAGACCCGGAGCTGAGGTGGGGTCCTCTACTTCCCCACCAAGGCCACACTCCAACCCCACCCCCCAAATAACACTCCCTCAGGAAGAGGCAGTTGGGAAACCAAGAGGATGCTGGGCAAGGCTGCAGGGTTTCTTCCATCTCTCCCTACCTCCCCAGGGAGCCCCTGGGGCTGACCCCACCTTGGGCAGTTTCAAAAACACCCTCACCTTCCGGCAGCCATGGTCCTCCTCAGCAGCGCCCTGGCTCAGTCGGCCTGCCTTCTTGCAGATGGACGGCAAGGACTGGTTACAGGGACTGTCATTCCAGCGTCCTTCCTAGGACACATGAGCAAGAAGACTCACCCCAAATCTCTCACTCCCTCAAAACTTTCCAGCCAGTTTTCTAGACCTGAATCTGAACTTGTTGTGTGATTCCTAGCAACCAGCCTCATTTTCTATGTCCCAGGCTGCTGAATGGAGAGATCAGAGTCAGTTCGATAGATGAAAGAACAAATTGTTCAGAGGCTGGAGAAATGACTCAGCAGTTGAGAATACTGGCTGCTCTTCCAGAGGACCCAGGTTCAATTCCCAGCACCTACAAGATGGCTCACAGCATCTATAACTCCAGCTCTGGATGGATCCAGTGCCATCTACTGAGCTTCACAGGCACCGGGCATGAAAGTGGTACGCAGACATACACACAGGGTAAAACACCCATACGCATAAAAAAATAAAATTTTTAAAAGTTCTCGAATGCTTATGAACTGTTTCTGAAATTCTCTATCTGGTTACTTTGGATTGTGGATAATCCTAGGTAATTGAACTGTGAAAACTGAGCCCACAGGTCTTATCCCTGGGACTACTGAAGAACTGGGGAGAGTGAAGGCTGGTGTGCACACGCCTGACTCTCTGATGGTGAAGAGGAATTCGGCCCTGGGGCCTCCCAGTGACAGAGTCTGCTTTATCCCTCACCCTGACAGCACAGCATCAGTTCATCCCATTAATCGAAGACGCTCACCCAATCACTTAAATGTTTAAATAGAATCCCTTAATGCAAACAGATCTTCTGCTGAGGCCCCGAGAGTGTGTGTGATAGCAGGAGACTATGCCTAGGCCTCAGGGCTCTCTGTCAAAACCCTGCCTCAGTTTCCTCTCCCACCCACCCTGGGTCTGAGTCAAGGTGTGGCAAAGCAACAATCATCCACGATTTCCTGAGAAGACAGACCCCTGAACTGAGAAAGGTCCTACAGGGCAAGGGCTGGAACCCAGTGGCCTTGCTTGCCCAGCTACGCCATTGCGTGGGTTCTGGTGCCATCTGCTGGTAGGAAGGAACAGCTGGCAAGAGACCAAAAATGGGCCGGCCATGCTTGCCTAAGGCTTTTGGAAAATCAGTTCTTCTAGCCCTGCAGGTGACTTAACTGGGGAAGTCAAGGTGGGGCTCTAAACTCTGCCAGCCAGTCCTGTGGAAGGAAAGGGCCTGGGGTACACAAAGGCTGATAATAGACAGTCATTTTTCAGCTGGCAGGAGGGGGAGAGACACTGGGAACATGGGAGTGGAGGGGGTGCTATGGTGCTATTATGAGAAAGGAGAGTCTCACCGGCCCCCAAATGGTGACACAGTCCTCCAGGCTGTCACGGAAGTTGTTGGGCTCAAAGGGGTGCCAGTGGGTGAAGCTC
Source organism: Mastomys coucha (assembly GCF_008632895.1). NCBI lineage: Eukaryota > Metazoa > Chordata > Mammalia > Rodentia > Muridae > Mastomys > Mastomys coucha. Next base: position 101,517,406 of record NW_022196911.1, on the reverse strand, counting down.
ACGAGGCTCCCGTCAGACCACTCAAAATTCATCTGCAGTTTCAAATCATTGAGGCCAATCCATAGCTCCTCCACCTCTGGGGTACAGGAGGGCAGGAAAGAAGGGGAGAAGACATTGAGATCGGCCTCGGACCGGCAATGAAGGAAAGATTCTTTTGTGCTTTCTAGGTAGGAAGGGATTAGACATACAGACATACCCTCGCCTCCACCCAGTACTGAAGCCAGGCAGCCCCTCACCTTGCTTGATCTGTTTGGTGATAAACTCCAGCTCAGCCATGCTATGGATGCTAAGGAGGTCGCCCCCACCCCGCAGGCATGCCCTCTTGGACTCCTGCCAGCTGCGTTTCTCGGCCTGCAGGCGGTAGCAGTGGCCCTGGAAGGGTTGCCAGCTGGGGTCACACTCCACCTTGACATTGGTCCACCTGTCTATGGAGAGGCACATGGAGGTGCTCAGCCAGAATCCAATGGGTGTCACGACCCCCTCCCTAACCTGTCTTGTCTGTAACACCTGCCTTCTCCATGACAACAGCCTTACAATATTTAAAACCCAGGAATAGCAGATATAGCCAGTCTCACAGAGAGAGATGGGCAAGTGGTGGGACACACTAGCCTCTTAAGCCAGTATCTACAGTAAATAGCATTTCCTGCTAAGACAATCAAGCTTAGCTCAAGGACACTATACTTAATAAATAAAGCCTACATCAAATAGATCCACGGGCCACCCCCTTTGTGTTGGCCTTAGCAGACTTGGATAAAAGAAACGAGGGAGAGAGCCTTGGGTGAATAATGAGGTCCAGTTTGGCCAGAGGTGGGGTGAGCAGCCGGGAATATCACAGGGCCCATAATGTCTGGCAGACTGGTCACATCCCTTTTCTAGAATTGCTCACTAGCTCCTTCCCTCTCCACACCTCTTCTTGCTTCTGAAGTCCCTCCCCTGCACCCAGAGAGGTGCTTCTGGGGTTTATCTGCTAGGGACTGGAGTTTGAGGGCAGCTGAAGCAAACAAGTCCTCACTTGGATCTTGGCAGAAGAAAACAGAATTTCGTCAAACCACCCACAAAATCAGGCTCAGGCAGGATCCTGTCTAGGCAGGAGTGAAGATGTGAGCCTATGCTATGCACTGCCCCAGATTAGCATTCTGAGACTAGCTCCATCTGGGTCAACTGAGGGGTATTCCAGTCATGCCTCTGACTAGAGGCTCTTCAAAGTGGGTAGGTTTAGAAAGGGGACAGGCAAGCTCCAAGGTGCAAGAGATAGAAACCATCTTTCATTAGCCGATGGGTTGTGACTCTGAGCTGCAGCCCAGAACAGAGTTTAGTAGCTATTCAAGTCGTAGGGTCCTGAGGGAAGAAAGATTCCTGGGGAAATGTGGCCCCTGCTTTGGAAATGACATGTCCTTGGTAGTGAGACTGGCCATTCACTTAGACTAGGCCTCCTGCAAACATCTGGGTTACTGAATGGGGGCAGCAAGGCAGAGAGTCCTTGCAGGGTCCCCTCTGTATTTCTCTCTCTGGAGGTTTCCATGGGCATGCCATATTTTCTCTGTGAAAATCTCTACTTTAGCAACCCCACAGCTACATAACCCGGACAATAGTAGCCCCTCTATTTTACACTGCCTGGGAAATGCCAGCCACAGAGACACTCCTTGGGCCAAGCCAAACCAGGGCTCTAGCTCTACAGTAACTTTGTAAGAGGGAATGCATCCATTCTCAATTTGCAAATGAGGATTCTACATTCCAGAGAGCCAAGGCCACATGTCAGAAGGGGTAGTGCCCCAAAGCAGGTCCTGTCTATCACCCCACACTCCGTCTCTCTCAGGAGGCCCTGGGATTTATCTCCTTCAATCACACCTTTCAGCAAGACACTCCTAGGCTTAAAAGCCAGAACATTCCCATGGGCTACCCAGCCCCACTCAGACTTCAGAGACCGGCTGCGACCTGCCTTTCTGCACTCACGTCAAACACCCTGCTTAAGAATCACCCGAGGGAGGGGGGTGTCTTGTTAAATGCAGGTTCTGATTCAGTTAATCTGGGGCGGTCCTCCCAGTCTGCTGTGCTAGCCTCCGGGTGCTGCTGGGCTGGTGTCTGGTTCCCCTTAAACTCCATACCTTAGCGGCAAGCATCTCCCACAGGCAGTTCCCGTGGCCGGAATTGCTCCCCTCCCACGCCTCCCTCTGCTTTTGTGTGTATGTGGAAGCCAGAAGACAAACTGGGGTTTTCCTATTATCATTATCATCATCATCATCATCATCATCATCATCATCATCATCATTATAGTCTCTCGCTGTCCTGGAATTTAACAAGTAGGCTAACCTGGAGGTCAGGAAGCCACAAGGATTCTTCTGTCTCTGCCTGCCCAGAACTGGGATTACACCAGCACACATGGTGTCTTATTTCAGGTCTAGAACTGAGCTATTGCCCCAGCCCTCCTCCTGTCTTTTAAACTTACTATCAACCTGAAAACCTCAAGTCCAGCATCACATTCATAAAACCCTCAGCTCACAGTGCTCAGCCACTCACCGCAGCTCCCGTCTATTACATATTTTGGTAGCTCATAGCTCAGGGCGTTCTAAGTTTTAAGGTGTCTGTGACCCACCCCCCCCATCAGACTGCAGTCTCTACAGGGCCTGGTGGATATTGCCAACCTTTTACACAGCTCTCAACGTATGTTCACCCAAAGATTAATGACGCGTTCCAATTTTTCCAGACTAGCTGAATAATTAAGTAGGGGCCCAGAGTCACTTTGTTTGTCTGTAGAACAAGAAAGGCTGAACTGGGCAGGGACCCCGATGTCCTTAGCCCTTTGTGACCTGGCTCACCTGGCTGGATGGGCTCGGCTGTGGCGTTGGGCTTCTTCTTGCAAACATAGGGCAGGGCGATGCTACAGTCGTGGTTCTGCCAGCCGCCTGAGGACTCAGTCCGGATCACTCCACAGTTCTCCTCACCTGGGTTGTCCGGCTGATCTGTGGGTCAGGCAGGGTGCCAGCACCCCAGGAGAGGGGAGCTCAAATTGTGTCCCTCCCAAGCCCTCTTCCGGGCCTCTTCTCTCCCTCCATTCCCCGGGATGTCGGCATTAGTCAGAGAAGCCCAGCCTCCATCCAGTCTTGTATATTGCACCACTGGGTCACCCTGCTTTCTAGCCTGGGCTCATGCCACCCTGAACCCCCTTAATCAGCAGTGTAGACTTGAGCTCTTATCTCTCTGGCCCTAGGTATATGGGTGCGGCTGTGTGTCTAAGAGCTGTGAACAGGCTGGGCAGTGGTGTCGTATGCCTTTAATTCCAGCACTTGGGTGGCAGAGGCAGGTAGATTTCTGAGTCTGAGGCCAGCCTGGTCTACAGAGTGAGTCCCAGGACAGCCAGGGCTACACAGAGAAACCCTGTCTCGTAAAACAAAATAAAACCAAAATAACTGTGAATAGAGACTAAAACCAGATCCTCTCACCAAGCCCTGGACCAGGACTTATCTAACTGGGAGGGCACAGGCAGTTCCCCTTTCACACCAAGGCACTCCACAGGCTACGGAGCCATTCCAGGAGAGGGGGGAAACCCAGACTTCCCACCTCTGGAGTAGGGTAGAAGAAGCCAAGTGTCCATGGGTTTCCCATGCCTCACCACTCTCCCAGTTGAGGTACTTGAGGGGTGAGTTGTCTGACCACTGCCAGCCTCCACTGGTGTCCAAGTCATTAAGGCCAATCCACAGCGTAGAGCTGTAGCCCGTGAGGAGTCCTGTCAGAAAGAGTGCTTCCTGAGAAAGGGAATCCCTGTCCACTACCACTCTCTCCCCACCTGCCCATCCCAAGACGGAAGAGTGCGTGGGGCAGGGATGGTGGTGGTGTGTGTCCTGTCTTGTGGTGGGAAGAGGGCTGATCTCAGACTTCCTGGAATCCTCCCCGCCCCCGCATGGGTCAGACCTCAGCCACAGGGGACTGCCCGTCTCACCGTTGATGTAGGTCTGCTCGTGGATCTCGGTGATGCTCAGCAAATCTGCACCCTGCTGCTCACAGCTGGCCCAGGCCTCTCTCCAGGACAGTGTGGATTGGAAGTTAAACTGGTAACAGCTGTCAGTCAGCTGGTCTCTGTCCCAGAAGGTCTCACAGTCGTTACCTGCCACCGCCACCGCCATAGATGAACCATCCGTTCTCGAAAGTCCTTTACCCGGCTCTGAGTTCCCCACAACCCCCACCCCACCCCACCAGCCTCCCTCCAGGGCTCTCCCACCCTGTCTGCTTCTCACTCTTGATGGGGCAGAAGCCCCAGCGCTCATCTTTGCCGTAGTCCTGGGTGGTGGCACACCACAGGTGTCCATCTTCTCGGCCAGTGCTGGTGCAGCCATGGAACCACTGGTTGTCGTATTTGAAGGGGATAGTGCATGGCTTTCCATGGGAGTTTCCCTGGATGGTGTAGACCTCTATAGGGGAAGAGAGCTGTGACTTGGTGCCTGGAGCCTCACAGGTCCGTCCCACCTCACCCCTCAGGGAAAGCCCCCCTATAACCCAGGAGAATGGGGATATGGGAGAACGGAGGGGTCTGGGGAGTCAGGGGATCGGAGGCAGTAGCACCAGACAATGGCTTTAAAGAGAGAACCAACTCTTGCTATTGGGACAGCTGAGGGATGCGGGACAGACATACTGCACACTCCTCTAGGAGGGGCTTCCCAACCGCTCCAATGCCTTTTTGGTGCCACGGAGGGCTGAGCCAGCTAGCCACTCCACCAAGGCTCCAGGCTGTCCCTAAACGGTCTCTCTTGGAATACAGGTATCTTCCCAGGACAGAATTCCAATGCTGGATCGGGTCACTAAGATCCCCATTAATCACCTGCAAAACCTGTGTGTTGCTGCCACAGATTTCTCTGGAGAGTAATCGGGAGGTGGAGACACTTAACTTTAGGCTGTCCCTTTTTATAAGTAGTTGTAATCTTAAATTCTTTTAACTATTTTAATATGCTATCAGGATTTTTAAAAATTGATTGCATTTTTTATGGGGGGGGGAGACACATAATATATAAAGGTCAGAGGGCGACTTTTGGGAGCTGGTTCTCTGCTTCCACTGTGGGTCCCCAGGTTGTCAGGTTTGGCGGCAAGTGCCTACATGCATGAAGCCATCTCACAAGCCCTGAAGACGTGTTTCTCTTGCCTTCCTGACTAATGCACTTGGGAGTGGCTCTCTCAGCCCGTTCTCCTAACTTCTTTCAGTTCAAAATGCTTGCAGCCTCCCTTCTCTGCTCCCTCTCTTTGAGACATAGCCCAGGTTGGCCTCCAATGCACGGTGTAGTCAAGGCTGGCCTTAGCACTGCTGCCCCGCTGAAGCCTGAGCCACAATGCCGGCCATGTCTTAAAAGTTACCACTCTCTAAGGTCCTTAACTGGGCTTAACACACTCAAGGCTCAGCACAATCCTCTTTATAGAGTTAGCCTTTCTCCTGACTAATCAGATTAGCCTCCGCAGTCACTCCGTTTCCTGTCACAACGCCACTTTCCTTGGATATAGGGAGAACACTTGCCTATGTACTCTCTGCCACTTTGTGGGATGGTGCAAGCTAATTTTGAAATTTTCTTGATTTTTGCTCTTTAATCTTTAATTTTTAAATTACATTTACTTATTTATTCATTTATTTGGTGTGTGTGTCTAAGTGTCTGTGTGTCTGTGCGTGCGTGTGAGTGTGAGTCTATGTGGTATGTCTGTGTTAGTGAGTCTATGAGTCTATGTGGTATGTACGTGTGTATGAGTGTGTATGTGAGTGAGTGTATGAGTGAGTGTATGAGCCTATGTGGTATGTCTGTGTGTGTGTTCGTGTGTGTGTATCCATGTGTGTGTGTGTGTGTGAGTCTATGTGGTATGTCTGTGTGTGTTCTCAAGTGTGTACATGTCCATGTGTGTGTCTGTGAGTCTATGTGGTATGTCTGTGTGTGTGTTTGTGTGTGTGTATGCATATTCGTATTGTGTGTGTGTCCATGTGTATGTCTGTGTGTGTATGTATATGAGTCTTCATGTTGTGTGTATGTCCATGTGTATGTGTGTATATGAGTGAGTATGTGTATGTGTGTGTGAGTGTGTGTGTATATGAGTCTTCATGTTGTGTGTATGTCCATATGTATGTGTGTGTATGTGTGTGTATGTGTGTATGAGTGAGTGTGTGAGTGAGTGTGTGTGTGTGTTAGTGTGTGTGATAGGGTAGCTCTCAGGAGTTCGATACTTCTACTATGCAGGTCCCAGGCAGCAGATACCTTTATCTACTGAGCCACCTTGCTGGTGCTAAATTTTTAATTTTATTTGTGTGCACACCCATACATGGTATTTACATGTATGCAGGTATGTATTCACATGTATGTATGTATGTATGTATGTATGTATGTGCGTGTTGATGTATGTGCATGTTGATACTAGATGTCAGCACTGACCTCTACGCCCCTGTTTGGTTGTCTGCAGTCTCAAGACTTTTGCAATGTTTCCTTCACCTGATAACGATTTACATTTCAGAGGAAAAAGAAAAGAAAAAGTTCACATCTTCTAAGAAACTAATATCCTCATTTTATGGGATTATAATTTTATTTGTAAAGTTTGCTTTTGTTTTTTTTTGTTGTTGTTGTTGTTTTGTTTTTTTTTTCTGTTTTTTGCCATCTGTTATCTATGTATGGTACGTCTGTCTGTTTATTTATTATCCAAGACAGGGTTTCTCTATGCAACTCCTGAAACTTGCTCTGTAGACAAGGCTGGCCTCAAACTCATAGATCTACCTGTCTCTGCCTCTGCCTCCGCCTCTGCCTCTGCCTCTGAGTGGTGGGATTAAAGGTGTGAACCACCACCGCCCAGCACACCTTGGGTTCTCTCATTAACCTAGGGCAGCAAGGTTGCCCAGGGATCCTCCTGCCTCTGCCTTCCCAGTGCTCTCTCATTATAAGCATGTTTTATAAGCATGTTGTCATACACATGTATCTTTTTTATGCAGGTTCTGAGATTTAATCTCATTTTTATGTGACAAGCACTTTACTGACTGAGCCATATCCCCCAGCCACTAATTTTTTTAAAAGTAAGTTAAACCCTTTGAAGTTAATTTTCTTAATTATCTAAAACTTATTCCTATTAAACAGTGACTGTCAAGGGCCCACATCAGTCAAAGGCCTTGCTATCCTAACCCTGTCACTTTGGCACCTCTGGCCTACAACAGCCCCTCACCATAGTAAGGTCGAGCGCACAGGTCTTCTTCGGTGCCATAGATGTTCCACTGGCCACTGCGGGTCTGGTCACCACGCTCCAGGGTGCCAGGCTTGGATGCATTGCTTGCACGAGCTCCCAGAAGCAGGGACAACTGGTCTCCTAGTGTACGACATTGCCATCGAAGACTCAAGGCCTCTCGGTCACATTCATACATGCCCAGGGAAACTGTGGTGTTGGTGACTGGCCAGCCTGTACCCAGGCACTGTGTGGCACCCAGGTTGAAGAGTCGGTTCCGGGAGACCCACTTCCAGCGCTGGGCAGGGAGACTGGCATTGCAGACTGGGGTGACACGAACTTGCACACCCTGGGCCTCCAGACAGCCCTGCATCCCCTGGCTGAAGATGAGGAAGACATCGGGTTCTGGAAGGAAAGGTGGGATAGGAGGTCATCATATGTTGGTCTTGATGACTGCTAAGGCCTACAAACACTGACCATCCGATAGCACTTGTCTCAGGCTGGTCCTTTCTGTCTCAGCTCAAGGTAGGGTGAAGGGCACTGCTATTGTTCCTGTACACAGAGGTGGCATAGCCCATTCCTGTTCAGCCCCACATCCATCTGGAAGCAGGACCCAGGCCTCTGCTGTAAAAATCAAACCCAGCTCTACACAGCACATCCAATGCTTCATACACATACATGTGCTTCACACACATACATGTGCTTCATATACATCCAGTGCTTCACACACATACATGTGCTTCATATACATCCAGTGCTTCACACACATATATGTGCTTCATATACGTCCAGTGCTTCACACACATACATGTGCTTCATATACACCCAGTGCTTCACACACATACATGTGCTTCATATACATCTAGTGCTTCATACACGTGCATGTGCTTCACACACATACATGTGCTTCATACACATGTATGTGCTTCACATGCATACATGTGCTTCATGTATATACATATGCTTCACATACATACATGTGCTTTATACACATCCTATGCTTCATACACATACATGTGCTTCACACACATGTGTTTCACATGCATACATGTGCTTCATATGGATGCATGAGTATCATATATATACACGTGCTTCATATATATCCAGCGCTTCATACACATACATGTGCCTTTATCTGTGGCTTCATTTTCTTCAGTGTCAGTTATCTACTGACAACTACTGTCCAAAGATATTAAATGGAAAATTTCTAGAAATAAATAATCCATAAGGTTTTTTATTTTTGGAGACTGTGTAGCTCTGGCTGTCCTGGAACTTGCTCTATAGACCAGGCTGGCCTCGAACTAACAGACATCACTCGCCTCTGCCTCCTGAGTGTTGGGATTAAAGTGCACCACCATTGCCTGGCTAATCCCTAAATTTTAAATATCTGTCATTAAAGTACTTTTATAATTGTCCTATCTCCTCATCATTAATTTCTTACTATGGCCGATTTATTAACTAAACTATATCGCAGGCGTGTATTTGTAGGAAAACCACATTGTGTTTCAGGTCTGGCATTAACATGATTTCAGGCATCCACAGGGGTTCTTGGGCTGTCTCCAACATGAAGGAGAATGATTGGACCTTTCTAAAGACCTTACAAGGCTGGGTGGAAGCGTCTACATCACAGACTCAGCTTCTCAGAGTTCACCCTTCTAGATCTTTCTGAAGTGCTCCTCTCTTCCTCCTTACTGAACTCCTCCTCCCCATAACTCTTGAATGCCTGGGTTTTTTGTTTCTTATTTGTTTGTTTTAAGACATCAAAATTTAGTCAATGAGACACACAGATGTATATGCATACACATACATACATACACATACACACACACACATACACATATACACACATGCACACACACACACACACACACACACACACACACACACACACACGTACATACACTCCAAATCCACCCCCACAACGGTCTCAGATGAAAACACAGAACTTAACATGAATTAGTGGCAGTCTGGGGATAGGAATAGGGAATGGTTGCTTACAAACATTTTTAAGGTATTTCTTGGGTAGGAGGAGTGACAAAAATGCTTTAGAATTAAATTATCGTGGGAATATTCTAAAACCCAATTAACCACATTATAAGTGGATAAATGTTATGATATGTGAGCTGTATCTCAAGGGAGACAAGAAAGAAGAAAGAAAACAAAAGATAGGAAAGACTGTGGCTTACAGCCACAACGTGACTCACAGTGTCCCCAGACAGTAAACAAACCTGGGTGCCTCTAACACCCACACTTCACCGCCCTCCTCTTGTGCTCAGGCTGCCACTTATGCACACATTCCAGCCTGAAGAGAATTTTGTATCCACTAGTGTGATGGTTAGTCTGAAATGCCACTCTGACACAATCAGTGAAGGGCCATCTAGATCAGGCTGGCCTGTGTGAGTGTCTATGGGGAATTATCTTGCTTCTGTTAATTTAAATGGGAAGACCCACACAATGTGGGCGGTGCTATTCCCTAGGCAAGGAATCCAGAAGGGCTTAAGAGTGGAGAAACCAAGCTTAGTACAAACATGCATTAATAATGTGACAAGTTGCTTCAAGTTCCTGCTACCCTGACTTCCCTGAAATCAATGATTAGAGCCTGGAACTGTGAGCAGAACTGTGCTGTAAGTTGTGTTTGTCAGCACACTTTATAGCAGCGACCAAAACTATGATGGTAAGGTACTAGAACTCTGGGATAACTTGTGAAGTGCAGGGGTCACTTGGGCAAGAGCCTAACCTCATTCTGAGAGAACTACTTCAGATCATAAGTAGAATAACCGATACCCAGGCAAAGTGTTTGACCGAGTCTGGAACACATTGTTTAGGAGTTAGAGGCAGAGGATGAAGAGATTTGGTGAGCACAGGCCCAAGGCTGGTAAAAGATGGAGCTGCAGTTTGGACTCAGTCTCTTCAGTCCAAACCCCACATTCTGTCTATTCTTGTACTGGTCTTTTCAACCCTTAGAATGCATCCACCATGATCTTCCAGAAGTATAAACATATTCCAGAAAAATTTAATATAATATTGGAGCACTGAAAGCCCAAAGGAAAAGGGATGGCCTCCATGGCATATGAATTTTTCATGGCAAGATAAATGTCAAAAGCAAAGACAAGCATGGTGAAATGGGCCTGTGATCCCAGCACTTGGGAGATGAGGGCAAAAGGACCAGGAGTTCAGGGTTGGTCTTGGCCTCATGTAGTAAGCTCAAGGCCAGCCTGGGCTACAGAAGACCCGGAAGACCCTATCTCAGATAACAAAAAGAGAAATCATGTTATGAAATTCATGTAACGTATTAGAGGCAAAGGGTTAATTCCTTAGTATAAAGAGAGCTTTCATCAATATTAATAAATATATTGTAAGAAAAATACTATTAGTCAAAAAACACCCAGGATATGGCAGAACTCAAGAAGGTTAACAAGCCGAAGGGCTTAAGTGAGGATGCCTCAGTCTCACTTGGGAGAGAGAAGAAAGCAATCTTGGGGGTGGAGGGGTAGAGGGAGGGACTGGGGTGAGAAAGGGGACAGGGAGGGGAAGAGAGGAATACAATCAGGTATTGGTGGTGGTGGGGGAACAGGACTGAAGCCCTGAGGACCAGCAGAAAGAATGGAAAGAGGCAACTTTAGGAGGTGGGGAGACCCTCTAGAATGTACCAGAGACCTGGGAGGTGAGAGACTCTCAGGTCTCAAAGGGAGGGACCTTAGATGAAATGCCCAACAGTGGGGAGAGGGAACTTGTAGAGTCCACCTCCAGTAGAAAGGCGGGGCGTCAAGTAGAGGGATGGGGTTGCCATCCCATAGTCAAAAACTCTGACCAAGAATTGTTCCTATCTGAAAGAACTGCAGGGTCAAAAATGGAGAAGAACCTGAGGGAAAGGAGGTCCAGCCACAGGCCCAAAGTGGGATCCAGCTCAAGGGGAGGCCTCAAGGCCTGACACTATTACTAATGTTAATAGTGTGTGCTCACAAAAAGGGGCCTATCATGACTGCCCTCCAAAAGGCCCAACAAACAGCTGAAAGAGTCAGATGCAGCCGGGCGATGGTGGCGCATGCCTTTAATCCCAGCACTTGGGAGGCAGAGGCAGGTGGATTTCTGAGTTTGAGGCCAGTCTAGTCTACAGAGTGAGTTTCAGGACAGGGCTACAGAGAAACCCTGTCTCGAAAAACCAAAAAAAAAAAAAAAAAAAAAAAAAAAAAAAAAAAAAAAAAAAAAGAGTCAGATGCAGATATTTGCACCTAACCCCTTTGGCTGATGAGGGAAAAGCTGGAGGAAGCTGAGGAGGAGGAGGGCAACCCTCTAGGAGGACCAGCAGTCTCAACTGACCTGGACCCCAGAGATTGCTCAGACACTGAGACACCAACCAGGCAGCATGTACCAGGTGATATGAGGTCCCCAGCACATATACAGCAGAGGACTGCTGGGTCTGGACTCGGTGAGAGAAGATGCACCTAACCCTCAAGAGACTGGAGTCCCCAGGGAGTGGGGAGGTCTGGTGGGGTGGAGGGATGGGGGCAGGGACAGTCTCTTGGAGATGGGTGGGGGAGGAGGTATGGGATGTGGAACAGTCAGAGAGCAGACCAGGAGGGGGATAAAGACTGGACTGTAAAAAAAGATTAAAGAATAAAGAAAAAATTAAAAAAAAATAGTATGATAGCATGTTTAGACAAATTAAAGGAACTTACAATAAAGTAAGAAATTTTGATAATGCAGCATAAAACTAAATATATTTAAAGAAAGGTAAAGATGTGAAATTTAATTGGCTTTTAAATATTGAAATAAAAGGCTGAGCATGTACCTCAATGGGAGAGTGCCTGCCTCACCTGAGCAATGTCCTGGGTTAAACTCCCTGCACCGTACACACAGAAAAGGTGAGAAGCTAGGCAGATGGTTCAGCTGGTAGTGTTTGACGTGTGTGATGCTTTGCCTGCACTCATCCCAGGGTGTGGCACTATTAGGAGGTATGGCCTTGTTGGAGGAAGTGGGTCACTGTGGGGTGGGCTTGGAGATCTTCCTTCTAGCTGCCTGAGGTCGCTCAGTCTGCTCCTGGCTTCCTTCAGATGAAGATGTAGAACTCTCAGCTCCTCCTGCACCATGTCTGCCTGCATGCTGCCATGCTTCTCACCTTCATGACAATGGACTGAACCTCTGAACCTGTAAGCCAGCCCCAATTAAATGTTGTCATTTTAAAAACTTGCCTTGGCCAGGCAGTGGTGGTGCATGCCTTTAAGCCCAGTACTTGAGAGGCAGAGGCAGGCAGATCTCTGAGTTGGAGGCCAGCCTGGTCTACAGGGTGAGTTCCAGGACAGCCAGAGCTATACCGGGAAACCCTGTCTCAAAAAACCAAAAAAAAAACAAAACAAAAAAAAGACTTGCCTTAGTCATGGTGTCTGTTCACAGCAGTAAAACCCTAACTAAAATAACATGTTAATACACACACACACACTGAAAGAATAACCTCATAGCAATAAAGAAAAAAGGAACAATAGCTTACTTAAGTTCCTTCAAAAGCAATTAATCATTTTTCAAATAAAACTCAAGCTCCTTACTATGGGCCACTAGGTCCTACTGTGCTGGGTAGTTTTATGTCAACTTAACACAAGCTAAGGTTGTCTGAGAGGAGGGAACCTCAACTGAGAAAATGCCTCCATCAGAACACTGTAGGCAAGCCTGTAGGGCATTCTCTTAACTAGTGATTTGGGAGGGCACAGCCCTTTGTGGTCCTGGATTCTATGAGAAGGCTGGCTGAGCAAGCCATGAAGAGCAAGCCAGTAAGCACACCCCTCCATGGGCTCTGCATCAGCTCCTGCCTGCAGGTTCCTGCCCTCCTTGAGTTCCTGTCCTGACTTCCTTCAGTGATGAACAGTGATGTGGAAGCCTAAGCCAATTAACCTTTGCTCCTCAAGTTGCCTTGTTCATGTTGTTTCTTCTCAGCAATAAAAATCCTAAGACGATCTCTGTGTTTAGAAGCACATAAACAGCTGGGCAGTGGTGGTGCATGCCTTTAATCCCAGCACTTGGGAGGCAGAGGCAGGTGGATTTCTGAGTTTGAGGCCAGCCTGGTCTACAGAGTGAGTTCCAGGACAGCCAGGGCTACACAGAGAAACCCTGTCTCAAAACAAAACAAAACAAAACAAAAAGCACATAAACATCTGAGTGATGACTCTTCTAACACGGAAGCCAGACCTCCTGCCTGAGTTCACACCAGTTCTCTTCACTCAAGCTGCACTAATTTCCTTGCCCCATTTAGTTTCCAGTCTCAAGGCCTTTGCACTGCTTCTTCTGCCTGACAATTCACATTTCAGAAGATGAAAAATTTTTATATCTTCAGAAGCCCTCTCTGATTTCCTAATAAACCATAGTTATCCTCTATTTTATGGTTTGATTATAATTTTCCTTGCAGTACTTAATTTTTGACTCCCCCTGCCCCATCTATCTGTGAACTTGATTCCTATGTTATTGGGCAATTTTTTTTTAGGGGGGGGGGGGACAGGGTTTCTCTGTGTAGCCCTGGCTGTCCTGGAACTTACACTGTAGACCAGGCTGGCCTTCAACTCAGAACTCCACCTGCCTCTGCCTCCCAAGTGCTGGGATTAAAGGCATGTGCCACCACTGCCTGGCTATTTGGCAATTTTTATTATCTACTAGTCATTGTGGATAATATCCACTAATTGTTTTTTAGATTTATTTATTCAGTGTGTATGCATGTATACCCAAGTGTATGTATGAACATCCCATGCACGCAGTACCTAAGGATACCACAAAAGGATGCTGGATCCCCTAGAGCTAGAGTTAGTTACACATGGTTGTGAGCTGCCATGTGGATGCCAGCAACCAAGCCTGGATCCTCTGAAGAAGCCGCAAGCGCTCTTAACAGCTGAGCCATCTCCCCAGCCCCCATGTCTACTAAGTTTTATTACATATCAGATATCATGGGTGTTCTGTCGTATGTTGGGCCTTGTAGATGGTGTGCTGCAGAGAATATGATGTTTTTGAATCTTCCTATAATGAAGATCGTGTTCCATTTTGGCAGGCGGTTACATTCACAGTGGATCACTTGGATCCTGTCGAAGCTGGGTTTCAGGCTTGTCGTGCCTTGAGTCTTAGGATACACCCCTTATCCTTGCCCTCAATCCTGAGATGAGGCTGTACTGGGATTTTAGGAGAAAACTGCAGATGATGACCAGGCCCCTCTGACTCGTGGAACTTGTGCTTGTTTTGAACTCTGTCCAGGAAACAACCTAAACTTCTCCTTCCAGCTGCTGCTGCTGGCTGGACTTGGGGACCTGGAGCCTTTCCCTGCATATGCACAATGTAGGGACCACTTGGGCTTTGAAGAGCCCCGTGGAAAGAAATTCTGTGGTGGCTTCCTTTCTAGAATTTCCCCTGTTGACTTTTAGCCGTATTAGGAACTCCAAACTCTTATCTCCACTTGGTGCAGCTGAGCAGGGTGCTCTCGGTTGCTCAGCACGCCACTCGCCTAACTGTCTTTCCTTCTTAAGAATATACTTTCTTTTTATTCAGTTTTTTTTTATTGCATTTTAAAACTCACACACACATACTGTGTTGGTGTGTGTGCGTGTATGTACAGGGCATGCAAGGACTCAGTTCTCTCCTTCCACTGTTTGGATCCTGGGAATTGAACTCGGATCACAAGGCTTCGAACTCATATCACCAGGCTCAGCGGCAGACATCATTGCCGACTAAGTCATCTATCTCACCCACCTTCCTTTTGTCTTTCGCATATTTTCCCCTCTCTACGTCTGTCTGGTTTTAGTTGTTCTCCAATGCCTTCAGACCATAGTATATTGTATTTTATTCTTAGTCTCTAAGCATTCTTGGTTATAGTTAGACTTGAACAAGCTAGCCTGCCATTTCTAGAACCAGAATTTATTATCTTACATATTCGGTCTATTTCTTGTCTTTCCTCTTGCTTCTAAGCTCCTGAGGGCTTTCTGTAACTTCTCCATCACTGTGTTCCTAGCTCGTATGGCCCTGACACATAGCAGTGCTCGGGAGATGCTGGGTAACCAGTGTGTGAGTACATGAAGACATCTCATACCCAGTGCAACTAATCTACCTGCTCTTCTGTCCCCCATCCAAACTGCTAGATTGGTTTTTCTAATACATACTGCCAACGAGCTCCTGTCAAAATAGCATGGTGGGAGGTCTGGTAGGGCCCTGATCCTCTATCCTGACAGCACAGGTGTGTCTCTTTGTGTGAGGGGGGAGAGAGTGTTCTCTGGCAATATGCACGGGAGCTTCCCAAAGTACCGCCTGGGTGGCTGCCGCAGCTCAACTTCCTGTACTGGGTTCTCTGCCCTTAACCTGATCCTTCCTCTCTCCTACAGTATGAACATTTATTTGCATCTCTCTCCAAACATCTATTTTGAAATCTTCACCCTGGAGGTGATGGTGTTAGGGTGTGGGCTTCTGGGAAGTGCTGACGTTATTAGAGTCGTAACATTAATTAATAGGATTCATGCCCTTATAAAAGACTCCCAAGGGTCAGGGCTTGGGGTGTGTCTCTTGGTAGAGTGCTTGCCTAACTTCCACAAAGTCCCGGGTTCAGTCCCCAGCACAGCATAAACCAAAGCAGGCACGGTGGGTGCACCTGTAATCCCACCACCACAATCGGGAGGTGGGAGTAGGGGCTTCAGTTCAAGGTTACCTTTGGCTACCTAATGGTGCTCAAAGCCAGCCTGAGCTAAGTGAGTCTCCCCACCCTTCGAACCTATCAGGTAACAGAGTGGGAGGAGCTAGCTTCACACCTATGAGGTAACAGTGTGGGAGGAGCTAGCTTCACACCTATGAGGTAACAGTGTGGGAGGAGCTAGTTTCGCACCTATGAGGTAACAGTGTGGGAGGAACTAGCTTCACCAGACACTGAGCCTCTTTACTCCCGGAGCTTTGGCTTCTTAGCCTCCAAGTCCAGGACCACATACGTTCCTCTTGTTTGTAACCCTCCTAATTGTGATATTTTTGTGATGAACACACCTTCAAAAATCACCCTCTGTTTCTGGAGTAGTGAAATATAACTGGGCCCAGGATTTATGCCAGACCTACCCAATCTTCCTTTAAGGTTGAGTACCTTTGTGCGAGTGCAAGTACCTGGGCGTGCATGTGCTCTGATGCATGCACATGTCATGTATGTGGGTACATGGAGTCCATGAGCTATGTTTGGAAGCCAGTGAGCTGCTTTATTGGTCTCTGCTCCTTGAGAAAAAGTCTCTCACTGAACCAGCTAGGCTAGGAACCAACAAGCCCCAGGAATCCTCCTGTTTTTTCACCACATAGCACACACACACACACACACCTAACTTTCTTTTGTTTTTGTTTTTTTAATTCACGGACACGGAAGATTGAACTCTGATCCTCACACTTACACAGAAAACTCTCTTAGCCACTGAACCATCATCACAACCCCCAGGTTCACTATTTTCTTCTCTAAAATTCCACTCCAGGGAAGATAGCAGCAGCCGATGAAGGTGACCACAGCTGGGACTGGAAAAGAGACAATGTGTGGATTGCTTTTATACATGCTTTTCAGAGATAGGACTGGACAGTAAGTCTCAACACTTCTGGCTGGTGCGGGCTCCCAGAGAGACAGTATCTTTCTCTCATTCCCAGGCAGGCGTCCACCCTCTACCAGCCCAATCTCCGTCAGACTTCAGTTGTAATAACTCATGTCCAATGGGAGAACCAGAAGAGTCCATACTGGTTGGCAAAGGCCACTCCAAGCCTTTGATAGTAGAGAAAACCGAAGCCCAGAGAAAGGGCTGGGACACCCACCCACAGTGCCTTTCAAGACCTGGGTTCCCTCCTATCCCATGAGACAAGGTTGTAGGCCTCCTATGAGCACCCCACGACTGGGTTCAGATCCACCTAACTTCTTGGGGCACTAGCTACAGTACATAGAACATTCAGGCAAGATGGACCCCAGGGAAATTCCCAGCACCCACCACTGCCTTTGTTCTCTTGGGATTTGTTAGAGAAAGACAATGACTTTGAACAAATAAGCCCTTAAATTCCAAGTGTCTGGCTGTGTGTTTGAGAGAAATCTGTTGCCTTCTCAGGGGTCAGGAAGCCAGCTCAGGGCAGAGCTCTGAGCACTCTAGGGATCTGGAGGCCTAGGTCAGGAATGCAGGTCACGAGTTACTTTGTTAGCGACTGAAAACAGGTCCTGATGAGGAACAATGGCTTGGAGAAAGCTAGAGAGCAAAGAAAAAGGCAGAGAGTGTTCCTGGGGGCGGCTCTCGGGAGCCTCAGCCAAGTCAAGGGCACGGACACACCTTGGTAAAGCGGAAACTGCCAGTCGGGGAGGGAAGAATATGTAGGCTCGCTGAGAATGGCTCCCAGTTCTTTGAATTTCTCTTCATCAAGCTCCTATGGAGCAGGCAGGAGGGGACTCAAGGTGCAGAGGCCTAATGTCTCCAGAGGGCCCCTCCAGCCTCATTCATACCCAAGAATACCCACACACTTGGGAGTACAGGATGCCAGTGCAGTGTGAAAATGCCCATCCCAGACTTCAGCCTCCTGCTCTTACTAAGATCTCAGATTGTCCTGCCCAGGACAAAGGGACCACTTGCCTGGGACAGTGCTAGCTGTCAAGTTGCAGCTCCATATGAACTTATGAATGAAGAGGTAAATGAAGTTCCTTGGTGGCCTGGGCACTGGGCATTGGTTGGTGTGAGTCGTGCATCATGCATCCATTTAACAAATGTTTGTTAGGA
Source organism: Mastomys coucha (assembly GCF_008632895.1). Classification (NCBI taxonomy): domain Eukaryota; kingdom Metazoa; phylum Chordata; class Mammalia; order Rodentia; family Muridae; genus Mastomys; species Mastomys coucha. The sequence continues at coordinate 101,499,512 of NW_022196911.1, read as the reverse complement.
ATTTCAGGGTCAGGGATGTAACTGTTTTAAGTGGCTCAGCAAGTACATGGCCCTGGGTTCAACTGCCAGTAACACACACACACACACACACACACACACACACACACACACACACACAATTTCATCACATACTTGAATCATATAACCATATCCATCCACGTGGAGCCACACAACTATGATCCCAGCCCCTGAGGCAGTCTTCTTCAACTACATAGCAAGTTAGAGGATAGCCTAAGCTACAGGAGACCTGGTTTAAAAACAAAACCAGAGCCAGGAAGGAGGAAGGGATTTCACAGATGCCAGGCCTGGGTGCCAGGCCTTGAGGCCCCAGCCACAGATCCCAGTCCTGAACTTATGTGGTGGGGATGGTGGCAGGCCTCAGTCTCGATGAGCTGCCTGCCTGTAGTCTCTCGTCCTTTGTTTTTGTCTGCCCGGCGAGCATCCTATTTCTTCTCCCTCCTCTCCCCTCCCTCCCCTCTTTCTATATAAATAATCAGCTATGGCTCTGTGGGTGGACACAAGGCTCACTTTTGATTGCTGGCAGTACTCAAACCTCCTGGCCACTCTGATGCGACTGACACACAAGTCAGACCAGGCCACTCAGCCAGTCAGTGCATGCTCTTAGAATAAAGAAAGTTGTCTTTCTGTAGTGATTTCTAGATGGAGGCTGCCAACAGCCAAGTTTCCTATCCTGAAGGAGTCAGGTAAAAAGAAATAGCTGAATACTGGAAGGGGGAGCACCTCTCAGTGACTCTGGGCATCCAGTCTCCATCCCTGGGCTCCCGTGGCTCTCCCAGACTCTGCCCTCCATGCCATGAATCACCCAGGATCATGTCCTGTTACCCAGGGCTTTACACTGAGCAAGCCTCCGCCACTGAGCCACACCCCAATCCGTGTTGAGTCTGTCCGCTTTATGCTTCTGTTCTTCTGGCAATTGCAGGAATCCTTGGGACCAGAGCCCACCTCACATTTCCCTTACTCTTCAGGAAGCCGATGCTCCAAGGTCCCTCTGCCTTTGCTGGACCTGTTCCTTGGGTCTGCAGTGGCACGGGGATCCTTTCGGAGGAGGCTGGACCTCCCCCTTGCATTCTCCTGACCACCCTTCTGGCTGCTCCCCCCACCCACCCAGCCCTCTCACCCCATGTTGATGACAACCCTGTACGGAGCACTTTCTAGGTACTGCAGGGAGATTAAACATGAGTGAGATGACAGGGCCTCTGCCCTCGGGCTGTTTACAGAGACACAGAAGAGATGAACACCCTGAAGCAATAAGCGAAAAAAATTACAAACCACATATCAACATATGCAAACCAGTCAGCCTGAATTTAGGCTGCATGGTTGGAAGGAAGGTGTTGGATGGAAAGGGGCTTCCCAGGTCACCAGAGTATAGCAGGAATCTCTCTGGTACTGCCAAAGCAGTGGTCCACCCTTTCCATGTCTCAGATGTCTGGGCCATCGCCATGGAAATTTATTCCCATGCACAGAGAGTGGGTTTTAAAGCACCATGCCCCGATTGACAAGATTCCTGTCCTCTCAAAGTCACCGTCCCTCTGCTGGCATCCCCCTGGGTGGAAAGGTGGGTTTTATTTTTCCACAGAAACCTCCTCACGGCCCCCGCAGTTTACCAGATTCCTCCAGAGCAGACAGGGCCAGAGGTCAGAGCCTTGGCTAATCGGCTGCTCTCTGTGACAAGCTGAAGACATTGCTGCTGAAGGAAGCGGTTGAGGAGCTAATTCTAGCACAGTGCCTGGCATGAAGCAACAGACTCAGGAAATCACTGTTGAACGAAAGGCATGTGCGACGAAACCCTGAAGGCTCGCTCGAGTAGAGGCGAGGACAGGGGGCTGTTCCAAGCTGGGGAACCGCAGGCGCAAAGGCCAGACGTTGGAATCTGAAACTGGGGGCCCACCACCATCTGGCTTAGCTCTTGGAGAGCCGGTGACTTTAGGGGTTGGGAGGGAGATCTGACCTCAAGAAGGCATTGCAGGGTGGCCTTCAGCCCTTCAGCGTCTCTCTTATTAGTCCCCTCCCCAGGTCACATAGAGGGAGAGGTGAGGGGGTCATTCCAGGGAGAGCCAGAGCCTGGCCCCTGGGCTGCCAGCCAAGGGAAGCAGCTGTTTTCAATTGGCCTTAAGGTCAAGCCTGGAGATGTCCTTGAGTCAGCAGAAGCTGCCAGCTCCACTTTGCTAAGGGGCCAACTCTGGGGACCTAGCAATTTACCCTACATTCCTTCTGCTAGACCGTGTCCATATACTTGGAGACAAAGGGACCCTGGGTGAGGGGTGGAGCCATCCCTCCCCTAGAGACACACAGTTCTACCCCACTGCACCCTACTGAAACCCTGAGGTGGGTTTCCCTCTCTCTCCTTCCTCCTGCTCAGCAGCAGTCAGTTCCTGCCTGTTCAAACTGCTTGCCGACTACTACTTCAAGTGCTTATGCCTAAACCTTTGCCCGCAGGACAGGCTGCTCTGCCCCTGTACTGTCCCTTACTCCAGTCACTATGGGATGGATTCCTCTCTCATTCTTTTCCAGACATGCCCTAACTTCCGGTTTAACAAGTGTGTTATCCGAAGCCTGACGGGAATAAGTGTAGGGGTGAGATTCTCTTCTCCCTGGTAGACCTTGCTGGAGACTGTGGGAAGCCTGGATCTGTGTGTGCTTTCCGGTTTCCAGTGGATCTGCAAGTGCTGGCCCGGGGAAGGGTCTTGGTGGGGCTTGAACCCCGGGGTTCTCAGAACACAAACCTTCACCACCCTGGCTCTCTCCCTTGCTGTTGGACGACTGGATCTTAGCCAGGCATCGTGGCAGTTGTCTGCAATCCTAGCACTCAGCAGGCTTGAGGCAGGATGCCTGGTACTTAGAGGCCAGCCTGGCCCACAAAGTGAGACCCTGTTCTAAAACACACACAAAGGCTGGGCCAGTGGTTAAGAGCATGCATTGCTTGCTCTTCCACAGGACCAGAATTCACTTGTAACTCCAGCTCCTGGGGATCTGATACTCTCTTCTGGTCTCCTAGGGTACCTGCATACATGCACACATTCACACACACACACACACACACCACACACACACACACACACACACACACACACACACACAATTTTATTAAAACAAAACAAAACAAAAACCTCTAAAAGGCAAACACAAACAAAATGGGGCTAGAAGAGGGCTGGAGCTCATTCCACCCACCCTGGTGGCTTTTATCTTCTCACAACCAAGCATCACAACACAATGCCTTTACAGCCTGTCTCTTCCCAGGCTTCAGCTTCCATGATGAAGACCAGAGCCACCTAGAGTTCACAAAAGTAGCACAGGGGCCCCAGAGACTCTCTTTGCTACTCTGCAGGTCAGCTCCTTCAAGAATAAGAGAGAGGGGAGGGGGGGCAAGCAGCCCCTTTTATAGTGGGCCAGGTCTACCTGTTGCCAGGTAACTGTGGGGTGGAGTTTAGACAGAATGCTAACACAGACCTCCATCACCAAGCATCTCAGGCGCCCACCACACCCATGAGGGGCCTGGCTCAGGTCCCTGTCCGGGGCGCCCTGAGATCTGTGCCCAGCGATCCCGGCCCTCTCCCCAGAGGCCGTCTGCGAGCCCACAGCCAAAACAAACAGTCCAACACCACTTCCTTCCCGATGAGGGCACTTGCACAACCACGGATACTGTGACGGCAGGAAATGATTTTCTAGGCCAGTACAGTCCAACCCCATTGCCCCGGGGCCAAAATTGGAATCCAGACCCGGACACGCGTGGGTGGAACACATCCACACCAAAGCGCTGCCTGCCCTCGGCAACCTTGCTAGGATCTGATCTCAACAACAGCCAGTACTTTATTAAGGCGGGTCCCCAAGGCTCCTGCGAGCCACCAGTGTGTGGGAGGGAACTCTGAGCATATTATTTCAGAATATCACTTATATCTGGGTCCCAGCCTCTTCGCCAGGTTAGACACCCACATAGCTGCTGGGGGATGAATGGCTGAGTGAACGTATTTGCAGACATCCACACAAATTTGAGGACAGCAGCATTCCTTTAAATGTAATTTTGACTTTGAGAGGAGAGCAGCAAGGACTGAAATACTAGAAATAGTATTTTTGCTCTTACAGGGACGGTGTTAGAGGCACTCACTTGACATACTGTGGTAAGCGTTCCTAAAACCCAGACTCTCACAAAACTAGGCTGACTCAAAGCCCTGGTAATAGGATCCCTTTCTGAGGAGTGAAAAGATCATTGCAGAAATGTCGAAGCACAAGCATAGAGTCAGAAAATAAAATGAATATGAAACTTTTTTAAAGTAATAAAAACCAAGGCTTGTTCTATGAAAAAAAAAATATTAGAAATATGAGAAGCCTCCTTCTGCTTACCATAGCACCAACTGAAATAAAGCTCTCTTTTGGGCCATCCCGTGGTTTTCAGTTAGCCATGGAATTCTAAATAAACATTTTAGGGGAGGAGGTCTGGTGCGCTGGCTCGGTGGTTTCGAGCAATTGCTGCCGGGCAGAGGTGACACAGGCCTTTAATCCTAGCACTTGGAGGTAGAGGCAGGCAGATCTCTGGGAGTTTGAGGCCAGTCTGGTCTGCAGAAAAAGTTCCAGGACAGCCAGGGTTACACAGAGAAACTCTGTCTCTTAAAGACCAAAAACCGGGCTGGTGAGATGGCTCAGTAGGTAAGAACACTGACTGTTCTTCTGAAGGTCCTGAGTTCAAATCCCGCCAACCACATGGTGGCTCACAACCACCCATTATGAGATCTGACGCCCTCTTCTGGTGCATCTGAAGACAGCTGCAGTGTACTTTCATATAATAAAAAAATCTTTGGGCCTGAGTAAGCAGACCAGAGTGAACGGGGTTGACTGGAGTGAACAGAGGTCCTAAATTCAATTCCCAACAACCACATGAAAGCTCACAACCATCTGTACAGCTATAGTGTACTCATATACATAAAATAAATAAATCTTAAAAAAAAAAAAAAAGACCAAAACCAACCAAAAAACCCCAGCCAGCAAGCCTTGCAGAGGACCTGGGTTCTGTTCCCAGCACATATGTCTGGTGGCTCACAAGCCCCTGTAACTCTAACTCTAACTCTAGATCTGACACACTCTTCTGGCTTCTGTGGATACTCACATAAATGTGAAAACATACAAGCACACAGGCACATACACACTCACACCAATAGCATTTTTTTTAAAAGAGAAACTTTTAATACAGAGACTGAAGAAATATATAATTATATTGAAACACAATGATGTGCTTCTGAGAGATTGAGGTCTGAGATATTAACATTCCATTCAATCTCTGGCTTAAGAGTATTTCAAGTATTACCACTTGAACTCGACGGCAGAATTTCTCAGCTGCCTGCACAGACCTCAGTTGGCTGATTGGCCGGTGAGGGCTTGTGCTGTCCCTGGCCTCTCAGAGTCCTTGCTTGGAAACTTCTGTTGAATGACAGCTGGATATGAACTTGGAGTTTAGGATTCATTTCATCATCATCCTCTGAGTAAGTGAAGTAGCACACAGCAAGGTTAAATGATTGTCCTGGTTCATGCGCGAGCGCGCGCGCAAGCGAGCGTGTGTATGTGTGTGTGTGTGTGTGTGTGTGTGTGTGTGTGTGTGTGTGTGTGTGTACGCGCCTGCGCATGCGCTCACAGGTGCCAAAATTGGCCAGAGGTTTAAAATAATCCTATAGCTAGGACCAGAGGCAGGTGCAAGCTGCCTGAGAGGGGTGGTTTTTTTTTTTTAAAAGACTTTTTTAAAATTTTATTTATTTTATAAGTACACTGTAGCTGTACAGATGGCCATGAGCTATCATGTGTGTGGCTGCTGTTGATCTCAGGACCTCTGCCGGCCCCGCTCACTCCGGCTCTGCTAGCTCTGGCATAATTCAGAGGGCATCAGATCTCTTTACGGGTGGTTGTGAGCCACCATGTGGTTGCTGAGAATTGAACTCAGGACCTTCGGAAGAGCAGTCAGTGCTCTTGCCTGCTGAGTCATTTGCCAGCCCCCGAGAGGGGTGTTAAGACTCAAACTCTAGTCCTCTGTAAGAACCTGCTCTTAACTGCTAAGCCATCTCTCTACCTCTGAATCTTGGTCTGTTTGGTTTCCAAGGCAGGGTTTCTCTCTGTGGCCCTGGTTGTCCTAGAACTCACGACGTAGACCTGGGTGGCTTTAAACTCAGAGATCTGCCTGCCTCTGCCTCCCAAGTGCTGCAATTAAAGGTGCCCATGACTACCACCCAGCTTGAATTTTGGCCTTTTTAATGGGTCTGGTAGTTGTTACTGCTCTAACAACTACTGTGTACAGTTACATAGTTAGAGCTCCAACTGGTCTAACTGTAAAAACACTAGGGTGTAGCCATTTAACTGTTGCTTTGTGGTGAGTGTGAGTGTGTGTGTATGTGATATGTATATCTGTTGTATGTGCATGCATGTGTGGGCACACATGGTGTGGAAGGCTGAGAAGTGTCTCACCTTTGTCCCCCACTGAAGCTGGAGCCAGGCTATCCTCATATCCACTGCTCACTCCTGGGGGTGGTAGGGTTACAGGTACCAGACACAGTCATACCTGGATTTTTTTTTTCAAATGTGAGTGCTGGGGATTTGAACTTGGGTCCTCACAATTGTGCAGCAAGCACTCATACCCACTGAGTCATCTGTGTAGTCCCCATAAAATGTATGTTCAATAATGAGAATGAAATTTGAAGCTGGGCAGTGTGGTAGCGCATGCTTTTAATCCCAGCACTTGGGAGGCAGAGGCAGGTGGATTTCTGAGTTCGAGGCCAGCCTAGTCTACAGAGTGAGTTCCAGGACAGCCAGGGCTACACAGAGAAACCCTGTCTCAAACAAACAAACAACAACGAGAGAGAGGGGGGGGGAGGGAGAGAGAGACTAATTATACCAGTACAAGAAACAGAAACCAGGACCATCCAGTAAAAGGAGGGTCAGCCTGCACCTGTGGAACAGGACAGTGTGATATGTGAATGTTTAGCATGCACTTGCTGAATTCTTTTTTTTTTTCTTTTTTCTTTTCATAGCAACTCTGAGAGCTGACGAACGATGAAACTGATATATTTAATGACTATTTTTGTTTGAGACAGGGTCTTGCTGTGTAGCCCTGGTTAATCTTGAAGTCCCAGCAATCCTCCTGCCTCAGCTTTCTAAGTGCTAGATGACAGGAACGCACCACCCTGTCCAGTGGAGGCCAGGAAGACTGGCTTCAGCTGAGCTTCAGACCTCTCCTGAGGTATTTTAAACTGAGAGCTTGCAGGCAAGCTGCGTTTGGCCTTCGCTTCATGTGGAGAGCAAAGTGAACCAACAGTTAAAACTTGAGAGATTTCTCATGAACATGTGAATTTCTAGCTTCTCTCTGGGGGCTGGCAACAGTGAACCAGCAAGCATGTCTGCCAGGAATCAGGAGCTGAGAGTAGCTGCACATCTGGGGGGTATTCGGGGTCATTAGCTTTTCTCTCTCTCTCTCTCTCTCTCTCTCTCTCTCTCATCTCCCCCATTTCTTTCCCTTCCTCTCTTTCTTTCTCTCTCCCCCTCTCTCCTCCCCCACCCCCCTCTCTGAGGTAGACCAAATGCTATGTATTTCTATACTGAAGCACTCGTTAGTGTCCTGGTCTGTTAATTACCACCACAGCCCACTTGTGTTGGTCCACACCCGTGATCCCAGCATTCCCGAGATGAAGGCCCTCAGGGGCCAGTTAGCCAATGGCGACTTCTGTGATGGCTGCGGCAAAACTCTGCCCTTGATTTGGGGTGTTATTTAAAAGACAGCCAGTTAAAACAAGAGTAAGTCTTTACATTTTTAATAAAAATGAAACAAACAAAAACAAAACAAATCAAAAAACCGTGGAGGGCCGGAGAGATGGCTCGGTGGTAAAGAGTGGCCACTGCTCTGGCAAAGGACCCAAGTTCGGTTCCCAGCAGCCATGTCCGGAGACTCAACCATCTGTAAATCCACTCCAGAAGATCCAAAGTCCTCCTCTGCTCTCTGTGGACACCTGAGTTCCTGTGCACATGGGGAGACTGTGTGCCCCCAAAACAAACCATCAAAGCCCATGCTTGTTTCAAATCTACTTCCCTGTCTTATGGAGAGAGAGAAATGCAGAGGCAGACAGAGGTGGCGTGGAGGAGGTCGACGCTCTGTGCCCATTCTCATGATGTTCTACGTTCCTTTCGTGAGTCGTGTCTCAAGGTCTGTACAATACGACTAAGAAAACACGACACGGCCCATAACGAGCTTTTCACTCTATTTACTGTCAAGTTCCTGACCCAAGGTTTGCCTGGTTTTAAAAGCACAGCCTGGCTTGGCTTTAAGTCCAGGGAGCTTAGAACCTTCTTCCCTGTGGATTTTAAGAATCTTAACAGCAGGACATAGCAGCACACACCCAATGCCCCAGCACTAGAAAGGCTGGGGCAGAGAATAGGTGCAAGTGTATGGGGCAGCCTGGGCTATCTAGCAAGACCCTATCTTAAAAAAAAAAAAAATAAAACAACAAAAAACTTTCTTAAAACTATCTCCACGCTTACTGGGCAGTAGTGGTGCACACCTCTAATCCCAGCACTTAGGAGGCAGAGGCAGGTGGATATCTGTGAGTTTGAGGACAGCCTGGTCTATGGAGCAAGTTCCAGGACAGCCATGTTTCTAT
>NW_022196911.1:101447175-101490857 GCF_008632895.1 Mastomys coucha | reverse complement strand
GCCCGTGCTTACTAGTTGCTAGTTTCTATCAGGTCAAGGCTAGGAGATGACATTTCCCCACCTTTTCCCAGAAGGTACCACAGGAGAGGGTCATTCTAGAATTTGGACTACTCAAGTTCAAATCCCTGCTTAGATCCTTGGACCCTGAGCCAGCTGCCTGAAGCTGTGAGCCTTGATTTGGATAATGTACTGACTCCTGTCCTATGGGGAGTGAAGGACAGTGATGTCCCATACCTGAACACTCAGGGGAGCCCTTACTGTGCCTTAATATTTAGGCAAGAGTCTGTTCCTGTTCTTACTACACGGAGCCTGGGAAACAGGCTTCGCAGATGCAACTGGGTAAGAAGAAAAGATAAGGGGAAAGAGGCCACAGATTAAAGTGTTTACTCTTCAGAAGAACTAAAAGAACAATAAACCCACAGTCCAGATGCAGAGTCCTCTCCCTACATGCCCAGGCACTCTGGGGCCCTAAAAACCGTCTTTCAGTCCCTTTGAACTTCTGGACTCTCCCTCAGGTCTCTCTGGAAAGGAGGAGGGAGTAACAGAAAGGAGCTTCTAGAAGGGGCGGGGACCACGGAATGCTCTCCCTCTCTGCCACATCCCAGCTCTGCACAGCAGACCTAGGGGAAAATGAAATCATAGGACACACAACTGGGAAGGAGTTTGTGGAAGGCGGGGAGCCCCCGCCGCCTACACTCCTGGGCTGGGCAGGGTAAGCAAGAGACTCTCACAGGGATTTGCTGGCAGTATGAGACAGTTCTAGCCCCGAGCCCAGGTCTTTCCAGCCATTTACAACCTAATGATTGGAGGTGCGCTATTTCTTTTTTCCTTCTCTGTGAACTAAACTGTGAGATGAAAACCCCATCTCTTCAGGTTTTTGTTTATTTTCTCTTTCTTTCTAGTTTGAGACAGGATCTTATTCTGTAACCCAGGCTGACTTGAAACTCACTATATAGGCCAGGCTGGCCTCCTAAGTACTGGGTTTATAGGCATAAGCCATCATACCCAATCTCTCTTCCCAGGTGACTGTGGAGATTACGGGAATACTGACAGATCTCTGGGGACTTCATCCGTCTCCGCAGTAAACAGTTCCAGAGATTCATCATACTCTGTGTGTCTCCTCAGTGCTGAACAAACCCCTGTGTTCCGTGTACTCAGGTCCTGCATTCTCTGTCTTAGAAATCCTTTAAAAACAGATCTTAGGTACTGCAGAGACAGCTCAGCAGTCAAGAGTACTGACTACTCTCCCGGAGGACCTGAGTTCAATTCCCAGCAGCCATGTTGGGAAACTCACATTTGTCTATAACTTCACCTCCTGGGGAATTCTGGCCTCCGTGGTTACCCTTACACACACGGGGGTGGGGAGAGAATTAAATAATAAAACAATATTTAAAAAACAGAACAAAACAGACCTCAGGAGTCAGTCAGTGAGATGCCTTGGCAAATAGAAGTACTGCACGGCTGGAATTCAATCCGAGAGACGCGCATAAGCACTTAACTGAGGGAGAGAACTGAATTCCCACAAATTGTCCTCTGGCCACATGGGTGTCATGGCACACATGTACTGACACACACTCGTGCACACACATGCATGCACACACACACACACATACACAATTAACCAACGTAATGAAAATTGTTTAAAGATAAAGGGCAGACCTATACAGAGATGATGAGCAGGATGGAATAAAAACATGAAGTCGCCCTGTCTGGCACAAACTCTGCAACAAAATATTGTTATATTGTTTCTAAACTAAATAAACTGAGGCAGGGGAGACTCAAGGGGAATCTTAAGGTCTGCAAAGGAATGCCACTGCTTTTGCCACAGAGCTCACTTTATGACCTTTAGTTAGCCACAGAAAGTCACACATAGAACCCCCCACCACCACTGTGACATCATCTGGATCTATAATAAACATCAGCCTTCACTTGCAAAAGACTGAGTATCACCCTCAAATTACATTCATGCCCACTCCCTCCCTCCTCCTTCCCTCCATCCCATACCACGCCACCCCATACCACTCATCTTCTTTCTTCTTTCCTTTCTTTCTTTCTTTTTTTTCTTTTTTCTTTTTTTTTTGAGATAGAGTTTCTCTGTGTAGCCCTGGCTGTCCTGGAACTCACTCTGTAGACCAGGCTGGCCTCAAACTCAGAAATCCACCTGCCTCTGCCTCCCAAGTGCTGGGATTAAAGGCGTGCGCCACCACCGCCCAGCTTCTTCTTTCCAAGACAGGGTTTCTCTGTGTAGCCCTGGTTGTCTTGGAACTTGTTCTGTAGACCAGGCTGGCCTCAAACTCAGAGATCTACCCGCCTCTGCCTCCCAAGTGCTGGGATCAAAGGTATGCACCATCGCCTGACATCTTAACTTAAAAATAACAATGTTGACGAGTGGCAGGGGTAGCTCGGTGAGTACAGGCACTTGCTATGAAAGCCTCGCGACTCGAATTTGAAGCCATGCAAATACATAAATAAATGTAAAAAACCGCATTTTTGAAATAATTAGACGTGTGCGGAGAAGCTGTCCTGGCAGATGTAGGTGTAGAAGTAGGCGTGGATGAATCAGCTTTGCTCTCCCTCCCTCGCGTGCTGTTAGAAACTGTCCTGTGTCGGGCAGCTCACATGTTTTGTTTTGTTTTTTTTTCTGTAAGTATGACAGCATAGCACCTGTGTTTGTTCCTGGTGCCCGGAGAGATCAAAAAAGATCCCCTGAAGCCGGGGTTATGGATGGCAGTTAGCCATCATGTGGGTGTGAGAACCGAACCCAGGTCCTCTGCAAGCTTACCTGCTGAGCTATCTCTTTTGTGCCTTGCAAGCTTCTGAATGCTAACAGGATCCTGAGAGATCAGACCAACTCCATATTGGGGTCAGGCTCCATCTCAGAGCACCAGACTTAAGGTTGAACTCCAGTGAACCACCAAGCCCGCAACCTAGCACTGGTCTCCAGGTCACCCCCTGACAACCACCAATCAGGAGGAAAGCAGAAGTTACACTTGTTCATGGTTTGGCTCCTAGCACCAGCCAATCATTTTAAAGGGCAACAGATTCCATAATGCCCCCCCCCCCATCACTAGAAATCCCCTGCTGGTTTGCTTGCCTCTATAAACGCTTGCTTGAAACTGGGCCCAGGGGCTTCACCCTCCAGTCCTACTGAGCCAGTGAAGATGGTGTGGCCCGAGCTGAAGCCTGAATAAAGACCTTTGTGTGATGGAATTGGAATCGGCTCCTTGGTGGTCTGTTTAGGTTCTCAAAAAGGGCATATATAGGTGAAAACCCACATAAAGGTGGAAGAACCAACTCCACAAAGTGGTTCTCCATTCTCCATGTGCCCACCCTCCCCAATGATAATCCATAAAAGTAACAATGTAATTGTTTCATCTGTGTGGTATGTGTGGGGGCATGTGTACTCATGCACATGTGTATACAGATGTGTGTGTGTGCATACATGTGCAGGAATGTGTAGACCAGAGGTGGGCGCCTTCCTGGATCATTCTCTACCTTATATGTGGAGGGACAGCCTCTCACTGAGACTCAGAGCTCACCGATTTAGCTAATCTAACCAGCTCTGGGGTCCAGTTGCTTCTGCCTTCCAAGTGGGCCGCAATACCTGTCCGGCATGTACTTGGGTGCTTGGAAGGCATATACCAGATCTCCATGTTCTCATTACTCCTGAAGCATGTATGTGATTGGTACAGATTTCTTTTTTCTCATTTTGTCGTTTTGTTCAAAGTCAGTTAACTGCAGCCCTGAAGTTGTTAAGCTGTTAAGTTGTTAAGCTGAAGGCCTAGGGAGGGAAATAAATTGGAGACCAAAGTGCTTTTTACAAACTGTATCAATAAGGCCAAAGTGGGTGTAATGACCCAGATCTGTAATCCCAGCCACTTAAAAAGGCAGAGGCAGGAGGATTATGAGCCTGGGGCCAACTTGAGCTATATAGTTAGAACCTGATCCCCAAAGTGGGGGTTGAACAATGGTGTAGGGGGAAAGGTGAAGAAAAATAGATGCTTTCCAGAAAAAAAAAGTAAGCTGGACATAGTAGCACACACCTTTAATTCCAGTAGCTGGGAGACCTCCATAGATGGATCTCTGTGAATTCAAGACCAGCGTGGTCTATAGAAAGAGTTCCAGGCCAGCCACTGGAGACTAATAGTTTGGGCTTTTGTTTGGTTTGTTTTGAGACAGGGTTTCTCTGTGTATCTCTGGATGTTGAGGAACTCACTCTGTAGACCAGACTGATCTTGAACTTGTAGAGATCTGCCTGCCTCTGCCTCCCAATTACTGGAATTAAAGTCATGCACCACCACTGCCTGACTAGGTTGGGTTTTATGAATACTGCAGCTATAAGCATTCCTGTTTTGTTTTGTTTTGTATTTTTAAATAAATGTAGTTTAAATCCCTTCCGTTATCTACAAAATACACTGAGGAAAAGGCGCCTGGTGAGTGGAGCAGTCTGAGGTGCCCAAGGAGATTATCTGTCATCAGTCAGCACCACAGAAAACAAGGGAACACACTGTCACCTTAGTGACACACTGGAAGGACACACATCCATGCAGCTTTCCCCACAACAATGTTTAAGATGTATCCAGTAATGGGTAAGTAATGTAGGCAAGACAGCTGACCCAGAACTCTCAGGAATGTAGCACCAGGACAGACAGAGGAGCCAAGCAACATCGTCAGAGTAAAGGACACTGAAGGAGCATGACAGCTAAATTTAAAATCATTAAGAGGGTGTGGGTGTGGGACATGATTCAGTTTGTAGAGTCCTTGTCTAACACAAGGCTGTAGGCTCAATCCCCAGCATTGCATGAACTAGGGATGCATGCCGGTGATTGGAAGATTGAAGGTCATTCTCAACAAGAGATTTTGAGGCCAGCCTGGGTTACATGGGAGCCAGTCTCAAAACAATACATTATTGGGGTGCAGAGGATACTGTGGATTCAAGGCCACCTTAGACTGCATAGTGAATTCAGTCTCTATGACAAGACCCTGTCTAGAAAGAAAGGGGGAGAGGAAGGAGGAAGGAAGGAACAAATGAACAGTGGGAGAAAAGAAAAAAAATTAGTGGGAGCTATGTGTAGTAACAAATGCCTATAATCTGAACTCTCAGAAGGCAGAGGCAGGAGGATGGAGACTGTGAAGCCAGCCAGGTTGCACAGTGAGATCAGCCCTCAAACCAAACCAACCAAATGGATAAGAGTTGGAAAGGGTGACATGCGCCTTTAATCTCAGCACTCAGGAAGCAGAGGCAGGCAGACGTCTGTGAGTTCCTGAGTTCCAGGTCAGCCAAAGCTACATAGGGAGACACCCTGTCTCAAAAAATAAAAACAAATGAACAAAAATAAACCCACACACACATTAATGGGACAACTGGAAAATCCAAACATGAACTACACACTAAACACACACACACACACACACACACACACACACACACACACGCATACACAACAAAATATCTCTCCTACCAATCACTAATTAAGAAAATGCCCTAAAGCAGGGGTTCTCAACCCTCCTAATGCTGCGACCCTTTAATACAGTTCTTCGTGTTGTGAGGACCCCAACCATGAAATTATTTTGTTGCTACATCCTAACTGTAAATTTGCCTCTGTTATGAATCATAACGTAAATATCTAATATGTAGGATATCAGATATGTGACCCCAAAGAGTTGAGACCCGCAGGTTTAGAACCACTGCCCTACCGGCTTGGCTACAGCTGGATCTTATGAAGGCATTTCCTGATGGAGGTTCCTTCCTCTTAGATGACTTTAGCTCATGTCAAGTTGACTAAACTGTCCAGTACTGATATGTTCACACGTAGCTATAACCTGAGAAACAGTATGTCCTTTGGACCCTCCTCCTTGCAAGCTGCTGCATGAAACGGGGGCTCGTTCATTCACACAGAACCAATTTGTTCATGTGCTTATTACTCTCTAATACACTTATCTGCATTTTCCTCTGAATTTCAGAGGTATCTCTTAGCTGACAGGCAAGTGTCTATACCTACTGGAGACCTCAGAGCAGCATGAAAAATACTTTTTTTCTCTTTCTTTCTTTCTTTTTTTCCCTATCCTCCTCCTCTTTAATGTTTTTTGAGACCCGGTTTCTTTGTGTAGCCCTGGCTATCCTGAAACTGGAACTTTATAGCCCAGGCTGGCCTCAATCTCACAGAGATCTGTTCTGCCTCTGCCGCCTGAATGCTGGGATTAAAGGCGTGCACCACCGCCCTGCTACTCTTTTTTTCTTTGAATGAAATGCACTTTATAAATCTCACATAAAATAAAACTAGTGAACATCTGACTGTTTGTTTTGGGCATGTGCATGTTTGTGTGTGTATACGGGTGTATAAACATGTGTACTTGTGCAAGCCACAGATTCACATTGTGTGTCCTCCTCAATAGCTTTTTCTTCCTGGGTCCGCAAGAGCAGTCAGTGCAGGCTCTTAACAACTGAGCCAACTCTCCAGCTCCAAGAGCCAATGGAATTTCTCATTATCTTTGCACCTTCTATGCATATCATGTCTATGATTTGACAGCATATCATCTGACTTCCTTCAGGAGTAATTAGCTGCAAATTGAAATTAAATTTCCTTTTTCTTTTTCCGGTGGGAAATGCAGAGCTGGGGGTTGAACCCAGGGCCTTTCCCACGCTAACTATGTCTTCCACTCCTGATATACCCACTCCCGGCACCCAGAGCCTGGCAAACACTAACCATGTCCCCCACCACTGAGCTGCTGGCCCCCAGCACCCAGAGCCTGGCAAACACTAACCATGTCCCTCACCACTGAACTGTTGGCCCCTAGTGAAGTCCAGTTGTTCCAACTACATTTAAAAGAAAAAGGTTCATTTTGTATCACAGTGCTGTTTCTAGTGTGCCCTACATTTCATTTTTACAACAGCTTAAAACTCTAAATTCTGGGGACGACCCTCCTCCATTGGACTTTCTACCATTCATTTAACCTGATGCCATCTGTTTTTCATGATCATCTAAAAAAGTCCCTTATTGTCTTTGGAACACTTGTCTGCTTGCTTTTATGTTTCCAACTCAATAACTATTTTTTTTTAAATGCCACTGTGTCCCAGGCATTGAACTCGTGCAAGGACTAAGGAGCTTTGAGGTATATGTATATATGCTTAGTATGCTCGAGGCTCTCCCAGTACCCCTCTCCCTCAAACAGAACACCCTGCTGAGAGAGCCAAGAGAGGACTGGCCACACAAAGGCTGGGGAGGGTGGTTGCTGTAAACATCAGGGGAGCTCAGAAGCTTCTGGATGAAGGCAGTGTCCAGCCTGGGGCATGCGGCAGTGTCCAGCCTGGGGCATGCGGCAGTGTCCAGCCTGGGGCATGCGTGCTCAGGTATGAGCTCAGCAGAGAGAGACAGACTTGCAGGAAGCTAGTGCCACAGGCAGGCACGGAGGAAAGTAAGTACGGTGACTTTTACCGGCAGCACCCAGTATTCCTGGGATGGCCTTGGGTTTAGCACTGCCCACTCCAGAGGGGCAAAATGCTCCCTAAGTATGGAAGTGAAATCATGCAGAGCGGAGTGTGGTAAACAAAGGCCTGAGGTAGGCAGGGCCACTAGGGTCGGGTAACCCCCTCCCCAGTTTGATTTAAATTTACTTTTAGAAAGTCACCTGGCTTTGAGATGCATATAGGTTTTTAGTGGAACCACAAGCAAAGGGTCCAGGGTCTTTGGACATGGCTCAGTGAGGAAAGGGCTTGCTGCCCAAGTGTGGGGACCTGAGTTTGGATGCCCAGCATCTACGTAAAAAGCTGGCTGTGGAGTGGTGGTGTACCTGCCATCCAGTGTTGGGAGAAAGGGACGGGGTGGGGGACACTGGTCAGCGAGCCTAGCCAACTGTGAGCTGCAGGTTCAGTGAGAGACCCTGCCTCAAAAAGTAAAGTAGAGCCACGTGCATGGCCTTAACCCATACTCCAGAAGCAGAGGCAGGAGGATCTCTGGGAGCCAAGTGCATGGCCTAAACCCGCACTCCAGAAGCAGGGGCAGGAGGATCTCTGGGATTTTTGAGGCCAGCCTGTTCTACAGAGTGAGTTCCAGGATGGTTAGGGCTACACAGAGGAACCCTGTCTCAAATAACCAAAAGCCATACAACCAATCAACCAAACAAAATTCTCATTTTCTCCTTTCTTAAAGTAGATTTATTTATTTTTATTTCATGTGGATGAGTGTTTCCCTGCATGTATGTATGGATACTACATGTGTGCCTGGTGCCCATGGAGGCCTGAAAGGGACGCTGGATGCCCCTGGAAACTGGTGCTATGGATGGCTGTGAGTCATCTGACATGGGTGCTGGGAACCACACCTGGGTGCTCTGCAAGGAACAGAGAGTGCCCTTAACCATGCTGAGCCATCTCTCCAGCCCGGCTGAGCCATTTCTCCAGCCCGGCAGTGGGGGTGGTGAGGATTATCTTACCGTATTTAAGCCCCTTGATATTCACGGGTTTTCTTTCTTATTAGCAATAAAAACAGTAATAGCTTAGGATACCAATACCACAATAGCATAGGACGTGTATCTCAGACACCCATCATCTGACTTGTGTGTGACTCTCATGCGACATCCTACAAGGCGGACTGTTCTTTTTCTCATGTGCTAAAAGAAGACAGCAGAGCCTGAGGTCACACAGCCTTTCGGTCTAATTGGTCTCAAGGATTCTTCCCCATTCGTAAGTTCAGAGGATTGAGGGAGAAAGGAAACAAGCTAGACCACACCTACCCCCACTGCCTCAGTCTACAAGAGACCCCACCAATAATGACCCTTTCAAATACCCCTTGGAGGTCAGAGAAACCTGTCTTAGAGTTTTCCTGTAAAAAACTATATGGCTTGAACGTAAATGCCCCGCAAGGCTCATGTGTTACAGTCTTATGGGCTTTGAGGTCTCAAACCTAATCAATAGGTGGATACTTTTTTTTGTTTGTTTTTTTCGAGACAGGTTTCTCTGTAGCCCTGGCTGTCCTGGAACTCACTCTGTAGACCAGGCTGGCCTCGAACTCAGAAATCTGCCTGCCTCTGCCTCCCAAGTGCTGGGATTAAAGGCATGTGCCACCACCACCTGGCCCAATGGGTTGATTCTTGATGAATCCATCCTATTGATAACCTATTGGAAGTGGAATCTTGCTGAATGAAGTTGCCCCTTGTCCCGGCCCTCTCCTCTCTGCCTCTCCAGCTGCCATGAGGTCAGCAGTTTTCCATCACATCCTCTGCGTGACTTCTGACCTTGCCTCAGGTTCAGAGCAACTAGACTGTGTGACCACAGGTTGGCCCCCTGAAACTGCTGACCAAAGTCATTTTCCCTTCTTTGTGTCAGGTGTTTAATCACAGCAATGAGGACCAACACGACCATAAATGGATACAACTCCTTGACGAGCTTCCTGGGAAATCCAAGAGGCATGGCGCCTAGCTGTTCTAAGGTTGGGGCAGTTGCTTTCCTTCCTAGGTATTCTAAAGATACTAGAGTCTTGACCAAAAGCTCAGGAGAAGCCGAGAAGGCCAAGGCAAGGAAGAACCTACTTAGTAGAAGGTACAGTGAGCAAAGGCCTGGCGGTGGGAGGAGCCTGGGGAGCGTGGAGCAGAGCATGCTGGGAAGGGGATTGAGGAAGCATGGAGCCAGGGTGCTGGAAAGCAGCCGAGGTTTCACAGCTGTCTCCTGGAGGGTGTAATACACAGCCAGAGGAACTGAAGTGGGCAGAGGCCGTCAGAAAGCATGGGTCAAGTCTGTGAAGGGCCTATACTTTTTTGTTTGTTTGTTTGTTTGTTTGTTTGTTTTGAGACAGGGCTTCTCTGCATAGCCCTGGCAGTCCTAGAACTCACTCTGTAGACCAGGCTGGCCTCGAACTCAGAAATCCGCCTGCCTCTGCCTCCCAAGTGCTGGGATTAAAGGCGTGCGCCACCACCGCCTGGCTTATACTTTTATTTTTTAATGTAATTCAATTTTCAGGAGTATGGGTATTTTGCCTTACAGGTATGTCTGTGCACCACGTGTATCCCTGGTGCCCTAAGAGGTGTTAGAGTCCCTGGGACTGGAGCTACAGACAGTTGGGAGCTGCCATGTGAGTGATGGGACTCAAAACCAGATCGTCTTAACCACAGAGCATCTCTCCGGCTCCGAGGAGCTGTACTCTGTCTGAAGGTGCAGAGAGAGGAGAGTGGTCCTGAGACTAAGTGTAGACAGGAACCAACAATTAGGGCTCCCGCTGCAGCCCATGCTGTGTGTCTGGAGGAAGCTGTCCAGTCTGTTTCCTGGGTGGTTGGAGCAGGCTGTCCCCAGCATTCCCTGGGCCATCGATATCAGTGTGCAACCCTCCTCTAGCTTCTGAGGAGTAACTAGAATCTACAGAGCTCAGGGTGACTTCTAAGAGAGGTGTTACCACTCCAGTGGCCTATCCCCCCCAGATTTATAGGAGTCAGTCATAGAAACGGGGCTCTCCTCATCTTGTGAAGGGCTAAAAAGATACTTTTCCTGTCAGTGATACTGAGGCCCCTCAAGTCCAGGGAGACCCCCATGGAGGTGCAAGGGGTGGAGTTAGATTCAAAGGAAGAATGTCTGTCTGTCTGTCTATCTATCTATCTATCCATCTATCCATCCATCTATTTATCTGGCCGCCACCACCGCTCAGCCTGGAAGTATACATGTTGATCTCATCACTGTATAGGGTCATGAGGAATGAATGAATGAATGAATGAATGAATGAATGAATGACTATGTGAATGAAGTCCCCACCTCCATGAGCCGGGGTGCCTGGCTGCAGCTTCTTCAGGCATTCATCAGTTATTTATCGATGCCTCCTTGGAGGGGAACCTCTTAAGGACCCAAGGGCAGGGAGAGGGAACTTAGTCTCTGTCTCCAGGGCCCCTTGGTGATATACAAGAACCAAGTGTCCCAACAGCTGACAACAGAGAGCTGTCCCATCCACTCTCTTCTTCACTGTCCCTTTCAAGAGGGCATGTGGGTGGGTGTTCTGTTTGGGTATAAAAGCTTGATCTTCAGTACACTGGAGTTAGTCTTTCGATTAGATCATAAGGGCTTTATAACCTAATGGATGAAGGGCTCTAATGACAGGTTCTTAATGGCATTATTGGGCAAGAGCCTGGTTGGAAGAGGTCGGTCACTGCAAACTTGCCTTTGAAGTGTGTACCTTGTCCTTGGTGCCTCCCTGTCTTCCGGGCTGTCTTCCTCTGCTGCCATGAGGCTTTGCCAGGCTTCTCCCTCCTCACAGGCTTAGGGCAATGGAACCAGCTGACTTGAGGCTGAAGTCTCTAAGCTGAGAGCCAGAATAACCCTTCTTCCCTTAAGTTGTTTAGATGAGGCAATGAAGCCACAGTGACAAGCTAGCTATCACACAGGCCATTGTAGGCTTAGGGCTCCCAGGCCAGTGTTCCTGCTTTCTGCAGTGGTTTTCTTTCGGCTTGGTGCTGCTAGGGTTAGGCGCTCTGGTCTCACCTGCAATCGAATCCCGTTCACTGCTTTCCTTGTGTGCCTCGGACTTCTCTGAGCACATTGAGACAAAAATCCAAGCTTCCTGCTCCTGTGTGCAACCTTCACCTTGCCCAGGTGAACTCAGAATAGAAGAGAAACCCGGGCCGGGCAGTGGTGGCGCACACCTTTAATCCCAGCACTTGGGAGGCAGAGGCAAGCGGATCTCTTGAGTTCGAGGCCAGCCTGGTCTACAGAGTGAATTCCAGGACAGCCAGGGCTACACAGAGAAACCCTGTCTCGAAAAACAAAACAAAAAAAAAAACAAAAAAAAAAAAAAAGAAGAAGAGAAACCCGGCAGGAAGCACACTGACCCTAGAGGAGCACAGCAACCCTGGAGAGGAAAAGCGGCCCTGGAGGAGCACAGCGACCTGGCAGCTTGCTTGAGCCAGGTAGGTGGAGTTTGATGGAGGAGGACAGTCCTCAGAGCTTTTCACCTGGTCAGGAGCTGGGTAAACCGTGCAGGGGTTTGTCCAGTTACTCAGGTAAGCAGGAACAAAACTCAACACCTCTCAGAGGGAATGCCAGCCATCTTTGAATGACTTTTTAGACTTCCCCACAGGAGGACTTCCCAAGGTTTCCTCATTGCTCTACCTAAACAGCAGATCCCTCTATTCTAATCCACAGCTCATTTTGTAAGAAACCTCCAGCACTTCAGAGCTCCGCAGCGGGTGGTATCTTCACCAGGGCCTTCCAGGTGCCTGGCCCTTTTCCTCCAGAATCCCAGGAAGCTCCACAAAATAGTCAACACAGCACCTCCCTGACTTGCTCTCCCTTCGCTCTTCTCTGATTCTGATCATTTACCATCTGTGGTCCCAGCCTCTCACTTTCTAGATGTGCCCAGAAAAAAATCATCAGACTCTTCTTAAGACTCTATTTTGTACTCTGCAAAATGGGTCCAGCAATACCTACCTCTTTGGGTTATCATCGGAATTAAATGAGAAATCGGATGCTAAGCACCTGATGGGGCTTCCAGTCTGAGAGAACACTCACCCACGGAGCCTTTACCCCTCACTAGTGGTTCAACCTATGTCATTCTCCGGAAAGATTTTGGTCCCCCTGCGATGCAGCGTAACCCTTCTGAAGCACTTGGCTCAGTGCTGTACACATGCAGAGTGAGCCGGCGTCACAGCAAAAGCATATTTTATGGGGTCATGGAAGAAGTGAGGATGAATTCTGACATCCTGGGTTAAGAATTCCTTCAGTCCTTTCACCTCTGATCCCCAAGAAGAGCGGCCATTTCTCATCCAGCGCCCACTGGGCTTCCTTTCCTGTTGATGATCAGGAAGCTGTCAGCCCAGTCCCTCCCCCAGGCGCCTTTCAACTCCTACCTCCCACAAGCACTTCTTCCCCGAAGCCACAGGTTCCCCACCGCGGCGGTGAAATTTACCAAGTGCTTGCCTCTCTCATCAGGCTCTAACCCAGCCTTTCCGATGAGGGATCCATGGAAGTTGGCAGGGTAGAGGGAGGGTCAGTGCTGTGTTTGTTCGCTGATGGGGAAGTTGTGTGATTTTTGCCCTCCTATTCAATTGCTTTAGTGAAGCCCCCCACAACCCCCCAGCTGCATAAATCCAGGCCAGACTTCCTCAGGGATCCGGTGGGTGATCCAGGCCACACAGCAGCAGACCAGACTATGGGCATTTTGTGTGTAGGACAGTCTGAGAGAGTAGGGAGGGACAGAAGCAGAGACCAGGAAGCATAGGGACAGTGTAAGCCTCCCTTTCCTCCCTGACTGGGCCCCTCATCAGGCATCTCCACCCCCCTGTCAAACGCTCCCCGGGGTGGGGGGGTGGGGGGGCCAAGCCTGACTGGGCCCCTCATCAGGCATCTCCACCCCCCTGTCAAACGCTCCCCCGGGTGGGGGGGGGAGGGGGAAGCAAGTCAGCACTCTGGCTTAGCTCTTTCCCAGGGCCTGGCTTTAAAACCGAGCTAAGGCTCTTTTTGGAATTGGCCATCCTTCCCCTCCTCCCTTGCATCCTGCTGTCCCGTGTCCTTTACAGAGGGGCAAGGCTCTGGCAAGAACGTGCTGTGTGCTACCAAGCTGCAGGACCTCTGGCTTGCTTCCTGTCTATGCAGGCTTCAGGTCTAAGTGGGAGGGAAGGTCGGTGGAGGCTCTTAGGTGACTGTGGGTCACCCTGTCCCTACCTTTCCCCTCGGCAAATGCCCCCAGCATACCGAGCCACCCCACCGTAAAGGCCTCAGACTCTTCAGGGGGCCTTCTAGTCCTAACTGAAACCTGCAGCTTCGGTCCCATCCCTTTCCACTGACCCAGCCCCCAATTAAACATAAAAAGGGGATGTGGAGGCAGCATCCAGCACATTTTTAAAAATTCTGAGAACCACTGCCCCCCAAGATCTACCCCATCAACGTTTATCAGTGTTCAGCTTTTTGTCGACGGACCTGTCTGACCTCACATTTTAGTTAGTTCTAAAACAACAACAACAATAACAACAACAACATAACAACAAAAAAAAAACATACAGAAAAGAGAAGGGTACAGTTTTGGGGGCTTGTGTGGTTGGGTTTCTTTAGGTTGTGGTTTTGCATCTTTACAAACTCTTTTGCAGCAAAGATTGTCCACTCTGGAAAAGTGCCAATTTGACTAGAATTGATCACACAAAGTGAGAAAGGAACACACACACACATACACACACACGCACACACACACACATCGGCGCGCACATAGACGCACACGCACTCGGTTCTCCTGGCACAAAACTGTCCCACAGGGTTCCGATCGAACGGTGCATAAGTCCTCGCCACAAGCTGTCCTTAAAGACCAAGTAAGAAACATAAAGACCCCATTGCCAGACGCTGAACAGACGGACTGACCCCTCACGCACAGCGTAAGAAACAATACGCCTCTGGTTCTCCGGTTGTATCTCAAGGTACCCAGACTAGCGCGGGGTGGGCGCCGGGGGTCCGGGTGGCCGGGACACGAGTAGTCACCAGCCCTCCCTCTCCCTCCCAGGCCGCTGTGCTTCGGCTCCCCTCCCCCGCCGCCTGCCACATCTGGTTCCACTCAGGTCCTCCCCCACCTCCAGGCGCGCTCCTCCTCCCATCTCCTCCCTTGCTCCCAGAAAAGTGGAGACGAATTTTAAAAACCCAGTCACACACACACACACACACATACACACACACCACACACACGCGCACACACGCGCGTGCGCGCGCGCACACACACACACACAAACACACACGCACACTTCTCCAGAAAAGATGGGAGTGAGAAAAAAGGAGGGAAAAGTCAAGAGGCCCCACTCTCCGGCGGGCCGGTCACCGAAGTTGGCCAAGTTGGCAGCGCCTTACCCAGGAGGGCGGCGGCGGAGTCCGCAGGGTGGCCAAGACGCAGTCCCCCGAGAAGCAAGACGCAGCGCAGCAGGTGACGAGGCCAGGGCGCGAGGGCAGATCGGATGGGTCCCATCCCTGCGGCGCTCGGAGGACGCGGGGACCAAAGGCGCACAGCGGGGCTGCGTGCAGAGACAGCCCTAGCGCTGGACTCGGATAACCGCCGGCGAGGGGATCGCATCCTCCTCCGGGTCCGGACGAAGTGATGCCTCCCGAAGAGGAGGAGGGAGGAGGCAGGCCCCGCGGAGGGAGGGCGGAGGGAGGAGCGCTGAACCCTGGAGGAGGGTTTGAGGGGCAGAGGGGAAGGGAAGCGGGCAGCGTGGGAGGGGACGGAGGAGGCCCGGGGGCGCAGGGCTGGGGACCTGGCCGCAAGGGAGTGTGTCGGGAGAGAGAGAAGGCGAAGGCTGGAGAAGAGGATCGACGAGGTCCACAAGGATCCCAGCGTGCGCTCTTTATCTTCCCCTATTCTGCTTCTTAATTCCTTCCCGCCTTGTAGTCCCTCTCTTTTCAGACCGGGCCTGGAGCCCCAGACGCTGCGTCACAGCTTCTCCTGCTGGCGCGAGAGGCGAAGCAACTACAAAACTTTCCGCAGAACTTCACATCGTGGCGAAACCTGGGCTGCTGCGAGGCCTGGCCAGCCGAGGGCGGGGATGCGCGACTGACTCAGGTGGCTAGATTTGGGCCCCCAGCACCTACTCCATCCTGCCTCTTCTGCCAGGTTTTAGCCGCTAAGCGTCAGCTATTTCCTTTCCTGGGACCCCATCCTCTAGTCTGATGGGGAAGAGGAGGAGCCCAGAACTCCGCGCCACCCGCTCCGAGGTTGGGGGAGGGGAAGGTAGAGCTCCTGTTGCTTGTGAGCGGCGTAAACAATTCTTGATCATCTTGTTTTCAGAATGTGTGTGACTCCTGTGTCAGTGTACCTGGCACAAAGAATGTAACACTTGAGCTGATAGGGGCCTCTGCATCCAGAGACCTGGGACAAAAGCGGTCCGCTAGATGTCCCAGAAGAACTACATCATTCCCAGCAGCTGGGCTGCTGGCCGGTAGCAAAGAACAAAACGGAAATTTCATGAAGACAATCCTCCAGTTACTTAGCCTTATGCAACAGGTCAGATGGCAGCGCAGAGCACTGGACTGAGAATCTGGATTTTGGAGGGCAGCCGACACCCTACCTCTGATTTCCCAGTCTTGAAAGAGATGCTTGGGAACTCCAGCTGAGAGCAGGGTTGAGACTTCTGGAGTCCTACAGCACAAAGCAGATTCACCTTCTCCTATCACAAGTGATCAAAACACTGTAAAACTGTAATATACGTTTTATTGTTTCCTGGACTAGCCCCTGCGGGGCTTTTTGGAAATAACAAACATGACTTTTCAGGACTTCTGCTGTAGGTATCTCTGCTGTAAAGGCTCTGCTCCAGGGAGGCTCCACCTTGGCCCTTCTGAGCTCTGCCAACTGAGATTCTTGGCTTAATATAGCCCACTGATTGCAGGCCCCTGGAAAGGTCTCCCTAGCCATGGCCCTGACTGTCACCCAAGAGAGCAAAACCCCTTACCCTAAGGCTAACTTGAGCAGGGTTACAGATTGGCTTCTGGACATTGTTCACAGCTTCACTGGCTCCATGGAGCATCTCTTCTTCGTTTGACATGTCTTGGGATCCTAAGGTCCTGTACACAGCTGGCTAAGCTAGGGCTGCCTTCTCCTGACATCCCCCCTCCTTACAAGTCTTGTCATTTGAGAGATCTGAGAACCTGCCAGCTATGGATGAGCTACACTTCCCTATCCGAACGGCCTAAATACAAGATGCTTCTGGAAACAGAATCGGATCCCTCTTCCACCAGCCAGAGTAGGTTTTGGTACTACCCAGCTGGCAGAGCAAGAGCCAACACTGTGATGTCACATGGGTGTGACATGGCTCCGGCCAGTTGCCCACACAAGACCCACAGTGTGTGTGAACACACACTATCAGTCATCTCCCGTCCCATCACCAAACACCATCCTGTGCCAACCGATGTGAAAGCAAAGACAAGCTAATACACTTGTAGTCCTGAGACTTTCACTTGATGGGAGAAATTAACTCTTTGTCATATCCAGGGCTGAGAAGAGTCTGCTGGGGTGAGGGATGGGAGCTGAAAAGTATGACGGGCTAGCAGAGTCTTGTTCAAGGCCCTCAAGCCTGTTCTAGTCAGGGCCACTTACCATGTACCACTTACTGGCTATATCTGACCAGGCCCCTGTCCATGACTACCATCTGACTTAGATCTTGGGCAGAGAGCTGGGCCCAAACTGGCTAACTGCAGTGACTTCTGGCCCAGTCCTCCATCGAAAAAAGGCCCTGTGAGGCCAACCATGGTGGTACATGGCTGTAATTCCTGCACTTGGGAAGCTGAGGCAGGAGGACTGCCTAGCGTTCAGGGCCAATCTGGACTATATAATGAGTTTCAGGCCACCTGGGACTATAGTGTGAAACCTTGTCTCAAAACAAACCCAACTCAGGGCCTAGAACTCATCCAAAGCTGAGAGGTTGTCTCTCTGTGCTTCTACAGCAGGCTAGGAGGTCAAGAAGCTCAAAGGCCACCCAGCCTGGTACAGACAGTAGCTACAAACGACATAAAAAGGTTCTGTCTTAAATATGGAAGGTGATTGTCCCCTGACCTCATGTATGCTATAGCGCATGCACAGACACAGAAGAACAAAGGATCCTTGTGGCTCAGTTGTCAATGGAATATGGCCATGGCTAGCAGGAGTGCTGGGATATCATGGAGCCTGAGACTTGAGGCACTCAGCACCCATACTTTCGTATTACTATGAAAAAGGGCCGGGGCCTCTACCCGTGGCCTGCTCACCATGTAGTGGTGGGACAGTTCCTAAGTGACAGCCCGTTACACACCAGGCACCTGGCTAGATGCTTGGCACTCAGTGGGGTGTCTGACTAGCTATGTGAGCTTGGTGCTAAGATAGTTCTTGCTGTGGTGAAATGCGAACTGAGAATCAGCCCTTCTTCAGACTGTAACAACGCCCTTCACATGTGGACTAATTCAGCCATAACGGGCCTGTATAGTGAGGGCCGGTCTCACTAGAGCAATCCAGTGGAAGGAACCCACACTCTGGAGTACAGGGAGAATCTGGTTCCTCCACTCATCCTCTCTCGGTGACCTTTGGCAGTTACTTCTGTGCTTTCTCAGTTCACAGAGACTTCTAAGTGGGGCCGTGACTCCTACTAGTGTTAAACATTTGCATTCAGGGGTGGCACAGTCCTGACTCTATGGAGCCATTCAGGAAGTACAACCTTCCTTATTGGTCTTTGTTGTTTGGACCCATCACCCTGCCTGCCTTGTTTCCTCCTCTGTACCCATGAGATCTGGGTGCCCTAAGAGGAAAAATATAACCTCCCCTTGTCACTGAACCTTTCCGAGTTTAACTATGTACAAAAAATGGCATCCCAAAGTGTGACCAAGTCCCAAGAGAAATGTCCTGATGGCCTGTGCAGCTGGCTAATACATGCATATACTTAGACCCGAACAGGTCGGTGCAGGTGCCCAGGGATGGGTGAATTCACTTAGTCAGAAGTCCTTCACAGTCACTGCCCCCTCTGTCTCAGGACTCTGAGATGCGCACACTGACACCTTTACTCTTTGTACTTAAAGGTGGTTCGAGTTCTCTTTCAGCAACCTTTACAGTCAGCCATGCCTAGGACTACCCATCAGTCCGGACCCACAGCAAAGCACAGAGAGGAGGATAAGAGACAGTGGGGGTGTAAATGGATGGTTGGGAGGAGGCTGTGAGACTTGGCTGGCCAGTTCTTGCTTGAAGCAGCTAGAGAAGAAATGTGAGCCCAAAGAGGCACACAGGACTGCCTGCCCCACTCTACCTCCTCCTTATGCTAGTTCAGACTGGACCCTACCTACCCTTCCTATCTCTTCCTAGCAATCTCCCCCAGTGGCTCCACTCCGGCAGGCCACCTCTTCCCCAGCACAAAGGAGAGGGTCCCAGAAGGACTGACTGGGCTAAAGAGAAAACGTAAGAAGCTATGCTGGAGACAGCTCCCAAATGTCCACATTTGGCTCCAGGCTGTGCGGTTTTAGGGAGCTTTTCATTCACCTACAGGACCATCTCTTCCCTGTCCAGTTACTGGGAAGTACTTAGGGAGCTCTTTGGTATTTGTCATCTCTTGGCTAACCTATCCCATCATGGCCACCTGAGAGTTCTGTCAGCTGTCCTAGGTCCCTCCATTCTCCCCAGAAGGGCTCCCTGCCTGTCCCTCCCAGGTTCAGCTGCTCCAGATGCAAACTTCCAACCTGCCTTTTAGCTCCCTTCCAGGAGGTACAGACTTCCTCCCCAAATTTAGGAGTCCAGACTTTGACTCCCAGGAGTTTGCGACCCAAACGCCTACTTAGAGAAGCCACAGGAATGTTGCCAGCTATCAGTAGGACCCTGGAGTAAGTTCAGAGCAGACAGATTAGACTGAGAGCTCAGGCTGCCACAGGATTCAAAATGCCTGGCTCTTAGGCATCCTTGTTGTTAGCTCTGCCTAAGTCAGACACATGCTGATAATGGATCTCTGGAGAGGTGAGGTTCTCCTGAAGAACCACAGCAAGTAAAGGAAGAGACAAAGATGAGCTGAAGAACCAACCAGTTGGGTGGGACAGAGTCTCCAGAACTTTGTCACCCAGCTGGTATGTGTCACCCTGGCTGTTCTCCAAGGTGCCCTCAACCTGGAGTACAGTGCACTTCACCTACAACTTCTACTCTCCTCTCCTCTGGTTCATGCTTGGAAGACACTGGCAAGAGACCCTCTGTGAGTTTGGGGCTAGCCTGGTCTATACTGTGAGTTCTCAGTCAGCTGAGATCCTGTCCTAGCAAGGCTGGGCCCAGTCCCTCCAACAGTGGCCCAGAAAAGGGTAAAAAGAAAGTTCAAAATACTGAACTACTCCAATCCACCCTTGATTGGCCTTTGGTGGAATAGAGCCCTAGACCAAAAGGAGCCAAGTGGCTGTGTCCAGCTGGCCCAATCTCTACTCCAGCCCAAAGAGGTTGGCCAGCTTTCCCCCAGCCTCCAGTGTAGCGAGTCCTAGCAGACTGGGTACCCAGGGAGTTCTATTCTGTTTTCCAGGTGTTGACGGGTGCGAGTGCATGCGAGCCAAGTGCTGTTCTGAGGGCTGTGGACTGGGCTGAGATGGTATATCAGACTGTGGGTTGCCATTCTTTTTTTTTTTTTTCCTATTCTGTTCTTGAGATTTTAACTTTTAGCCGGGTGTAGTGATGCACGCCTTTAATTCCTATGCTCAGGAGGTAGAGGCAGAAAGATCTCTGTGAGTTAAAGGCCAGCCTGGTCTACAAATCAAATTCCAAGACAGCTAGAGCTGCATAGTGAGACCCTGTCTCAAAAAAAAAAAAAAACAAGAAATAAGAGTGTTTCGCTTCCACGTTTGTCTGTGTATGTGTGTGTCTGGTTCCTGGGGTGTGCAGAACAGGGGGTCAATACCCTGGGATTAAAGTTACAGACAGCTGTGAGTCATGTGGATGCTGGGAATTACACCTGCATTCTAGGAGAGAGCAGCCAGTGCTCTTAACTGCTGAGCTAACTCTGGAGCCCTTTGCTTCTGGTTGAGACTGGGTCTCACTATGCGACTCTGGCTGGCCTGGGCCCCAGGGATCCATCTGGCTCTGCCTCCCAAGTGCTGAGATAAGGGGAGCACCACCACTGCTGGCAACATCCAGGAATCTAAACAGGATTGCTATTCAGGACCTGGCCTAGCCACCCAGGCTCTCCACTCAATTCCTGACTCTTAGGCCCTTGGTCTTACCAGTAGGGCCCCCTCTTTCACAGGCGCTTGGCAGGCTGGACCACCTGGATTTCTCCAGCAGGCAGTGGTGCAATCATGGTACAACTCAACAATGTGGTGGATGAAGTAAGGACAAGAGCCCACAGGTCCCTCAAGCTTCCAGGGTCCTCTCTGCTCAAGTATGGAGTTCATCATATTCCTGAGCCTAGCATTTGATGGACATAGGTTTTCTCCACAGATGTGTCAGATGTGTTAGAAATACTCATGTGGCATCTGTGGCACTGACTTTAAGCTGTAGAGTGGTAACCCGAGTGCCATACAAAGCCCTACTGTCACTCTCATCCCAGTTCTAAGCCTGGGCAGACTTTGTCTGGCTAACACAATGGTCTGCATGTTCCCTTAACTAACAGACAAGACAATCCCCTACAGACAAAGCCACAGGTCAACTTCATCTACATAACTCCTCATGAAGACTTCCCAAGAAGGGGCTGGAGAGAGCACTCAGCGGTTAAGAGCACTGACTGCTCTTTCAGAGGTCTTAAGCTTAATTCCCAGCAGCCACAGGGTGGCTTACAACCATCTGTCATGGGATCCGATGCCCTCTTCTAGTGTGTGTTTGAAGACAGCTACAGTGTCTTCACCTGAAGAGGGCATCGGATCCCATGACAGATGGTTGTGAGCCACCCTGTGGTTGCTGGGAATTGAACTCAGGACCTCAGGAAGAGCAGTAAGTGCTCTTAACCGCTACTCCATCTCTCCAGCCCAAATAAATAATTCTTAAAAAAAAAAAAAAAAAAAGCCTTCCTAGGAGAGGTTCTGTCAGTTTGACAGTTTGACCAGCCACTGGCACACACGGGCATGGAACCCTCCTGCTGAGGCTGCAGGAAGCTCTACAGCAGTAGTTCCCAGTCTTCCTTCTGATGTGGCTTGTTTATAGCAGTTCCTCATATTGTGGTGACCCGCCCCCAAATTATTTTCATTGTTACTTTATAACTAACTTTAATTAGTTACTTTATAACTAATTTTGCTACTGTTATGAATTATAATGTAAATATTTGATACGCATGTTATCTGGTACGTGACCCCTGTGGAGAGAACCACAGGTTAAGAGCCAATGAGTCTGTAGACATAGGCTGGGAGGTAATGGTACACACCTTAGATCCCAGCATTTGGGAGGCAGAGGCAGGTGGAGCTCTTAAGCTCAAGGGCAGCCTGGTCTACAGAGCTCCAGTACAGCAAGGGCAACACAGAAAAACCCTGTCTCGAAAAGAAAAAAACAGCCAAACCAAACCAACAACAACAAGAGTCTGCAGATACACAGAGCCATGGCTTCTGGAACTAATTTGGAGGGGCAAACCTCTCATCTTCCAGTAGCAAAATCTTACCATAGGGCATTGGCACTGGGCTAAGAAGCCCAGGTCTGGCACTATATTAGGGAAAGGGCCATACTAAGGAGTGAATGTGTGTTTGTGTGTGTGTGTGCCCCACTTCCTACCATACCAACCATTAAGCTTACAGCAAAAAACAAAACAAAACAAAACAGCAGAAAAACTCATTCCTATTTATCCATTATTGGCAGTTTCTAGAAATGGGACAGGAAGAACAATGCCTTCTTGTGTGTCTGTGTGTTCAGGCAAACATGCATATATGTGTGAAACTGTGTGGAACCCAGGTTAGCATCAGGTATATTCTTCAGTTGCCCTCCAACTTTTATTTTGTGGCAGTCTATGTAGCCCTGGCTTAGCTAAAACTCTTTATAGACCAGGCCGACCTTGAATTCTGAGATCAACCTACCTCTGCCTTCCAAGTGCTGGGATTCTAGACTATGTGGGTGCTAGGAATCTAAACTCAGGTTCTCATGTTTGCCTATGAGCACTTTACTAACCAAGGCCTCTCCCCAAGCCCTACCACCTCCTAATATATATGCAAGATAACAAGTCTGGTGAAGTAAACTCATAATCCTAGTACTCTGGAGGCTGAAGCAGGACTGAGTTCCAGGCCAACCTGGGTCACACAATGAGCTTCAGAACAGCCTGGGCTATCCTAAGAAACCATGCTAAGAAAGATAATATATATACACACACATACATACATATACATACATACACACATATACATACACATACACACACACATATACATATATACATATACACACATATACACATACATATACATACACACATATACACACATATATACATACATATACATACACATACACACACATATACATACACATACATACATACACACATATATACACACTCATATATACACATCCACATACATACACACATACATACATACACATATATACACATACACACATATACATGCACATACACACATATACACACATACACATACACACAAATACATACACACATATACATACACACATACACACATATACACACACACACATAAATGTATATAGTGTAAGGAATACATATAAATAAAAGCTGAGAGGACTGGATATTATGGAGTACTAGCGCAGTTCTATGAGCTGCCTTTTCTCTTTCAGCCCAGCACTGCAAAGGCTGTCTGGGTAGGACTTCAATGTAGAGTCCTGAGGACCACTAGCCAGGAGGGAAGGAAGAGCTAGAAAAAACAGGGCAGAATTAGGATGGATAGAGATTAGGATAAACGTACATCTCTGTCCGTCTGTCTGGAAGCTCATGTGCCATCTCTGCTACACCTACCTCTGTGCAAACATAGCACTCAGTGAATCCAGTTCCAAAAGTTTTCACCTGTAGCAACCTTCCCAGTTATTACAGCTCCATCTTCCAGTGGCAAAATCTTACCATAGCTCTTATCTTCCAGCAAATGGCTCTGGGCTTCACTTTCCTAGTCTGCAACAGTGCTATAGCCCCCTCTATATGGCCCCTGCTCCTCCTCCCCAGTCTCCAAGGGAAGAAAGCTTGATGCTAGCAGACCTGAGGTTAACAGTCTTCTACCACACCCATGGGCCTGACCCAGGGCCAGATGGGTGGGGCTGGGCCAGCCAGCCAGCCAGCCAGCCAGCCAGCCAGCCTGCCGCTCTCTGACCCTTCTCACCATGGGGTCTCAAGGCCAGAGCAGTACTTCTCCACATGCCCCCGGCAGACTCCAGTCTGTCTAGGGCCCCTGCTGGGCTCAGCCTGCACAAAAGCACTCTTGTATTCCCTGCCCCCACCTGGCCCCAGACCTGCCTGTTTTTCCAGCCTCTGGCAGGTTCCCTCAATACCCAGGCCTCTCCCTCTTTAGCCCTCTTCACCCCTCCAAGGAGCTGCTTAATCAGACTGCCAGTTGAAGCAGTCTCTCTCCTGTAGTCCTGGATCCTTCACGGATGGGGAAAACTCAAAGAATTATCTCATAATAAGACAGCTAGTATTTTGCCAAAGGGAAGAATGGCTCCCAAGTGTATTGTTATGAGGCCTTTAGGAGTTGTCTAGGCCTCCTTGCTGCTCCACATAATGACAGTGTCTAACAACAGCTCAGAAGCCCTAAGCTTAAGATAGACCTTGGTTCCCAAAGATAAAAATAAAACAGAACTGATCTCTCTTGCAGTTGTATGAGTTTGGAAGCCAGAAAGCGAAGCGAAGTACCTAGGTGTGCAAGGTCCTGGGTTCTATCTGGCTGCTCCAACATGCCAGGTTCTGCCGCCCATCTTCAATAAGCCTGAAAAGGGTGAAAAGCAATGTAGCCACATTGTGAAGAGGGATAAAGTGCTCCAGTGATGGATGCATCCAAGTCCATCTTCAGAGTTCTAGCATAGATTTAAGCTTAAGTAGAAAGCAATATATATGCATAATTAAGCATTCCTGGCTCCAGGCATGGTCCTGCTGTCATTGGCCCCTCACTGGCTGGCCCCAGCTTTAGGTGATTTTTCACCCCAGCATGAGATTCCTCAGGACGTTCTAGTTTTGGGAGGCACATTGTTAAATACTTCCACAATCCTTACACCTGCCAGGTAGGTTGGTTACACTGGCACTAAGAGGTCTCATAGCTACTCTCTCCAATGACACTGTTATCACTACAAGACTGGCAGACAGGTAGACAGAAACGGCTCATCCTACCCTGGGAGTCAAACAGTCCATGGCTATGCTCTCAAATACGCACCTGAACCAGTTACCTAGGAATAACACAGATATTTAATGTCTACCTCCAGTTTTGTAGTCGGTGTGATGGGGCCGACGTCCCCAGCCAGCCAGAAGCTGCCTTCCAGGCAGAATGAGACCCACTGATGACATGGACTGGCCAAAAGATCTTCTGCCAACACGGCAAGAAGGTTCTGAACTTCAGTGAACTCAGGGATTCTAAACTTAGCTCCTCTTAGAGTCTTGTCATCTTTTTTAAATATTTCTTATTGTACTATGGTGTGTCAGGCGGTTTACCTACATTCCCAGTGCAAGAAGTCCATGGAGATTGCAAAGGTGGGATTTGAACTCAGGCCTAACTTTTAAAGCCTGATCAACTCTACCTAAAAAACTGAAAGAGGAGAAAGAGGAGGAACATTAGAAACACTCAGACTAGTAGAAATCTCAGAAAGAAAAAAATCATGAAAGTTGGACAAGTGATCCATGTTATGTTCTTAGAATGAAGCTCCAGGGCCCACTTCTAGTTCTAGGCCCCTACAAGACAGCTGTTTAAAGAGAACTGTTATCTACACTAAGAACATAATGTTCTTAACTGTTCATTTCAGCAAGAAAACTTGCCCTTCCCAAACTACAGTGAGGGAAATAGGCTCATCTTTGAAAGATAGCCAGTGTGCCCAGGTCAGCTATAGCCGTGGGATGCCAACAGCTTAGCTACATAAGCCTTCCCCCCTTGGGCCCCATCCTCTGTCTCTTCTCAGGCCCAGGTGCTCATGGACTGTGAGCCCTTAACTAGCCCTTCATTAGCTATGTTTGCTATTTACTGTCGTACCTCCATTACTTGGTACATCAGAAGCACAGAAAGTCAACAGTTCCACTAGGCCTGTAGGGCCCATGGGCACCCTAACAGCTACCAAGATTTCCATGGCACTATCCCCCCGATAAAGAAAGGGCCTGTGTGAGGCTGGAGAATGAACCTGAACGCAACCAAGAGACTGGGAATTAATTTCTTTTAAAATTACATTTTATTTATTTATTTATTTATTTATTTATTTATTTATTTATTTATTTATTTATTTGTGGGTAATGGTAGTACCAAGGCAGGTATGTGGAGATCAGAGGACAATTTGTAGGAGTTAGTTTTCTGGGATCGCGGGGATTAAATTTAGGTAATCAAGCCTGTCACCAAGTTCCTTTACTTGCTAAACCATCTCATCACCCTAATTTCTTATAATTTATTTTAAATGTGTGTTCTTCTGCCCTACATCCAATGTTGGAGAAGGCCAAAGCAGTCTGGATAAGTTTAATTATAAATTGATACTTTTTTTGGTCACTGTATCTCAGGAGAGTCCAACCATGGGCCACATGTGTCCTAGAACAGGAATGCAGTCTAGCATATTTGTAGATGACGGTCACATCTCAATGTTAGAAGGATGCTGGATGCACTGGATAGAGTAAGTCAACATTGCGGCCTTAAGGGACTAAGGCTGGGAGAAAGTGAAACTCATCCGCTGTCAGAGAAACCCACTCAGTGATTTTATTGGCTTCTTCAAAGAGGAAAAGAGGTCAGTGTATATTCTCTGGGGCTTCTCCAGGCAATAGAGAGATGCTGTGCCAAGATTCAAGCCAGGCCAGGCCAGGCCAGGCCAGGCCAGGCAAGATTTAGACTGAATCACACGAGAAGGGGGGTGGGGGGAAGTCCCTTCTTCAGGATAAAGGGGGGGAAAAAGGCAGACACAAAGCAAGCCTGCCACAGACTCCTAAGAACATAGGAAATGGGCCAAAAGTGGGGCAAGGAAGGCCTAAAGCCACAGCACCTTATTCCAAACTAAGTCAAAACTTAAAAACTGCAGAAATCACTAGATGAGGGTAGGGTATGCATTTAGTTCCTTTGAGCTACTTTAACATGGCTTCTACTTCACCCTCTCCTACCTAGTGCTTGCGGACACACTCTATCATCACTAAAATTGACCTGCACTCTGCTTCACTCCCTGCAGGCAGTGACTGGGGTGGGAGTACAGGCTGAGGCTACAGCTGCCTGGCATGTGTAAGGTCCTGGCTCCAGCCCTAGCATGTAAGCAGGGGAGAGGTACACACAGAGTTTTCTCTTCTCAGAACAACATGTGACAAGACCTACCTACAAATTCCTTTGGTTTGGAATGCTCTGCCTTTCTTTAAGATCACTTGATACCAAGCAAAGTGGGGCAGGACTACAAAGTACACGGGTCTTAGAAAAAAAGGTGTTCTCAGTGGAGCTTTTCACAGGCACAGAGCACTCGAGTCATCAATTCCTTAAGAGCTCTGCCCTTCCTGACTCCCAGCCCTGCTCTGATCTCTACAACTTTAAGTATTTCTGGCTGGCTCTCTTACCACATGTCAGTAACATTCCAAGCTGGCTACCACATGTTCAGACCCTGGCCTCCAACTCTTTCCTGCAGAGTGATCTGCTGTTTCCAGGGCACAGTGCGGCCACAGGGCTCCCATTTCAGCTCCACCTCTAGTAGATCACACACCTCAGAAATAAGCCTAATTGGGGGATGGGGGGGGTGGGGAGAGAAAAGCTGAAATACCTATATTCCTTGAGATTTTTTAAAAAATCCACTAGGTGAATCGAAGTGAGTTAGAAGAGGGTACATGCTCACAGACACACACCAGAGCATATTCACCATAATTCAAATGCCTGAGAGAATTTTTTCTTCTCAAAGATCTAACAGAGGGAAAAGCTCATGTACTGATCAGGTTTAATAGCATGGTTAGCAAGAAATGAGCAAGAAGACTGTGGGCAGGAGCTAGCCACCCTGGAAGCCTGTCTACCTCTAGAAGCAGTTCCCATAGTTACTATATATAGTCAGAGAATCCAGGAGGACTGCATGGACAGATGAACCTTTATTTAAAAAAATAGCACTTCAAATAAATTAAAAGGGACAACCGTCAAGTGTTCAAATTGTGAAGAAATATCTGAAAACCTAGAAAGACTCCAAACTGCAGTCTTCTAACCTCATTCTTTGTCCAATGGCAAAACCCACGCATCTCAGAACCCCCACTGTTTCTCCCTACTGAGGTGAGGGAAGCATTCATAAGCAGGAGACCAGATGGAGGAGAAAGCTGCATCTGACCGGAATGAACATTGCCACGTACTCGCTAATACGGGTTTCACTTTAGGACCAAATGTATTCTTTCAAAAATAAAAAGGGCGAGGGAGCTGCATGTCTTCAGAGACTGAGATTCCCCGGGGCTAGCACACTAACTCTAGTGCCTTTAGTGGCAGTAGCAACTTTTTCCTCCCAAGTCAAACACCATCCCCAGCCGAGCCTTGTGCTACCAGCTTTTCAGGAGATGTTACCTAAACTTTATTAAAAGAAAAGAGCAAGTTTAAATATAGACACTGGACTAGCCCAGTCTGTATTTTCAAGTCCACATTCTTCATCTGAAGCACTGCATCAGGGAACCCCCTGAGTCTGCATGTTTCCAAGTTCACAGTACATGGAACCAGTTTTTTTCTTTTTAATTTTTTCCTCACTCAGAGCAGCCACCCATGGTGACCTTGACGCTGGAACCTCGGGCGGGGCCTTTTCCTACGAGGCCTGGCCAGAGCTGCCCAAGACTTCTCCTCAATGAGAATCGATGCTGTCATGCTCTATGGATGGGAAAAAAAGCAAGAAAATAAAAGCACCTGGTACAGGTTTCATGAGATCCATTCGGATTCACTATGTTCCAAACCCACTGCTGAATGCCATGTGTCCACTTTATGTGCTGAACAGTTTGTGGCCTTGGGAGTTGGTCTCAATTCGAAGAACTGTTATTGGATGCCCCAGAGGTTGATGCAATAGCAGCTCCTGCAGGACTACTTGTAGAGACTGACTTTCGGATGTGAGGCAACAAGTAGGGGTCACAGGCCAGCTGCTGCACATCAATACGGTCTTCCTTTCGATAGGCCAAACATCGCCTGATAAATGCCTGAAAAGGAAGATTCATAGAAAAGATAATCCTGGTACACAGGTGGGAACTGAGGCACCAAAATCACTGCTAGAACCCAGAGCAAATATTCCCTCCAAAAAACAGGTTTATAGCCTTCCCCAAAATCCAACATGCAGACCAGAGAAGATGAGGGCCAGCAGCAGCGCTGGGGTTTGCTGAGTATTTCAGACATGATTGAACTTCAGCTATCAAATGGATGTTCCTTCCCACCCAATATAAAAGGCAGTGTAGTCTTATTTGCGCAACTCTTTTTTTTTATATTTAGTTTTTCTTTTTTAGCATCATTTAT
This sequence comes from Mastomys coucha, assembly GCF_008632895.1. NCBI lineage: Eukaryota > Metazoa > Chordata > Mammalia > Rodentia > Muridae > Mastomys > Mastomys coucha. The sequence goes on along the minus strand of NW_022196911.1, from coordinate 101,461,891 downwards.
AATTTTTGATTTATAGTTTTTTGTCAAGATTTATTTATTATTATACATAAGTACACTGTAGCTGTCTTCAGACATACCAGAAGAGGGCGTCAGATCTTATTACAGGTGGTTGTGAGCCACCATGTGGTTGCTGGGATTTGAACTCAGGACCTTTGGAAGAGCAGTCAGTGCTCTTACCCACTGAGCCATCTCGCCAGCCCTCTGTGCAACTTTTATCATAAAGACTTTTAAGCATTTTTTTTGTCTCCCTGGTTTTTTTTTTTTGACCAGTTTTCAACATATTTGAATTTTATAATGCAATTTAATTAAGTTAATCAACTTTTTTTTTTCCTTCAAACAGACTCATGTTTCCTAGGCTGGCCTCAAATTCAGTATGTAGCCCAAAATGACCCTGAACTCTGATCCTCCTACCTCCACCTCTGTAATGCAGGGATTACACATGTGCGCCCAACCACTTTTGGTTAATGCAGTGCTAGGGATGGAAGACAGGGCTTTGTGCACGCTAGGCAGGCACTCCACCAGCTCAGTTACATCTTCAGTCTCGAGGCATTAGTCTTTAAGTGTAAAACATCACATTCATATAGAATCTATACTTCACAGTAAGCTGATAATGCTGTGGCGGGGTTCTTGGTGACAACACATCCTATCATGATGAAGACACGTCGGCAGGAGAGGTTGTGGAGCAAGGAGACACTATGTTCTTCATGCTCTATTTTGTTATGACCCTAAAACTAACTGAAAAAGTAAAACTTGGCTAAGGATGGAGCTAGAGGTGGAGTGCATGCTAGCAAGCAAATGCTAGAGTTCAGGTTTCAGCATGAATAAATAAAATAAAATAGGGTTTCTGGAAAACCTAAAACATGTAACAAGTGATTAACTTTTTTTCTTTTAATTTTTATTAGATATTTTCTTTATTTACATGGAAATTTTTTCCTTCCCAGTTTCCCCTCTAAAAAACAAAGAAACAAACAAAAACAACAAAAACAAACCCCAGCTGCCTCTCCACTCCCCATGCCTGCCACCCCACCCTCTCCTGTTTATTGGCACTGGCATTCCCCCACACTGGGGCACAGAACCTTAACAGGGCCGAGGTCCTCTCCCATTGATGATCGAATTTGCAATCCTCCACTATACACGTGCTGCCAGAACAATCAGTCCCACCATGTGCAAACCTTGGTTGGTGGTTGAGACCCTGGGAGCTCTGAGGGTACTAGTTAGTTCATATTGTTGTTCGTCCTAAGGGGCTGCAAACCCCTCAGCTCCATTGGTCCTTTCTCTAACTCCTTCACTGGGGACCCTGTACTCAGTTCAATGGATGGCTGTGAGCCTCTAGACTTTCTTTCAAATGTTTAGCTATCAAAATACAAAGATAGAAAGGCAATTCCGGCTTTTCTAATTGAAGACACAGGTACTTGCTTGATTAATGTATTTGGAAGCTAAGACACATATTCACTGAAATGAACATGGAACTCCTGGCTTTGAAAATGAGCCTTTTTAGGGGTGGGGAGAAGGTATGGGATGTGGAACAGTCAGAGGGTGGGGAATAAAATCTGGAGTATGAAAAAATAAATAAAAGAGAAAAAAGAAAAGAAAATGAGCCTTTCCTAGTGAAATGCATAAAAGGTTCTCATAGACTATCAAATGACTAAATAAATGTCTCTTCACATAGCTACCAGTGTAGGCTCTTAAAGCAGCAACTGGACCACACAGTTGCCATGACCCCACCATTTGCCTGCCCTTCTTTGCAGAACAACTTTCCCTCAAATCTACACATGGCTCTCACTTACACATTACTCAAGATACTGATCAGATAGTATTTCATCGAGACCTATCCCAACCATGCCATCAGAAATGGAGAGGGCCTTTACCTTTCACCTTAGCACGCCTGCATCATCTCTCCTGTGTAGTCTTAGCTCCCCAGACAGACCACTCTCCCCTACAGGCATCAAGCTGGGTACCTTTCCTATTCCGCACACTGCCAGGTATAACTCCTTTGGAGTGCATGGAGCCTTCCTTGTCATGTATCACAGAGCCTTTGTGAATCACACCTGCTTGTCAGTATTTCTTTTACTGAACTCGGGGATGAGGTGGACAGACCATAAGCAATATTCTTCTACCCATGTTCTTAAGAATACTAATTTGGCCCTATCCTGCTGCTTAATAATGGCTCAATTTCATATTAATCCAGTTACTACCACTCAAAGAAATGACTCAGGGAGCAGCCACTTCTGCTGGTCAATGAATGAACTTACCTTAGCTTCAGGCGTTACTACTGGCTTTGGCGGGAACTGTACTTCAGTAGCTTTAAGAATAGTATTCTCTTGTAGAATATCTTGCTGGGACTGGTTATGGCCAAAAGGCTGTCATATAAAAACAGAATAAACTAAGGTTGGCCTCTGGTTACACAATTCAGGACCACAGACCTCTGCACACGGGGGATGGCCTCCTTTATCTCTCACCTTTGACACTTAACAGGGAGGGCCCAGAGCTTAAAGGCCACTCAAGGCAGAACAGTCTCACCCATCTCTAGCTTTGCTCACAGCAAAGAACAAGTCAGAAAGAAGCCATTTGTCTCTTGAACTCTGACTCAACCTTTGGTGACTATACATATTTATGTGCCACTAGCCAAACTAATATGTACACAAAAAAGGATGGAAAAATAAATAAATTGTGGGTGTGGCTGGAGAGATGGCTCAGAAATAGAGAATACTGGTTTTTCTCGCAGAGGACCTGAGTTCAACTGTCAGAACCTACATGGTGATTCATATCCATCTGAAACTCCAGCTTCAGGGGAACCAGTGCACACTTCTGAGCTCAAAGGTACCAGGCTCTCATGTATGTATGTATGTATGTACATGTATGTATGTATGTATGTACATGTATGTATGCACATGCAGAAAAACAAAACAAAACAAAAAACACTCAAGAACATAAAATAAATTAAATCTAAAAAAAAAAAAAAAAGAAAAAGGTTAGAAGAGAAAATGTTTTCCTCACACCCAGTCTGAAGGATGGGAATGGTGACCCACAAGTGTAACCTCAGCACTTAAGAAGCTGACACAGGAGAATCGCTGTGACTTCAAAGTCAGCAAAGGCTACACAGTGAGCTCTAGGCCAGTGTTGGACTATGTAACAAAGATCTTACCTCAAGAAACAAACCTGACAAATAACAACAAAGACCTAGGAACACTTAGGGGCTTAACTGTGCCTCAAGCTGCAGTTTCCTACAAAAAAAATTACAGGCTAAAAGCTCAGTGTTCCTAAGAGATCTGGAATAATTCTACATAACCTCTACCACTAGTATTAGTAACAACTCAACATTATTAAACAGTACACAAAATAATTAAGCTCTACTAGTAGCTCTTGTATTAGAGAGGCTGGTTCAAGAACAAGAGGCTAAAGAGGAAGGCATTATCCACATTAAAGACTGCACTGGGAATCGAATAAAACTATTAGGAGTTCACAGGGCCTACCAAACTCCCATCTGCTCTATGCCCAAGTTCAGCTTAACTAAACACTAAAGCCTAAACATACTAAAGGCAGAAGGAATATGAATACACAATAGGACCCTGGAATGTGTATATACTATACCTGTGTAGGTGTATAAAAGATGTGCTCACAAGGAAAAATACCATTACTGTTTGTTCTAATAACACCTTCACTAGAAACAGACAAGAAATACTGTCTGTGTGGGCATGGACCCCAGGGCTTTGTAGATGTTAGCTGTGTATGTACTGTATACAGAACTACATCCCAGCCCTTGGTTTTCTAAGATGGCTTTTCTTTCTTTGTAGATGTTAGCTATATACCTACTGTACCACAGAACTACATCCCAGGCCCTGATTTTCTAACATGGCTTTTCTTTCTGTTTTGTTTTTTTTTTTTTTTTTTTTTTTTTTTTTTTTTTTTTGCTTTCATGAGACAATTTTCTCTGTGTAGCCCTGGCAGTCCTGGAATGCCTGCCTCTACAAGTGCTGGGACTAAAGGTTTTCCATCAATTCTTTGGATCCTCTAGTCTCAGACCCCAAAATGGAGAGATAATTAACAACAAAGGTTTTTCAGAAAGCCATACGAAAACCTACCACTATAGTAGCTTCCTAAACACATACATATATAGAAAAGATATATATGTATATATGGTATAATAGGTATGAACTACCACACCTGGCCAAGGGATACTTTCTGACACCACCATCTCAGCACAGAAAAGGAGGGGAGGGCTAGCTGGAGAGATGGCTCAGCAGCTAAGAGGATTTGCCTCTTTTGTAAAGAACTCCAGTTCAGTTCCCAACATCCAAGTCAATCATTTCCCAACCTCTTGGAACTCTAGCATCAAGGTATCTGTGCTTGTTAGTTTTGTCACCTTAACACAAGCTAGAGTCATCTAGCAACCTTATCTGAGTGTATCCATCAAATGCCTATTGGCAAGTCAAGGGGGCCTTTTCCTGACTCAGGATTCATGTGGAAAGGCCAAGCCCACTGGGAGTAGTGCCACCCTCGGTAGGTGGTCGTGGCTGGTATAAGCAAGCAAGCTGAGAAAGCCCTGAAGAACAAATCAGTAAGCAGCATTCTTCCATGTTTCTGCCTTGACTTCTCTCAATGGTAGTCTATGATCCAGACATATAAGCCAAACAATACCTCCCGAGATAGGCTTTTGTTTCTGTCACTGTGCTTATCACAGCAACAAACAGCAAACGAGACAGTATCTGATACCCTCTTCCGGCTTCCATGGGCACACACACTCATGTACTCAGAGACACACACACATAAATAATAAACCTTTGCCAGGTATGGTAATTCACTCCTTTAATAATCCCAGTGCTCATGAGGCAGAGGTAGTTTAAGTTTGAGGCCAGCCTGATCTAAACAAAGACAACTCCAAACCAGCCAGGGCTACACAGTGAGAACTAGTCTCAACAAAACAAAATTAACAAACAAAACAGTATGAGGGGTCTGGGGAGATGGCTCAGTGGATAAAGTGCTTACTTACTATACAAAAATGAAGACCCAATTTTGAACCCCAGCACCCACCAAAAAAAGCCAGATGTAGTATGTGCCTGTAGTCCCAGCATAGGGGAGGTTGTGGGGACTTGCTAGCTAGCTAGTCTAGCTCAGTCAAGTTCAGTGAAAGACCTTTCTCAAAAATAAGATGGAGAATTAATCAAAAACCTGAGGTTAACCTCTAGGCTTCACAAGCACACACAAGCACACAGTATGGATTTTTTTTTATTAACAACAGCTTTTATCTAATGAGGTAGTTACAAATAAAATCTAGGGGATAAGTTTCAGATCCTATTGGAAAGCTTAGGAAAATTTTTTGGGGAGACTGTTCATGCTACTGAATGATTTCAAGACAGAAGTGATATGATGCCAGCATTCAAGAGGTGAGGCACAGGGATTGCCTTGAGTCTGAGGTCAGCCTGTGCTGTATAGTACAGGCCAAACAGCTACAAAGCAAGATCTTAAAAAGCAAACAAACAAACAAAACAAAAACCACACACACAACACCCTATTTTACATGAATTCACATCAGAATTAAAACATGTCTTATATTTGAGATTGCAACATGCATGTCTCTGATGGCTTGGGAGAATTCAGTAGGTGCTCTTCAGCCTGGGATTTGTAGGTATACAGAAAGCATTTACTGAGAAGTCTGTGTTTCCTTTAACCCACTACTTTCAGGATTCCAATGATTAACTGCAAAGAAGAATCCACACGAGGTAGTGGGTGTGGCCCCAGGCTGCTCCACTGCCTTCTTCCTCACCTTCCTCCCATAAAGACACTGGTAGAAGATCACACCCACTGACCAGACATCAACTTTATTTGAGATCTTTGGTGGCTCTTTCCCAACCACAAAACACTCTGGTGGTAAATACCTAGGAGAAAACAGAAATAAAAATACTCAGAAAATTAAATATATAAATCTGAGTTGTTTACAAAAAGGCAAATAAAGGGCCTTATTAAAAATATAGCACACAGCACTTGAGGGGCAGGGGCAGAGGGAGGTGAGACTCTATGAACAGTGACGATCAGAACAGCCATCGCTAAGGAGGACCTTGCCTCTCAATAAACAAACAAACATTTTATATGAAATGTACACACACACACATACACACACACACACACACACGCACGCACACACACACACACATTTATACTCAACACTCAGACTCAACTATCAGGTTAGAAATATATACAAGTAAATGAAAGACACTCATTCGAACTTACAGAGGTGGTAGTGGAGAGGTGAATATTCTCTCTAGTTTCACTTTGATCACCCCCCACCCCAGCCTCCTTTCCCAGAATCGTGTCTACTCCTCCAAGTGTCATTCACAAGTTTTGTTGCTGGTAGTATTCTGTAGTAATGGTGACAACTAGGATCACACAGGGTTTTGTGGAAGTATTTTACCACAGAGCTATACATTCAGCCCACAATTTTTTTTTAAACATGAGGTGACACAAAAGAAACAAAACTCCTTTTATGATAGCTTCAAACAACACAGTTAAAAAGGCCAGAGGTTTCTTTTCACGCTGTCCAAAGGAGACTTACCTAAAATCAATTTTTTAGGGTGCTAAAGATTGAATCAGAGCTTCTACTAAGCTACATCTTTAGTTCCTAAAATTAATAAATGTTTTAAAATCCAAATAAACTCAAGGCCTACAGATCTCTGAAAGCAGAGTCTATGCTGCCTATTTAAGGCAGCATCTGTGGGAAGTTTTACCACAACAATTCCAATATAAAATCCAGAGTGACACTAAAGTCTGAGTTATTAGGACATGTATTTTTCTACTCTGGGTCAGACAGCTGAAAGACTAACAAATAGTGCAGTAAAACTCACACAAAGACCATTATCTAAGCCCCGTATCTGACTACCACTGGTCTCTAAAGAATCTAGGGAATAGAGGGCTACAACAAACTGTATGGTATGGAAGGTACCTGTGAACATTTAGGAAATCAAAGAAATATTGGAATCCTAGCCACAGCTCTGCTAGAAGGCAGGATTCTGAAGACATTAGATGAATTTCTATAGACTCAGACTAGGAAAGTTCAGCCTAAGAAAAACCTTAAAGGGTTAAAATTAGGACCCTGCTGTGTTCCTGATATAAATATCTAAACTCAAACCCTTCTTTGCTCAGCCACATTCTTTGTCAAACTTATTTACTTCCATATTTTTCTCATCTTTTTCATAACATACATATGGATGATTACTATGGCCCAAGGTAGACTATTATCTTACAATATATACTTAGACCTAAGACATATACTGAAGGTGTAGCTCAGAGGCAAAGAAAGAGTTTGTGGGTTGGATTTCCAATGCCACACAAAACAAAACAAACCACTCTAAACATTGACATATATACAACTCACTATGACTAAAAAAGGGAGTAAAAAACTTTTTAAAAAAATGTAAGCAAAAGAAAAAGATAAGAACACCTCTTCCAAGTGGCACTCAAACGTTCTTGGACCCTTCATTTCACAGTTGCTGGGTCTTTACTGCACTTCACCTTAAATATGGCTTTGGGTACATAATAACAAATAAAACTTTGATTCTAAAAATAACTGCTGAAAAAAACTTTTTTCAAAAATGTATTTTTTTCCCCCTGAAGAGGTGGCAGAGAAGAACAGGGGTAGTGAACTCATCCAAAACGCAGAGTGGTTAATTTGTTAAGATTTTTAGAATGTAAAAGATAGTTCAACTAAACAGTACATGTCTGGTAAACCAATTTCTAAGATTTGGTTTTTCTATCTATAAATGAAGAAATAAACTAATTTTTCTATACTAATTAGTATAAAAAAACTATTTTTTTTATTTACCACAATTCATATCCTCACACAGAAGCAGTGAAGCTCAGAAATGATACCCAAAGCATAACCTGAGCTTGACTATCTCTTGGTTTTAAGAGAGGGTCTCACTTTGTAGCCATGCTGCTATTGAACTCACCATGAAACACTTGCTTCAATTCTCCTGCCTCAGCCTTCTGAGGGCTGTTATTAAAGGCATGCACCTACCACCTTGCCCTACTCACGTATCTTGCATATATGTAAGAATGTACAGTGCATGCACAAACCTATGCAGGTGTCCTGCTCCATCATGGTCTATGCAGCTGTGTCTGACCTGGAATTGGCTGTGTAGACTAGACTGGCATGGAGATCACTGCTTCTGCCTTGAGGGCTAGGATTAAAGGCCTGCGTCTCCATGCTAGCTATCACATACTCTTCTGAAACAGGATCTCTCAGTGAACCTCATGTCCTAGTCCTAGTAATTCTCCTGTCTCTGCCCCCCACAGTGCTGGGGCTTGCAGGCGTATAGACATGTTTTTTTTTGTTTTGTTTTGTTTTGTTTTTTAATGAGTGCTAAAATCCTAACTCAGGTCCTCGTGTTTGCACTGAAAGCAGTCTGACCCACTAAGCCACCTCTCTAGTCTCCCAGTTCATTTATCTTAATCAATGTAGAATTCTGGAATGAATAGTTAAAACCCACAGTTATTTAAAATGTTCTAAGCCTGCCTATCCTCGGCCTGTTTTTATTTCCCTCGGTCATCATCATTAAAAGATAATATATTGAGGCCAGTGATTATAACAATGTTATAAAATTATCTCAGAAACCCTATTTTGTTTATTTAGGATTCATTTATTCACTTATTTACTTCTTTTGTTTGTTTTTTTATAGGCAGAATCTTTCTACATAGCACTGGCTGTCCTGAAACTCATTATGTATATGAGGCTGGCCTCAAATTCATTTAGACCCATCTACCTCTGCCTCCTGCGTACTGGGATTAAATGTGTATGCCACCATGTGTATGTTAGTTTAGAAACCCTCTATCTTATTTTTCATTATGGAAAAATACCAAATATACTTAAAATGAACAACCAAGCAACCATCCTCCAGTTTTAATCTTTGCTCATATACACAATTGTTTACATTATCTAATAAGCTTCTTTGAGGCAAAGCATTTTATGATTTTTATTTCAATTTTATTTGCTGATTTTTTTATTTTTTAATAAATTGACAAAAATAGCACCAGGTAGCAATGACACAGGGTCTCAGGGTCTCACTGTGTACCTTGATAACCTGGAACTCACTATTTAAACCAGGCTGGCTTTTTACTCAGAGATCTACCTGCAATGCTGGGATTAAATTATGTACTACTATATATGGCATATTTTATTATTTTTAATAGCTATTTTAAACATATGAGAGAGAGAAAAAGACAGATAGACTGACCACACTTTTTAAAAAGAACAAGCTAATACGTACAAAGCTGAAGTGCAAGTTCCATTGAATTCATACACAGTAGAAGCGCAAACCTCTTTCCCAGAGGTATCAACTCTGTGCGTTTTTGTCATTTAGTGGCAGGCACACTAACCCACAATATCTCCCAAATCGAGTAAACACTGTAAATGTAAGCTCTATTTTAAACCAAGAATTTCAAAGCTTTAACTTAGACACTAACTCTTGACTATAGGTACCATTTTCCCAAGCATACAGAGAAACAAAAGCAGCTCATTGTCCACCTAACTAACAATCAGCAGAAGAACAGGGTTCATGCCACATGTTCCGAATGGCACGGGGCCTTCTCAGGCTGGGACACACCAGCATGCTACTTCCCTCTCCTGGGCTCTGAGGCTTCTCTAGGGTAAGATCAGTTAAGGCAGAATGTGGCTTTGTGTAACCACCTCAGAAGGGGATAAAATCATAAAATCACAATCACAAAATTTCATGCCCCAGGCACAGGTATGCTTTATGGTTCTCACAATAAAAAGTAATAGTGAAAAGCCAACAGCAGGCAGGAGTGCTCACAGAACTGTGTGTGAGGCAGAGCTAAGTGGGCTCAGGTGACAGGGCTCAGGAGGGAGGAGGAGTTTTAAACCCTTTAGGACATGCTAACAGACAGGAATATGATGGAATAGTATAAATTTGGTTTTTGTTTCGTTTTAGCCCTACCCTCAATTCTTGACTCGACAATTCATCATCCTAGAGACAAATCCCTCATCTCACCAACACAAGGAGAGGCTGCTACTTGAACTGTAGAATTCAGGGCCATTTATTTAGGCAGTGAAACGACCCTGTTCTCTGCTGGCTTGTGCAGTCAGCACTGTGTAATAAACACGCATAGCCAAGCCAGACTATACAAGCAGTCTCTCAAGGGTTTTTAAGAACGGAAAGAAAATAGAAAGAAAAATTGATAAAGAAAGTCAAAGTGCTAAGAAGACTACTTCTGTCTTAGCAGACTACACGGATTAACTGTCAGTCACTGGGGAGTCAGTACAGCAGAGCCACACCCCCACAACCGATTGGCAGACTTCCTAGATACCTACCAGTAAGTACCAGCACCCTGTGACGTGAGCTCCATGCCATCCACTGAATTGTAGCTATCATCATCCATGATCTTGGAAAGACCAAAATCTGTAATTTTTATCTCTCCACATGCTGTACCATTTACTAAAAGGATATTACCTAAAAAGATTAAAAAACTTCATGAATAAACAAACTGAGACTTCTTTATTAAGAGAAAAGATGCACAAGAAGGCAACAAGTGAACTCTAAATCTTTGGAATAAAACAGTCTAATTCTAACTTTGGGAGAATCTTCAGTGTCCACTGGAAATTTCTATTTTCTTAGAATTGCCTGTTTAATGTCCCAAAACCCAAATGGGCATTGGAAATAAAAATGACTTGCCAAAGTAAAATATTACTTGTAGAGTTGATTTTAAAAAAAAAGGAGAAAGAAAGAGAAGGAAAGAGAGAAAGGAAGAAAGAAAGAAACAAACAGAAAGAAAGAAAAACTGGTGTGAAAATTTCACAAGAACTTTCAGTGTGCTCTCTAAAAACATTCTTAGGAATCAAAAATGGTGCCACAGCACCACCTATAGGTCCTATAACAGGAAAGTGTAGTGACTAGAGACAGGACAGGGACGTGTAAGCTGAAAACTCACAGCCAAGCAAGCCAACAGCTCCACAGAGAAGAAGGTGACAAGTATACACATTTAAACAGACAAAAGCCAGCTAACAGAAATAAAAGGTAAGGGATAAAAAGCTTCTCGACTTTCCTGAAGCCTACCAAGTTAAATGCTAATTTAAAAAGATAAAATCCGCTTGGGTCTTAAGGAAATGGAGCATATGTGTACTAATCAGGGAGACTGAGACAAACTGCTGCATGCTGTAATGGGAAAAAACCAAAATGGAACTTGTCAAAACAGTTGTTTCTAAATGACATCATTAATTTTCCTGGTTCAGCACACAAGGGCATTGTTTCTCCAGAACTTAATCTAACCCACCCACCCACCTTCTCCTAGCAGCACGCGGCCCAGGACTCCTTTCTTCCCACACTTACCCAGGCATCTACAGTGATATACTGTTGGGTCTTCTTGGCTCCTGCTAAATTCTTTGACTTAATAAACTTAAAAGTCACTTAAAAGACACTTAATAATATCTCCTGAACCCGGGCGGTGGTGGCACACGTCTTTAATCCCAGCACTCGGGAGGCAGAGGCAGGTGGATTTCTGAGTTCAAGGCCAGCCTGGTCTACAGAGTGAGTTCCAGGACAGCCAGGGCTACACAGAGAAACCTTGTCTCGAAAAACCAAAACAGGAAAAAAAAAAGCTCCTGAAAGTTAGCCATACCTGGTTTGAGGTCATAGTGTATGATGGGAGGTTTTATTTCATTTAAGTACTTTAAAGCATTCACAATCTGCATAATAATGGATCGGGCTTCTTTCTCCGACATTAATTTGTGCTGTTTTAGGTAGAAGTCCAGGTCATTTCCTTCACAGTATTCTAATACTGTACAAAACCTGAAAGCACATAAACCAGAATTTAACAGTGGAGTAAAAAACAGATTAAAAATATCTAAACCACTCTCAGCAAAAACTCAAGTCTAGCCAGGCAGTGGTGGCGCACGCCTTTAATCCCTGCGCTTGGGAGGCGGAGGCAGGCGGATTTCTGAGTTCGAGGCCAGCCTAGTCTACAGAGTGAGTTCCAGGACAGCCAGGGCTATACAGAGAAACCCTGTCTTGAAAAACAAACAAACAAACAAAAAAACAAACAAACAAAACAAAAAACCAAAAAAAAAAAAAAAAAACCCAAAACCAAAAGCAAAAAAAAAAACCAAAACAACAAAAACCAACTCAGGTCTAACAGCTTCTATTCCTTTCTTTGTTCCTAAAACACTCTTCTATTTCACATCAGCTGCCACAAAACTCACAGGGGGGAGGTACCTGCTCTCTTGGAGATGAGCTTCTATAATTTCCATATTGGCATCAACTGTGCCAAAGTTCATTATGGCATATTTCTTCTAAGAACACTGACAAGAACTATAATGTGTGATCTAGCCATCCTCTTATAGCAGGGTCTCCTCTGCATACCCACAGCACATGTCCACTATTATACAGTGATCAATCACACAATTGTCCTTGCAAGTGTCCAATATAACTGAGTGCATACACTAAGGAAGAGTCTAGGTTCTGCCCAGGTCTCAAGAACTAGTTGTATATGTCTGGCAAAAGACTACACAAATGTGTTCCATACGGTATGGATTGTCTTACTTATATTCATGCCAATATATTATTCATACTCCCATTTTAAATTGCACACCAAGGTTGGCACTACAGGTAATGAATGCATCTACCTCCCCAAGTATTCAAATTGATGTATGTTTCCTTGTACTATTTGAACATTCCTGAGAGATAAATACTTTTTTAAAAAAATCATTTTACAGCTGGGCGCTGGTGGTACACGCCTTTAATCCCAGCACTTGGGAGGCTGAGGCAGGCGGATTTCTGAGTTCAAGGCCAGCCTGCTCTACAGAGTGAGTTCCAGGACAGCCAAGGCTACATAGAGAAACCCTGTCTCGTAAAATCTTTTTAAGCCATGGTTTATCAGTTAGGACTTAACCAAGAAATAAAAACCACTTGAATATTGAAGACAGAGAGGCCTTGACTCACAACTGAAGGTCTAAGAAGACAAGCTGTCCAGTAAGGCACCCCAGTGGCCAGTTACAGCAGGAAGCTGTCAGCACCCTAAAACCAGAGGGTCAGAGGAAGAAGGTGGTGCTATGAGAAGTCAGGTCACTAGGAAGCTAGAGCTATGTGCTTACCCACTGGCTGAACCCAGATGAACACCCACTGACAAAGCTTACCAGAGATGCCCTCCTAATGCAGTGGAAGAAAGGCAAGTGGTGACCAGCTATAAGCTGAATTTGAAGCTACACTGCAACTGACTACGAACACACACTAGCATCATCTCAGGGCTAAACGATAAACTATACTTTTTTTTGTTTTGTTTTTTTTCAAGACAGGGTTTCTCTGTGTAACCCTGGCTGTCCTGGAACTCACTCTGTAGAGCAGGCTGGCCTCGAACTCAGAAATCCACCTGCTTCTGCCTCCCAAGTGCTGGAATTAAAGGTGTGCGCCATCATCGCCTGGCAAACTATACTTTTTATGACACCTAAAAGGCATGCAGATGCTCTCAGAGCCTATCTATCTGAAATGCGGAAATGAGTCCGACTCTTTTTCTTGGATCTATGTCCACATGGGCGCTTGTCTGAGAGAGCTTCTAAGTGGACAAACAACCTCCTGGACATCCTTAGGAGACTGTGGTACTATCTATAGGCAAGACTTGTATGTTCTCCTGACTCAGGCCTAACTGTAGCTAAAAAACTTTCCAAACACTGAAATATCCCTAAACCCTGTATATTGCTATACACAGGATTATCAAGAAGACCAAAGATCTCACATAAGTAATTTCATTTTTCTGATATTTGAAAAGGCTGAACCCTAACAGCCCTCTCAATTCTAAAATTCTATTGCCCAGGAACCTGTATTCCAACCTGAATCACCGAGCTATCTTTAGTTTTCTAGTCACATTAACCTTCCTGCTTTAGGGTAACAGGACACTGCTGAACAACAGTCTATATCACTGGGCCTGCTTGTGGCATGTCAACAGCAACTGGAACCAGCTCCTAAGGACCGACTGCTACACTTGCAGGAACACTGTGAGCTGGCTAGAGAACTATATGTACGACTAAGCAGAGTGGGATAAATCCAGTTATGAGAAGGGAGTAACTACTGACACCTAAGTACAACAAACGTACACCTGGATAAGCACCATGCTAACTGAAATAAACCAATTCCAAAGACGACGTACTACAATTCCACATGTGAAACTGTCCACAACACGACTTCTAACAGTGACAGACAGCAGTGTCTGCTTAAACAGAGGAAGAGTAAAATGGAGAGCTGACAAAGGTTCAGGTCTCTTCTGAGAGTGAAGACGTCTAAGATGATCTTAGACAATACCCATATGTATCTATGACACACATGAAAACCCACCAATTGTGATGGATGAACAATAAGGTATATAAATTAGAATAAAGTTCTCTAATTTTTTAAGTTGGTCTTAATACTGGACATAATGGAAATATTTATAGCACAGATATTGACAATCACCTTATCTCTCTGCCTGTCAAGCCAATTTTTACTAGCATACAGTGATGTCAAGAAAATGAAATAAGGGAAAAGGGACTTACGAGTCAGTGTCCAGTGAAAAGTAATCATACAGCTTCACTATCCGGGGATGATCCAGTTCTTTGTGAATTCGGTATTCCCTACACGCATGCCTGTAAACACAATGGAAGCATAAACAGAAAGCACTTGGCCTGCTCTTTAGAACTCACCCTAGCCAGGCAGTGTGGTGGCACACGCCTTTAATACCAGCA
>NW_022196911.1:101402133-101446961 GCF_008632895.1 Mastomys coucha | reverse complement strand
AAAAAGACAAAAAAACCAGAACTCACCGTAACTTCTCCAGCACTCCCCATGCTCACTTGCTCGTTCTATTACGATGTATCTGGTCACCTCATCTAATCACTCTTTCTGCAATCTATTCTCACTAATCTTTTTTATCTAGCCACTGAGAAAATGGTAGGTGCACAAATCTTTCTTTTTTAAAAAATCTTTTCTTTTAGATTTATTTATTTTATGTATGTGAGTACATTGTCACTCTTCAGACATTCCAGAAGAGGGCAGCAGATCCCATTACACATGCTTGTGAGCCACCATGTGGTTGCTGGGAATTGAATTCAGGACCTTTGAAGAGCAGTCAGTGAGCTTAACCACTGAGCCATCTCTCCAGCCCCCAAATATTTCTTAAATGGATGTTGACTCTTCTGTGACAACCACACCTCTTTTATGCTAATCCCCAATACTAAAAATTACAGTCTTCTCTTCTAAAGTGATGCTTCCAGGGACTGGCGAGGTGGTGTATTGGTGAAGTGCTTGCTTGCTATGCAAGCATGGGGATCAGAACATGCACCCAGCACCTTTGTAAATGCTGATGGGCATGGTAGCCCATTTGCATATCAGCCTTGGAAGATGAGCACAGAGAATCCCCAATCACAAGCTCTGGGTCTGACTGAGACCATATCTCATAAAATAAGGTGGAAGAGTAATGAAGGATGGTTACTGACATTAGCTTCTATCTCCTAAGCACTGTAATTATAAGTGTGAATCACCACAAATGGCTTCATACAAAACTGAACAAAATGAAACAAAACAAAACAAAATGATTTTTAAGGCCACTAAATACTCTGCAGGTAAGAGTCTTGCTGTCAAACCTGCTGACCTGAATTCAATTCCTGACACCCACGTGGCAGGACTGACTCCCACAATTTATCATTTCATCTACAGAGTGCTGCTGCACACACATATCCTAACAGGTAAAAAATAAATGTAGAAAGGGTTAAAACATACCTTTCCAGTTCAAAATAATAAAACTATAAGCAAAGTGCATTATATATATGAGATATGTATCAGCCACACAAAGAATTTCAAAAGAGCGAGCAGAGGTCTGAGGAGATGGCTTAGTCAACAAACTACTTGTCTTCCAAGTAACACAGATGTGAGCTTAAAACAGCTGGGTGCAGTGGCCAATGGTTATGATCCCAGTGTTGGGGAAGCAGAGAAAGGTGGGTCCCTGGGGCTCACTGGTCCATCCGACTAGCCTATTTGATGAAGTCAAATGAGACCCTGTCTCAAAACTACCGTGATGGCTCCTGGGGAACATATCACGCTATCCTCTAGTCTTTACATGTAGGTTCATATACTTGCACACACAATGAGGCACACATGCATACAGAGTGACACACACACACACTTTTACATCATATATTTATCAAAAGGTTTTACAAGTAGTTCTTATTTATAGACAGTAACTAGAAACCACTTTAAGCAACTTAGTACCATTTAAGATATTTTGTTTAAGACAGAAGTCAGAAAAGAGAAATTTTCCATAAAATAAATGAAAAAAGTGATTGTTTCTAAAGCTGGTATGTTCGAAAATATCAAAAAGTATACATAAAGCACATAACTTAAAAAAAAAATTAATTTGCCGGGCAGTGGTGGCACACATCTTTAATCCCAGCACTTGGGAGGTAGAGATGGGTGGATTTCTGAGTTTGAGGCCAGCCTGGTGTACAGAGTGAGTTCCAGGACAGCCAGGGCTACACAGAGAAAACCTGTCTCAAAAAACAAACAACAACAACAACAAAACCAAACCAAACAAAAAAACCAAACTGGGGAAATAAGGAGCAGAAGCCTTCAAGTGACCAGTGAAGGCTTTCCCTAATGGACACTTTAGAGTTAATGCCAAGATGCTACACACTGCTGCCTCTCTCATGCTGTTTCATCATTGTCTTCCTATACAGAAACTGACAGTCCTATACTAAGGCGGGAGAGTAGCAGACACACAGTAAGTGAGAAACGGAGGACCTGGTTCCCTAGACTCTGGCGTCCTCATCACTGAGTGGGAAATCTAGAGATGCATTCCTGTGGGTATTAAGCACACACAGCCTTGGCTCAAAACCCCATTTCACCAAATAGCTCCACTTAGGACTCAGCGTAATATTTTACCTTTTACAAAATAAAATTATGATAAAAGAAACACGAAAAAACAAAACAGTAACAACTTGCAACTCTATGGCCTAAAGAGATCACTGTTCAAGTCACTTCTGGTTAAGCAAACTTCTAGACTATAGTAACATGTCCCTCTGACTAACATCAGTGTATTTCAAAGTACAGAGCATTTTTGTCATAAAATGTACAGAAAACAATAAATGGCAGAGAAAGTTAAAAATGAAATAAAGTGTCATTCAAAGTTTTCATTATCTAAGCCAGGTATGGTATTATACCCAGTAACAGCAGCATTTAGGACACAAAGGCAGGAGGAATGGCATGAGTTCAAAGTCAGCTGGGCTACAGAATGAGACCCAGTGTCAAACAATTGACACCCAATCCTCATCAACTACAGGAATACCTGAAACAGCAAGCTCAGCACAGCCCTGCCAGGCTCTCAAGCTAGTGCTCTGTCCTTCTCCAACAAAGCACGACCGATCTGTACCCCTCACAATCAGCAGTCCAGCTAGCATCCAATAGATTAAAGGACTATATAAATAAGAAAGTAAGAGAAATTTATACCCTAAAAAGTATCCTTTTTTTCTTCTTATAGAATGATGTAAACAGACTTCTGGAATGCTTGCTTTTATATTAGAAAATTTAAAGGCTACTATATAAGAACATATGAATTCAGATATAAATTATTTTTTAATTTTCTGCATATAAGTACTCTATCTGCATGTACACCTGCATGCCAGAAGCGGGCATCAGATCTCAGTACAGATAGTTATGAGAATGTGGTTGCTAGAAATTGAACTTAGGACCTCTTGAAAAGAGCGGACAGTACTCTTAACTGCTGAGATATCTCTCCAGCCCAAAATAATTTAAATACAGAAATAGATACAAATTATTTTTAATAACTAAGACTGCTTAATATGTAATTTTTCCTATTGTAGACATTTTGTTATGTTTTGGAAAATTAAAGAAATGTAGCAGGGAGGAATAGATGATCAAGTGGGTAAAGTGTTTGTTGTGCAGGTTCAAGGACCCAGGCTGGGACCCATGGACCATGTAACAACCCCGACACAGTAACTCTAGAGTCTCTGTGTTGGGGTAGAGAGACAAGTAGATCCGGGGGTTTGCTGGCCAAGACACTTCTCCAAAATGGCGAACTCCCAATTACATTGAGATACTCTGTCTTAAAAAAATAAGGTGAAATGCTTCAACACAAAAAGAACTAGCTATGTGATAATTCGAGTTCTGTATCTGGAACATACATGGTTTGAGAGAAATGACTCCCTGGGGCTGTTTTCTGGTATTTTACATGCATGTTAAATGTGTGCATGTAAACCCACACAATCATAATTTTTAAAAAAATTTTTAATTAAAAAAACAAAACGCTAAGGTGGACAGTGACTGAGAAGACCACTAGTTCCCACATGACTATGCACATGGACACACATACCATACACTACTACCAGCTCCTCCTCACACACTTACACAAATCAAAAGAAAAATAGTAACCTGTTATTTTTATACTGCAAGAGTAATATATCAAGTTTACATTTTGCTTACATACAGGAAAGAATTTGATATGATGTATGTTATGCACTTATAATCCTACTTGGGAGATGAAGGCAGGAGAAATTAAAAGTCATTATTATCTAGCAAAAATGCCAGCCTAGGATACATAAGACCCTATTTTCAATACCCCTCTCCCATCCCCAAAAGACAGAAATATAACTCAAAATTTAGCAAAACAAGAATGTTTTGTTTAAGGCTCTTTTTAACCAAATAAATTACTTTGCTCCAAACAAAAGTGGCAAGTTTATCTCCCAAATAGAAAAACAATTTAATAAGACCTTACTAGACAGGGCAATGTTTACTAAGCACTGAAGCACACTTCCTTTTCAATGTTAAACTAATGCTAAATTATCAAAGCAAACTTCAAAATCTATTATGTACTTGACCCAAGTTCAGAGGAGTTAATGACACTTAACTCACCCATTTTAAAAACCAGATTTACTAGTGAACTGGAGTGACAAACGATTTATAAGTACCATGTAGGTGCTAGGAAATACACTCGGTTCCTCTGCAAAAGCAACAAGTGTCTTAACTAATGAGCCATCTCTTCAGCCCCAACTCCAACTTACCATAAAGGTCATAGCAGGATTTCCTATCACTTAGTTAAAATCAAATACTAGCGATCTCCCAGGCAAGGCTGGAGGTCATAAGAACAGCCCTTTCCCAACATGTCAACTGAGAATGGCCACTGGCAATCTCAGGTGCACGACCCCCCCACAAGCTCCCAAGAGGCAACAGTGAGAAGGAACGCCACACAGTTCTAGTTAGAGGACCAAAGTTTAGACAAAGGAGGCAATGTCTATCAGTTTTTCCCTTTCTCGCTGATTTATTTTCATTTATGTTTGAACAAAAGTCTATGTGTATATATGCACATACATACACACCTATCCATGGAGGCTAGAACAAAGTGTCAGGTGCTCTGGAAATGGAGTAGCAAATGGTTGTAAGCCAATTGATATGGTGCTGGGAACTGAACTCAGGATCTGAACGAGACAGTGCTCTGAACCACTGAGCCATTTCTCCAGCCACTTCACTTGATCTAATTCCAGTAGAAATGAGAAAGACAACCACTTGGCTGGGCATGGTAGCACATATCTAAAATCCTACCACTAAAAGGAGACAGAAGCAGGAGAATTCCTGTAAGTTTAAGGCCAGCTTAGTCTACACCATGAGACCCTGTCTCAAAGAAGTAAAACTAAAACTAACCCAGAACACCTCAATCTAGAATCACCGAGGCTCCACTTGCTTGCCTGGTGTATCAAGGAGGCACCCGGGCCTAGCTCTACCTTCTGCAGTCACTCTGGTACGCAGTGTCACAGTTCTCTTAAGGTCAACCAAAAAGTTAGAGCTGAGTCTATGACTTTGCAAAATATGTACAAGTCCCAGCAGAGAAATTGTTTTCAAGGTTGATTTAGTCCCTAGAAACAACTGTTTTACAGTAGCCAGTGACAGGGCAGCTACAGAGCAGGTTCCAAAGATATCTAAAGGGTATTTGTAGAGAGATGCATGTCCTAGATCAACACCATTAACCAGTTTTACAAGTCTCAATACCACAGAACAATTTTCATTTATAATTGGTCAGAACATGTGGTTTCCTTCTCTGAAATGTTTCTGGCATTCACTGCTGCATGCCGTATATTCCTGACATCAGGTGACTGGAATGCATTTTTAATAATGTATCTGGCTTCTCAGAAACATCTGGACTGCAGCTGCTTGTCATGTGAGTGTGTACACACAGGGAGTTATGTACAAGGCACTTCTCATCCCTTGTCCTACCTCTGCCTAAAGCCTGCTTCACTCATGAAGTGCTAAGCTCTGCTAGTGTAGAACATAGAGACTTTCCACTTCCCTGGTGTACACAGGTTTAAAGCAAAAGTGTTGAGGAAATACCTGACCTTCCTCTTAAGATTTAGAAATTAACTAAAAGGCTTCTTCAATCCCTACTATATTTTTCTCCTCCAAAGTCTTATGAGAAAAAAAACAAAAACAAAAACAAAAAGCAAAACACCAAGGCCAAGACTATTTCTGTAACCAAAAGCATTTGTTACTATCAAAAGGGACTTGCGTCTCTTCTCCTTTTAGGGACGGGACCTGCCTGGCTCAATAATTGTATCTATCACAAGGAGACAAAACTGCTCAGTGGGGAACATAATAGCAAATTAAGTCTGGAGACTCCAAAACAAATGAGCCATGAACTCCAGTGTTTAGAAGCTCAGGAGATCCACAGCTGCATATGTAATAACTACTCATTCCAAGGAAAACACCCTTTAGCCCCCCCCACCCGCCCCAATCCCAAAGACAGAAAAGAAAAGGGCTGCCATTTTGTTGGCATTTTCAAGACAGGCAACCACAGCAAGCAGAGCACTACAATCACAGAAATGAGATATGCAAATGATGGGCCAAAGGAAGAAAGAACACAATGTTCAGGGGCTCAAGCCAAGCATGTGCCACTGAGGCACACTAAGACTCTGTCCTTCTAGCTCCACTGTCTCCTTCCCAGTCACTGAGTTTCTACAGACAAACAATGGTTTTTGGGGCCTAGTTTACTGCACCTGCCTTTAGAAACAAGGGAAGGAGTCAGAAGTACAGGCTCCTGACTAGGGATTACCGTGTTTAAACTCAGCTTCTAATGGTCTCATTGTAAGTAACAGTTTTATCATTGGTTAGACATGGAGTATATTCTCTTTGCTGGGACGGTAAGGAAAATTAAAGAAAACTGACAATAATTCATCCAAAGCACTTTCAAAATGCACACAGCCTAGCTATCATCAGACACTTCAGCAACACTTACTTGTGGTAATTCTCCTTTTTCTCATCTCTCCAGTTTTTATTTAACTGGTGAATTTTCACAGCTACATATCTTTGCTCCGTTAGATCAAATGCCTATTAAAAAAAAAGGAATAAATTATATTCTACATAAATAATAACAAGAATTACAGGGAACTCACTTGAAGCTTCTATTTAACAAATCAACCAACAAAGTCCAAAATACATTATGAAATGAAAGCAGCAGCAAATGACATGTCATGTACTTGCTCCAGTGTTGCAACCATCTTCTTGAAAACTGTGATTAGATAATTTAGAAGTCTCCAGACACACTGGCACCATGGGATTCAGAGGACAAACTCAAGCAAACACCACAAGCAGAAAGGCAGCCCATGTTCTCAGGCTTGCTTCCAATAATGCTCACTCACTCTGATTGTCATCTCTCCTGACCCAGGACCTTTCTTCCTGAGGTTCTCGCACCCCTCAGCTAGCTTAGAAAACTCACATGCATCAATACTGTCTCTTTCCTTTTGAAATCCTGGGACACATACTGACTGCTTCCTATAGAAAACAACCCAGCTGGATATGATCATTGGTATGACCATTCACAAAGTATCCCATAATTTAGTATGTTATGTTTACTACAGTAAGAACAGAAACAGAAACAAAAACATCCAGCTTTACATTTGGTGCCACGACTATGAACTGAATAAATGCAAAGTCTTAGTCCCAGTAGTAGCACGCAGGGATGGGCTTTCCTGAAGAGCAGCAGCCCAGCATTGGTCACGCAGTGCTGCTCTACTGTACACACACAGACACCAGTGTACACATGCCTACAGAGGACAGATGTGCTCAGTGTTCCACCAGTCTTCCCACTGCATCTCTAGGAAAGTAAATGTGTAAAACAGGGGTCTGTTTATAAAACAAAGCTCTTGTCACGCTAGAGTAAAATGGGTTTATAGGAGAAAAACCTCCAGAGAAGAAGAACACTTTTTCTAACACTCTGAAGTATACACCATCATGGCTTTACTCTAAAAAGCCATTTCAAGATGTTAAAAACTACATTATATTGCACCTACTCTGTAAAAGCACTAATACTTATCAAATGCAACAAAAGGTGTAGAAAATCTTGAACAGAATTTATCTGTGGGAAGAATACTCTCTTTATGAGAGGTTAGCATGGCCCCTTGATAAGGACAGAAGAGCCTCAAGCCTAGTAACACACATTGGTCAAGGCAACGACTTTTTTAATGTTTGACGATGACTACAAAGGTGATCTGAATAAGTCGGTACATAGCTATCAACACACTAGCGATGTCCTCCCTGGTCACAACCCTTCTAAGAAGCTAGGATGAAACTACCTCATCAAAGCTCAACTATGCTATTTGCAAACAAAAAAGTGAGCATGAGTCTGTCGGTCAGACTTTCCAGCACAGACTTGAGAAGTGTGAGTGAGTATAAATCATACACTGAAATCAAATCGGCACTGCTCGAAAGGCACAGTCATGTTAGACAGTGCTAACAGGAACACAATGTGAATGCACTTAATGCTGCTGATATATACTTAAAAGCAGCCACATGTAGTAGTGCACTTGGCAGGAGAACTGCCAACAACTGGGGCCAGCCTGAATTACACTGTGAATTTAGAGCCAGTCTGGGCTACAGTGTGAAAATATCATAAAAACAGGGAAAAAAATTAAAAAGGTAAATTGTATTCATTATCATCTCACACACACACACACACACACACACACACACACACACACACACACACACAACCCTAACATTTAAGCCAGTTTCCAGCATACACACCTGTAATCTCAATACACAGGAGCCCAAGGTAGGAAGACTATAAATTCAAGACAAATCTGGGCTCCAAAGACCAATAAATACATAAAAATAATATTCAAGATGCTGGAGAGATGGCTCCTTGGCTAAGAGCACTGACTGTTCTTCCAGAGGACCCAGGTTTGACTTTCACCACCCACATGGTGGCTCACGACCACCTATAACTGGAACAAGGGTTCTGATAACCACTTCTGGCCCCCACAGGTACCACACACACATTATGTACAGCTTGCAAAGCACTCATACACATAAAAATATTGTTTTAAATAAAGGAGAAACTAAATAAAAAAGTGAACATTTTAAAAAGGGAAACCTGTCGGGGTGATAGTCCAGTGACAGAACGCATGCCCAGCACACCCATGGAGGCACAAGGTTTAAACCCCAGAACTTCACAAACAAGGGGAGACAAAAACAAACAAACAAACAAACAAACAAACAAACAAAAAAACCACAAGTGGTTATTGCTTCTACTTGAAGCAAAAGCATATTTTACTCAGACTTCTCAACCACAAAATTTTGAGTAAACATAAATCATAACAGCAGATACCACAGTTCTATGTCTTACAAAACAGGATTCCACAACTATAAAATCACATAATAAATCAGTTTTGTATTTTATAACCAGGCATGAAAAATATGTAGATTTGTTGGTGAACACAATGTGGAGGTGTAGACATTTAAAACTGGCTGCCTCTCCTACTTGTGGAAATCAAGCTGTAGATAGAGTTGTCATTACTCTGTGGGCCCTAAGAAAGCGCTAAATAAAGACAGCCTTTAAAAATGCAGTGTTACAGACTGGAGAGACGGCTCAGCAGTTAAGAGCACTGAATGTTCTTCTAGAGGTCCTGAGTTCAATGTCCAGCAACCACATGGTAGCTCACAACCATCCGTAATGGGATCTGATGCCCTCTTCTGGTGTGTCTGAAGACAGCTACAGTGTACTCATATACAAAAAATAATTAAATCTTAAAAGAAAATTGCAGTGTCCAGCACTCTGGATGAGACTTCTCTAAAGCAGAAAGCTAGCTTCCATATAAGAAACATTTTGAAAGTTTTAGGCCAGCAAGAAGGCTCAGTAGGTAAAGGTGCTTACCAGTAACCATGATAACCTGAGTTTAATCCTGAGAACTCATATGGTGGATGAAGAGAAATTTACGTGTAGTACTCAGAGAACCCCACAAATGTCTATACACACACGCGCACATGCACACACAAATAAAATTTCAAAAAAAAATTCTAAAAACATAATTTAATACATTTTGTTCAAAGAATTTAAGACTAAAGTGAACACATACTCATCCTGAAGAAATAAGAATGCACCAGGAAGGACAAAAATCAGGACAAAACTCAACATAATTTATAATTAGGACGATTTCGTCTTAACATTTTATCTGATTTTCCACCTTAAAAACAGTAAAGAGCAGGCATAGTAGCTCATAACTAGAATCAGAACACTCAGGAGGCTGAGGCAGGAGAATTGTGAATGTTAGAGCTACATGATTTACAAGCCAGCCTGGGCTATAGGGGAGATCCTGTCTTTTGTGGTCACAGAAATTTACTGGAAGCAATTTTCCTAAAGATCTTAATCCAAAAGCTTCTGAATTTAAACCTACAGATATCAACTCACAGTTCTCAATACTGAAAATTCCTACAAGTTGGTCTAACCCTCTGTACCCAGTTGTTTGTACTCACCTTGTAAACTTCACTGAAACCTCCTCTACCCAAAAGATGTAACAGCAAGTATCTGTCATTTAGTGTTGGATGGTCTTTAAACCTGTGGAAGCAGAGTACACAACATACTGAGGCTTTCGTAGTCCAACATTCCTATAATATCTCCAACGTAACATTTCATTTAGCCAATGCTGAGAGCTTGACAACTGACATCATTACAGTGAACTATGAGCACAAGGTTACATAGCTAAAAGAAACAGTAGAATTATAATAAACAGTAATAGCCATTGAAGGCAGAAACTGATTCTTGTCTCAGCAGCTACATCTAAACTTGTGGATGACTTTGATCTCCCTCCTTTTCCTCACTATTTTAAAATTATAAAGAGGTCCAAGGTATTTTTATATTGCCTTAAAAATAAAGCATTCCATGTGTTTTACATTAATTCATCTCTCACCCCCTCCCCAGGGTCTTACTATGTAGTCCTGGTTCACCTGGAACTCACTATGTAGGCCAAGTTGGCTTTGAACTCAGAGATCCACTTGCCTCTACTTCCTGAATACTGAGACTAAACTTGTGTGCCACCATATCTGTCTGATTGAGTCTTTTGAAGAATGAGTTTACTCTGGCCTGGAACTCCCCAGTTTTCCTGCCTCAGCCTGCTGAGTGTGTTGGGGTAACAAATGTACTCCATCATGTCCCACCTTTAGTTTTTGAGACAGGGTTTCATTACACTCTGGCTTGAGTCTCCCGAATGCTTGGAATACATATATATAGATAGGTCTGTGGCAACTAACCCAATTTGTTTTTCTCTTTAGATAAGTCTACTATAAATCTAAGTCTAGGATACAGTGTATTCCCAAAACAGATTCTTCCTGTAGTGCATGCACTATAATGCCAGACTCTAGAGGCAGGTAGAAAATGAAAGAAAGCTCAAGGCCAGCCACTGCACTGTGGCACTGTGGCCAGGTTTCCATCTCCCTGCTCCACAGTTATGTCTTCCAATGCCACAAACCCCATCCACCCTGACAGCTGGCAAGCATTACTGTTTTAGTAAACTCTACTCATCTAAAATGCTATATGCACACACACATAACTTTACACTTAATACAGAGATTGAAATTTTGTTCATAAAATTATATTACATCCTAAAAAGGAACTAAAAACACTCATTTGGGGAAAAAAAAAAGTAAAAACATTGCTCTAGACCATACATGACATAAAATACTCAGCAATATCCAGCTCGTTACGCCCCAAGTTGCTTACTGCGAATTATCTTCATTGTGTATCCTTTTTAATTCCCTGATATGTAGATTCCTAACCCTTTCTAGCCTTTCCAGCTCTGCCTGGATTTCTGCTTCCTCCTGAAAAGGGGAAAAGAAAAAAGTTCAGAATCCAGTGAACTTTACCTTTTTATTTAAAAACAACATCTATTTCACTTGTAAAAAAGAAGAAAACTAACAAAAGATAACTCTGCATTCATTATCCACTCCTCAGATTTAACGAGAGATAACTTCCCAGGAATGCTTTATGCATACGCATACAGGCTTTTACAAAAACCTTACAAAATTCAGGTTTATTGTCTGGTTTTATTCTTAGGGTATCAAATATACTCAATACCATAAATTCCACTAACTTAACATCTAAAAAGTGTGTGTGCGTATGTGTGTGTTAAGTTACACAAAAACTGTTGGCTACCATAATCATAAACAGCATCTATAATACATGCACACATATAATTTTTTTTACTTGTGTGTGTGTGTGTGTGTGTGTCTATGCGTATGCCACATGTATACAGGTTATAGTAGAGGATAGAAGAGGACATCAAATCTTTGGAGCAGAAGTTAAAAGTAGTTATGAGCAGCCAGATATGCTGGGAACCAAACTTAGATCTCTAAAAGACCAACAAACTTTTAACAGCTAAGCACCTGGGCTGCTGTATTTAAGAGCTTTTAAAAGAAAGAAAGAAAGAAAGAAAGAAAGAAAGAAAGAAAGAAAGAAAGAAAGAAAGAAAGAAAGGAAGGAAGGAAGGAAGGAAGGAAGGAAGGAAGGAAGGAAGGAAGGAAGGAAGAAAGGAAGGAGAGAAGAAAAGGAAAGAGAGGGGGCAGACAGACAGACACAAAAAGCTACATTCATGATATCTTGGGGCTAGAGATGTTAAGTCTGTGGTAAAGCACTTACCTAACATCATTAATGCCTTGGGTTCAATTTCCAGCACACACCCCTACCTCAACAACAAGAACCCACTTCATACTATAGACATGTTAAAGTCTTGGGTTTAATCTCCAACATACACATACATGCACACATAGATAGGTACACACACAAAACTAGCCCAACAACCCAAATCTACGTCATATCACACGCATGAAAATGATGAAGTAAGATACACTTGATGCATTCATTCCTTTAATCCTGGTATTTAGGAAGCTGAGACAAGAGGACCCTGAGTTCTAGGCCAGGTTGGGCTGTGCCATAAAACTCTCTCAAAAAACAAAACAGACACCATGCCCATGACCCTCAATAAAAAGATTCTTTTTATTGAAAGATTCAGTGAATATCACCAACAAATTCTTTTAAGTATTAGAATATTGATAGTACAATATATTTTCTTTGGTTGCTTTAGGCAAAAAAAAAAAAAAAAATAAGAGCTACTAATAACAAAGGCATTCTTCCATCAATTTCAGACATATTAGTCCAGTATATTTAATTTCTACTTTAAGGACAGTCATGTGGGCAGCTCTATAAAACAGACACATTTTCTACCAATATGTCACTGGGGTAAAACAAACTCTCACTTAATCGCTTGCACTGACTTGAAAATAAAAATCTAACAATTAGCCTACAACACATGACAGTGACAGCAGCAATGCAGAGCTTCGGCAGCATGCAAAGCTACAATTAATTATATTTGTCCAAATGACCAAATCATTTCTGTATCAAATGTAAGGTGGAAATTATGTTTCTTAAAAAAGATTTTCCCATCATACTCACTTTCTTAAGATGACCTAATCTAAGTTTGAAGATTTCCTCTTGTTCATGGTATTCAGCTAAGGTTAACCTGAAAAACAATGGTAGCAATTTCAGTAAATTCTATGAAGTAATAACGTACTTACTTGAATAGAAATACTTAAATAGGCTACTAGAGTATATATAGTTTTCATGTTTAAGATGACTAAAAGCCAGGTTATTTTGAAGTCCTATGATCAAAAGGAAACTTTAATTTCACACAAGATGTAAAGAAGATTCAAACGTTTGAGAAAAAAGAAAAGCATGTTAAGTTGTAGTTTTCCATTACTACCAAATGTTTAGTGACATGTTACATGCGTCACAACACCTACCTAACACAGTGCTGTAACTACGGAGTAGAATGTCAGAAATCACCGAAGAGCCTACGTGACGGACATGCACTCCCTCTCAGTTCCACATCCTTTATCCTAAGAATAAAGGGATTTTTCTCTATTTTTACCTTCCCCACATTCATCTCCTTCAAAGGTTTACGTGCCACTATTTACAAGAATTCTAGGATACAGCTATCCATTCTCATAGAAAGGGCTACAAACAACCTCTGGCTAAGCTAAGGAAAAAGATAAGAGTAAAAAAAGTAGCAACACAAGCACTAGGGTTGCTGCCTTAGTCCATGGCTGCAGAACACCTGGACCTGCTACTCCGGTTCATTCCATGAAAGGGGGAGAAATGG
The DNA here is from genome assembly GCF_008632895.1 of Mastomys coucha. Lineage (NCBI taxonomy): Eukaryota > Metazoa > Chordata > Mammalia > Rodentia > Muridae > Mastomys > Mastomys coucha. The sequence goes on along the minus strand of NW_022196911.1, from coordinate 101,433,273 downwards.
AAGGAGGAGGAAGATGACGACAACAATGACAGTTAAGAACTTAAAATTTCTCCATGCCTTTAACAGGATCCACATCAGGAAGGGCTAATGTAACTCACTCCAGAGGCCTGTGCTGGCTTCTGGTCAGACAGAAGAGCTAAGTCCCAGATCCTGTAATTAAGAAGTGGACTGAATGGCCCCAGCTTGGATTTTACAGACTCCATCTGGTAACCACTCATGAACATATTACTGGTCTAGATTAAAATATAATTACTGTTTGGTGGTGTGTATTCGAGGTATCCATGCACACACACTCTATACTTTCTTTTATCATTTTTAGTCAATGGTTTCATGTACTGGTAGTAAGTAATTTTAATAATAGTAATAATGGAGGGTAGACCCCTCTGCATATAACCATAGAACTCATGAAAGAAAACAATGACCTGGGATGTCTAGAGAATCTCTGAAATGCTTGGAGTTTCTGATACAAAATATACTAGTTTAAAATACTGTTACATTAACAAAAGCGTTTCTCAAATTTAGTTTATCACAGACACTTTTAGTAATATACTGGAATTTTGGCTCATTTAGGTGTTGTCTCCCCTGTATAAATTATGAACTCCTAAAACTGGGGTTGTTTCCTTTAAGATCTACAGACCAGAACAGGGCCTGGCATAAAATAAGTACCTAACATAGACTTAGCAAACACATGTCAAAGGTAAGCCTTCCTAACACACTGGGTAAATGGGGTGAGGACTGGAGATAGCATCTTTCTCACTGGAACAAGAGAAGATGCAGTCTCCTGAACTTGTCAACACAGCTGTAATCTAAGTAGTACACTTGGCAGATTATAGGCTGATGTGTTTTTGAATATTGATACATAAACATTAAAAAGGAAAATAAGCATTTTGTCTTTTTAATATTTGTGTACATAATACTGTGTGTGTGTGCATCTGTCTCTCTGTTCCAATTTTGGACAAGAAATTTACTTTCAACTAAAGACAAAAGAAGAAAAGAAGAGAAGGATTTTGTTTTTTGTTTTGTTTTGAAGACTGGGTTTCTCTGTACAGCCCTGGCTGTCCTGGAACTCACTCTGTAGACCAGGCTGGCCTCGAACTCAGAAATCTGCCTGCCTCTGCCTCCCAAGTGCTGGGATTAAAGGCGTGCGCCACCACTGCTCGGCAAGAAGGATTTTCAATCTCTCTTGTGTATGATGGCTATGTAATAACTTTTGACTGACAGAAAAAAGATGGCCACACTTCAAGAAACTACAGCAGTGCTGAGAGCCTTCCTAATGCTGCAACCCTCTAATACAGTTCCTCATGTTGTGGTGACTGCCAACCATAAAATTACTTTTGTTGCTATTTTATAACTATAATTTTGTCACTGTTATGAATCATAATGTAAACACCTGTGTTTTTCATAGTCTTAGGCAACCCCTCTGAAAGGGTCTTAGACCGCCCAGAGGTCAGAGCCCACAAATTGAGAAATGCCATACTAGTGTATTCCATAAGTTCCCAGAAAGAGGGGCAAGGAGATGAGAGGTGGGAAGAATGCTACTAAGTCAAGAATTGTCTTATCATAAAATACTCCTTTATTGGGGGAGAGGGGTGTTGGAGGCAGGTTTTCTCTGTGTAGTCCTAGCTATCCTGGAACTCACTCCATAGGCCAGGCTAGACTTAAATTCACAGAGATCCACCTGCCTCTGCCTCCTAACTATTGAGATTAAAGGCATGTATCAACTGCCCAGTGTGAAGTATTATTTTTCTAAAATAACAACCACTTTTTTCTTGCCTTACTTTTTTTCATTTTAAAGATTCTTTTACTTTACATGTATGTATGTTTTAACTACTTGTATGTCTGTGCACTACATACATGCCTGGTGCCCTTTAAGAAGAGGGTACCAGATCTCCTGGAACTAGTTACAGACAGTTGTCAGTTGCCATGTGAGAGCTGGGAAGAGAACCCTGGCTCCTTACAAGAGCAGCCGTTGCTCTTAACCATGGCGTTCTCTCCAGCCCATCTTGGCTTACATCTAACTTTGTGTGAACTGAGTAGCCAATAAAGAGCATCTAAAATACTAGCCAGATCATCTCCATAAGACAATACCAATTCCCATATAATGATTCAAATTTACCCTAACCTAGAACTACACATAAGTGAAAATTATTAGTGGTATATTGTCAACAGGCAAGCAAAATATATGTTGTCTAGAAGTAATTGTACTTTTCTTTCTCATTTCAAACTTTCTGAAGGCTATGGAAATCAGCTAATATATTTTATATAGCTCTTGAGTTGAACAAATCCATTCATATGTCTATAAAAATAAATCTTTAAACCCCAGGGTCCTCTTTATATGTGTTTCCACAGATACTCAACAAGGTGCCTGTATTGGGGAAAGGGGATAATTTCATTTTATAGCATCATGGACATACGTTTCATTTTCAGCTCCATTAGTTTTGCTTTTCCGTTGTTTCTGCTCATTGGTTGCGGGAGGGGCCTGACCCATGGCAGGGGGTTTCCGCTTTGCTAACATTTTCCGTTGCCTTTCGATCTCTTCTCTCTGTGCATTTATCCTTTCCTGTTGCCTAGAAATATAAAGAATATGGCACAGAAGGTAAATAAATTACATTGCTGTGAAATTCATGCAAAACAACTTTCACCTGCATGTCTGACAGACTTCATGAGTGCTAAGCATGCTTCATGGAATAGATTTGTACTTAGCCTTCAGGGTAAGGTAAGCCAAATAATCAGTGGGAGTGTTTTTGGAAAGAGCCTGTACTTTAAGGAACTAGTTATGACTGAAAGGTAAGGGAAAATGGATAAATACCTGCTAGGACCTTATAGACATGAAAGGTACAATTTTCAAATTCCCTTTTAATAGCTAAGAAAATAAAATCTGCATTAAATTAGGAAAAGTTGGTATGAAATGCACACCCTATCAGAAATCCTGAGTGCCTTGTAATCTTAACTCTATTACCATACAACATAATGCTGAAATTATATACAGTCCACTGGCCTAGTGCACTGGAGTTTGGCTAAGGAGTTTCTTTTGTTTGTTTGTTTTTGTTTTCCTAGACAGGGTTTCTCTGTGTAGTCCTGACTACCCTGGAACTTGTTGGCCTCAAACTCAGAGATCCACCTCTCTGCCTCCCAAGTGTTGGGATTAAAGTTGTGCGCCACCACTGCCCAGCAGACTAAAGATTTTTTTGACACAATCTCATTATATATCTTAGCTGGCAACTAACTATCCTACCTTAGAGTCAGTCTGTGCACATGATATAGCTGGAGCTACACTAATAGAGATCTGAGTAGCTAGGACTTGAACTCAGGACCTTTGGAAGAGCAGTTGATGCTCTTAACCACTGAGCCATCTCTCCAGCCCCTCTCTTTTGTTTTTGAGACAGGGATTTTCATCAAGTAAGCTGGGCTGTCCTGAACTTGCTTTGTAGCCTAGACTAGCGTGCTGGGATTAAAGACATGAGCCACTACCGCCTGGGAATCCTACATTTTTTTTTTTTTTTTGGTTTGCTACTTTTTCTTTTAGATAATTTCTTTATTTACATGTAAATTTCTCCTTACCCAGTTTCCCCTCCAAGAAACAAAGAAACAAACAAAAACAAACCCCTGTTGCCTCCCCCCTCCCCATGCCTGCTACCCCACCCTCTCCCATTTATTGGCCCTGGCATTCCCCTACACTGGGGCACAGAACCTTCACAGGGCCAAGGTCCTCTCCTCCTATTGATGATTGAATTTGCAATCCTCTACTATACACATGCTGCCAGAACAATCAGACCCCTCCATGTGCAGTCCTTGGTTGGTGGTTGAGACCCTGGGAGCTCTGAGGGTACTAGTTAGTTCATATTGTTGTTCGTCCTAAGGGGCTGCAAACCCCTCAGCTCCATTGGTCCTTTCTCTAACTCCTTCACTAGGGACCCTGTACTCAGTTCAATGGATGGCTGTGAGCCTCTACATCTGTATTAGTCAGGTACTGTCAGAGCCTCTCAGGAGATAGCTATATTTAGGCTGGCTTGCCCTTCCTTCAGTCTCTGCTCCATAGTTAATCTCTGCAACTCCTTCCGTGGGTACTTGGTTCCCCCTTTTAAGAAGGAATGAAATGTCCACCTTTTGGTCTTCCTTCTTCTTGAGTTCCTTGTGGTTTGTGGGTTGTTCTTCCTGTATTCCAAACTTCTGAGCTAATAACCACTTATCAGAGAGTGCATACCATGTTTGTTCTTTTGTGATTGGGTTACCTCACTCAGGATGATATAATCCTACAGTTTTTTAACCAACTATAATTATAAAAAATTTTAAAAATACAAATATACTTAAAGCTCCTCTCCTTACTCCTGGTGCTGACTTACTTGATGAGGTTTTGGAAAGCATAACCGTCTGTCCACTGCTCAGTAAAAGAGGCTCCGTGCCGCACAGTGGTAAAGTGGCCTAACCGCAATCGGTCCTGCATGCTCTTATCTCGGCACGCCATCTTCTCTTGTTTTGACTGGAATAAAAGGAACAAAACAATTAATAATTAGCATTTTTACAAATGTATAATTATAGTACTATCAGTGAAAATACTGTTGATAAATCATATATCATCTCAAAGAGGGAGAGGAGAACAGGGATACAAGAAGGAAGAAGGGAGGAAGGAGCATCCAACACCTGAAATAAACTCAACATAGACAAACTCATAAGTAAGGACTTTATTCCTCAGAAGTTCTACATTTCAATATGTTTATCTCAGTTAAGAAAGTGTTAACAATGGCTGGAGAGATGGCTCTGAGGTTGAGAGCACTGACTACTCTTCCAGAGGTCATTCCCAGCATCCATAGTGGCTTACAACAATCTATTAAGGTATCTGACACCCTCTTCTGGTGTGCAGGCATATATGCAGGCAGAACACTGTGCACATAGTAAATAAATGTTTAAAATAAAATGACACACATTAAAATACCTTAGGATACAGATTTCAGACTCATCACAAACCTTTTCTATAAGGAGCTTCTTGCTCATGGTGACACATCTATTTAATCGTTCCTTGTATTTTTCTAGCATCTTTTGCTGTTCATCTATCTGTCGCCTCAAATCACAGTTGGCCTTCAATGGGAAAAGATTTTTTAAATTAGTGTTAAGGAAGATAGATTAGCAGAAAATACTTTCTAGGAAGAGAAAAAAAATTCATTACTATTTGCTTTGTAAGTCTGTCTCTATAAAGAAAATACTTTACCCTTACCCCTTTAATCAATCCTTAAGTTACCATCTAAGTGTTGTTTATGTTAGAGTTATTCTGTTCTTCAATTTAAAGGTTTTTGGTGGTGCTATGGAATCAATCCAAGACCTTGAGTAAGTATGCTAAACGTGGGCTGACCAAGGATCTACATACTCAGCTTATTTCTAAAGAGAAAAGGAACATGAGTTCTCATGGATGATTTTCCCCAGTGAAGCCCAGACATTCATGCCCACACCAATCAGAAAGAAGATTTTGCTTCAAGAAAATGAGTACATATAGTTAATTTACCTGTGGTCAGAGTCTTACAGGATGGGTTAAATAGTCTGAAAAATTCAAGGTTCCTAAAATAATAGAAAGGGGAAGAACCACTAACCCAAGGCCAAATCCGGCCTTGAAATTTCCAAATTTATCACTCTTTTATTAAACAAACAACAAAATTTGCTGACATTTTTCAGCTTAAAAAAAAAAAAAGGAAGAAAAGAAGAAAGACAGAGGGTTTGGGGGGAAGCCATGTATGGGTGTTTTGCCTGCATGTAAGTCTGTGTACCACATGCATGCCTTTCAAGACCAGAAGAAGGCATCGGATTCCCTAGGCTGGAGTTAGAGATGCTTGTGAGCTACGACATAGTTGCTAGGAGAGCAAACCTGGGTTTTCTGAAGATCAGCAATTGTCCTTAACCACTAAGCAATCTCTCCAGTGTCTTTTGTTTGCTTTTGCTTTTTAAGACAGGAGCTCACCATGTAGGATGTACTAGAAATATTATACACCAGGCCTTGAACTACAGAGATCTGCCTATCTCTGATACTCAGGTATAAAGATTAAATGTATGTGCCCACTCAGCTTCAGTTTTAAAGCAGCCTGTGTTAATCAGTTTCCCATTCTAAATATATCTACTCTCTATACAGGCATACCAGTTTTTACTGCAGAATCCTACAGATCATGCTATCAAAGGAAAAGTCTTACTGCAGTTAGGTAAGTGTGACTATCTAATTCATATTGGAAAACCTATAAGCAAAAGACCAAGAACATCTATACAAAATCTAATATACTACTGCAAGATGAATGTTTTCTCCAAGTCTGTGGCAATTTAAACTTGTGGTTTTTAACATTAATAGTTTCATGCCAGGCGGTGGAGGAGCACACCTTTAATCCCAGCACTTGGGAGGCAGAGGCAGGCGGATTTCTGAGTTCGAGGCCAGCCTGGTGTACAGAGTGAGTTCCAGGACAGCCAGGGCTATACAGAGAAATGCTGTCTCGAGAAAAAGAAACAAACAAAAAAAGTTTCTAGGAGTCCATGGGAGTAGGAACTAGCTGACAGTACCCAATGCAGTCATACATAACATCTTACTAAAGTGGGAAAACTCATGATGAACTTCTATTTCCTGGAAGGAAATAAAAATAATTTAATTTTTTTCTTGAGAAATTGCCTAGATTAGATAGGCTTGGGGGCATGTCTATGGGTGACTGTCTTAATGTAGGAGACCTAGACCAAAGTGGGCCCTACGGTCCCTATGCAAATGGTCCTAAGCTGTGTAAGAAGGCTAATTACACATGTGTCAATGAGCCGTCCAACAAGTAGTGTTCTTTTATGCTTCTGCTTTTCATTCTAAACTACTTGAAGTTTCTGCCCTGACTTCCCTCAGTGCGCCTAGGAATGTAAGTCAAATAAACTCTTTCATCCTTTTTGTTGGTGTTGGTCAGAATGTTTCCTAACAACAGAAAGAGAACTAGAAGAGGTCCTGAGTTCAGTCTCTAGACTACAAGCAAGGAATCGAGTAGGAAAAAAGGATCATGAGTAGAGAGAAGATGAGGGTGAAGGACAAAGGGACCTATGAAGTAAAGCCAAGTTACGGTTTAAGTTTTTCACATATTCCAACATCTCACTCTGGATCTCTCTCCAACACTGTCCCCAACCCCAGATCATGCAGACAAGTGCTCTACCACTGAACTATACCCATAAACCCATCATCTTGACAAACAGTCAGGCTATAAAGAAGGGAAGTAAAACTATAATCCTTGTTGAGTCCAATGAAGCTGCTTTGGACTACACTCTGAGACTGGAGTTTGACTAAGGATTTTTTAGAAAGAGAATCTCACTATAAATGTCAGTTCAATTAGCATCCAAGTGGACCAAAAACAAAAAACAACAACTCCAGGAGGCTGGGTATATCTCAGTAAGAGTGCTTGTTATGTAAGCAAAAGGACCCGAGTTCAAATCCTCAACACCAATATAAAAATCCAGACATAGCTGTCTGTGTACACCTGTGATCCCAGCACTGTGAAGGACAGAGGAAGAATAATACACAAGGCTAGTTCCAGGGAGAAGAATGCTGTTTCAAAGGAAAAGGAGTGAAAAAGCAGAATGTCATATGCCCTTTTGTGGCCTCAACAAGCACACACAGGCCTGGTCCCCTAACACATGTGCATACAAAATGAACACATACACACACACACACACACACACACACACACACACACACACACACCAATTCCTCAAGCAAACAACCAAAATGTAAGTAAGACTGTTGCTTAAAATAAATGGCTCTTCTCATTCAAATATAGGAAACCAACCATAAGTAAGGAGGCCCAAGGAGTGGAGCTCTGAATGAGGAATGGGAACATCAGTTTGAAAATGCAGAAAATGGTGGGCAAGGTGACACACATTTTTAATTCTAGCACTAAAGAAGACCCACTCATTAAATTAAAAAAAAAAAAAAGTGGGTCAGTGTTGACAAATTCTATATTCAAAGCACATTCTGGGCTTCATCGGGATGAAGTTGGGGGTCTCCTTCCCAGCACTGGCTGCTGGACATGCACCGCACAGAACCAAATGGACAAATACTCTATACTTTCCAAAAGTTTGTGGCCAAGTAGCTCTGTGGGAAAAATGGAAGGGTTACAATGGTTCAAACCTACACTGGGAACAAGAACCCTGGTCTCCTTACAGAGCAGAGCACCTTGTACGCAAGGCACATTCCTGTTACAGAAAACAAAGAACTGATACAAATCTGCTGGGGTTGTACTGTGGATGCATATTCTCTGGGACTTAGAGATTCTGTCTTGCTTCATGTGGAGTTCAAATGATGTAGCAAAGTCTACAAATATTCTGTATCTCTAAAGAACATGAATTCTGCTACTATGTTGTTTGAAAGGCTTTAAACAGAAGGAATGTAGGAAACCCAGGACCAAAGCACCTAAGATACAGTGCCTTGTCACCCTAGCTAGGTGTCCCCCACATATGCACTGCACACTGTCACCCTAGCCAGGTGTCCCCAACATATGCACTGCACATTGTCACCTTAGCCAGGTGTCCCCAACATATGCACTGCACATTGTCACCCTAGCCAGGTGTCCCCAACATATGCACTGCACACTGTCACTCTAGCTAGGTGTCCCCCACATATGCACTGCACATTGTCACCCTAGCTAGATGTCCCCCACATATGCACTGCACACTGCTACCCTAGCTAGATGTCCCCAACATATGCACCGCACACTGTCACCCTAGCTAGGTGTCCCCAACATATGCACTGCACATTGTCACCCTAGCTAAGTGTCCAACATATGCACTGGCACATTCCTCTGAAGAAACAATGCACAACGAAAAATCAGAGCTTGCAGAATATGCTAAACTTTTAGCCAATAGAATAAAGGAAGTCAAAGAAAACCACAGACTGCCAAGAGACACCAGCTGTGCTCTAGAGCTACTTGTAAGTCTGAGTCCAAGCAAAAATACAAATTTCTAAGAGTAACAAATACTTGAGGATGGTTCAGTGGGTTAAGGCTCCTGATATCAAACCTGACAATGAGTTCATTCAATCCCAGGGACTCACATAGAAGGAAAGATATATCTCCTTAAGCCTATGCTCTGACCTCTATACATAAACCAAGGCACATGAGTATTGATATACACAAAACAATTACTGTTTTTCAAAAAAAGTAATGAATAATCACCAGGGATACATGAGACCTGTCTCAAAAAAAAAGTAAAACTAAGAGCTAGAGAGATGGCTCAGCAGTTAAGAGCACTGACTGCTCTAGCAGTCGACCCAGGTTTGAATCTTAGCAACTACATGGCAGCTCACAATCACCTGTAACTCCAATTTCAGAGTCTAATGCCCTCTCAAAGGGAAAATACGTGGTGTAGGCAAAATACCCATACATAAAGTTCAAAAAAAAAAAAAAAAGGAAGTAAAAATAAATGATTCAATACTACATCAAGGAAAAGTGGAAAGGGGGAGAAAGAAAGGTAAATATGAATATATACTAGGGTGTTAGGCATGATAACACTGACTTCTTATTCCAGTACTCAGGAAGCCATGACAGGAGGATTATAAACTGAAGGCCAGTCTAGGCTACACAGTCATGTACACCCGCACACACAATGCAAAAAAATCAAAGATCTAAAATGAGCTGAACAGTCCATGTAAAAATCAAGTATCTTTTTAAAATGTAAGAAATGGGACTAGAGATGGCTCAGCAGTCAAAAGCACTTTCTGTTCTTGAAAAGGACCCGTATTCAAGTCCCAGTACCCACTCAGTGGCTCACTAACTACCTCTGGTTCTACGAGACCCAATGACCTCTTCTGACCCCATGGTCTCCTGCATGTATGTGGTGCACATACATACATATAGGAATAACCAGTAAATCACTGAAACATTGTGAAAGCCAGGTGTGGTGTTGCACACTCAGCAGAGGCAGGCATCACCGAGAGCCTGAGGACAGCTTAATATAGACACTGCATTCTAGGGCAGTCAAGCAACACAGGAAGACCATGTCTCAGAAGAAAAGTAAAAAAGGCAAGAATATAAAAATGAATGTTTTCAAATGGTAAAAATGTGAAACTTAATTCAATAGTTCTATATGAACTAAAACTCCACATACCTGCTTCTCTAACATAAAGCCAAATATCAAAATACTACACTGCAAGTTCTCCAACTTAAGAAGGTAATCAAAATGATATGATTCCAGTTCCCCCTCAGATGTTCATTATTCACTGTGTTAATTGGCTATCATAATTATCCACAATGTGCACAGGATCCAAGAATACAGAAATGGTGCTTGTTATTAAGTCTCTTACATACTCTTATACTTACTCTTAATAAATCATCTATTCTTCCTTCCTTCTTCTCTAAGTCAGAGTTCTTATTGTTTTCTAGTGCAGATATTTTTTCTATTGTGAGGTCAGACTACAAAGACAAAAGCAAACAAATTTAGAATTAGTCACAAAACATTACATGCCATCACATTTTCCTTGCTTTGTTGGAAGACACACTTGCTAACATCACTAGCTGGACAGATAACTCAGGAAATGAGCCCTGCTTTCCGTATCCCATCCTCCAAACCTTAGCAACACCCACAAAACTTGAACTGCAATAACATTACTTCTGGAACTGACTATACAATTCTCACAACACTGTACATTGAATAAAAATTATGTAACAGCATAGAACTGAAATCAGATTTGACTAGAAAGGATTTCGGAGGCAGGATGCAGTTTTGAGGAACAAGTGTGCCCCCTAGTGGAAACAAAAAAGTAGAAAAGCAAAAACGTTCTGAGTGCTCAACTATCTAGGGTTCTTCAATGTCCAAACACTGGTGGTTTCAATAAAATAAAAATCTTTTATATAGTTCTTAACTGACAAGCATCCTGTGTTGACAGGAACACAGACAAGAACACCCAATAAACTAACTTAGAGAAACACAGTTGGAGCAAGATCTACTATCCTTTTCAAATATAATTTCCTTTTTTTTTTTTCATTTCCTTACTTTCCTGGGACAGCCTGAGCTGGCCTCGAAACCAAGATCCTCTTGCCTTAATCTTCCCATTGCTGGATTTACAGGCATATGAAACACTATGTTAATGTTTGGAACAGTCTCTGTGTTAGAAAGTTTCTGAAGACTGTTTAAGGAATAAATTTTGTTGGTATAACATTTTCAAAGTACAGGAAATAAACTATTTTCTTGAAATTAACATTTATTGAAAGCCTACTGTCACCACTGCCTAAGGTGACTGGAATTATTCTAATTTTGCATTATATTAAATGCAAACAGTAGAGCCGTAATTTGCACCTAGGCCCAGAAGCCTTTAAAATGTGTGTTCTTGTCTCCATACTATGTTGCAGCAAAATCATGTCTACAACAACATACCACAATGGTAAAAGAAAAACCTGTTAAAATTCCTTCCAAAGGACCTGAAATACTAAACAATGGGGTATAGTCAAAGGAAAAGGGAAGAGTTACAGACTTTTGATATGGTTAGGTCGATTCCTGAATATAGCTCTATAGTGTCCCCCCAACCTACCTGGGTCTGTCTGTGCTGGATGGAGATCTGTTTTTGGGAGCTGCAAGAATGTTCTGTATTGCCAGAACCCGTAGAAGAAGGGCTGTTTTGCTGAGCCTATAATAAAAGTACAGCACCAATCACAGGAGAGTTTTGCATCTTTCTCCACAAGGGTGTCTGAACAGAAACATTTACCTCTTTATAAAACAAACCTTTCTAATGCAAGTCAGAAGTCATGACCAAGAGAAAAGAAAACAAGTTAAATATGAGATCCAAAAGCAGGATATGGTGCCTTCATGTTTCTGAAGGTAAGCTTTAGACAATCAAATGATCATAAATTATTTTATATGCAAATTATAGATAATTTGTTTTCCATGTATGTTTCAATGTGCCTTTGTCAGAAAAAGTGAGTGATGTATCCAACACACTCCAAGTAGAACACACAGTCCAAGTAGAAAATGGCCCTGCTATTTAGAGCACTAGTTACTGCTTACACAAGACCTGAGTTCAGCTCTCAGCAGCCACACCAAGTGGCTCATAACTATCTTTAACTCCAGTTCCAGGCAAGCTGACATCCTTCTCTTTTCAGGTACCTGCACGTACAAGGTTCACATAAACTCACACCAGTGTGCAGTGTGCACATACATACTAAGAGTGAGTGAATGAGCAAGCAAGATTTAAGAAGGAGAACAAAAATAAATGGATGAAGCTTTAAAAAATTGGAAATACTCATAAAAGTCTCTTATGTTCATAAATACCCACGAGCAGAGAAATATTTAAAATTCTGTGTTGCTTTGTAATACTTCTACTTGCTGACTTGACATATAAACACATTTTGTGTTTGTGTGTATGTAGCGCATTTATGTCAGAGGTTAAATTAAAACTGAGTGTCTTCCTCTATAAAGAAATAAGGCAGAGACTTTATTCTTTGAGATAGGGTCTATCATTGTATCTGAAGTAAGACTAGCTGTCCTGCATGCTTCAGGGATCCTCTTATTTCTGCCTGCCCAGTTCTCTGATTATAGGTGCACCATACCTAGCTTTTTACATGGATATTGAGGATTTAAACTTAGGTCTTTATGCTTGAACACAGCTTTCTAACTGAGTCATTCCCCAGATCATGTTTTAAATAGCACTGTGTGGCGGTGTGCTAGGCTATTTGTTGTTGTTTTGGTGGTGCTAGGAACAAAAACCCACCTTGCATATGCTAGGTAAGTCCTTTCCTATTGACTGACAATTCCAGCCCAAAGTAATTTTTAAATTCATATGATTTAGCCAGGCAATGGTGGCACACAGCTTTAATCCCAGCACTTGAGAGGCAGAGGCATGTGGAACTCTTGAGTTTAAGGCTAGCCTGATTTGCACAGTGAATTCCTGAACAGCCAATGTTACACAGAAAAATCCTGTCTTGAAAAAAAAAAACAATAACAACAAAAACAAAATAAAACTAAAATAGGATTTAGGTGTAATATAATTCAACAATTCTGTAATTCATAAACAGTGGCTCTTTAAATCAAGGTACACCTAACATATTATGACTCATCACAGACATAACCAGGAAATTCTAGATAGTCTTAGAATGATATGATGAAAATACAATTCTACAAGCTCAGAAACTACAGTGCTTCTAAATATGTAAATGTAAAGGTCCTGAAATTTTTCTTAGTGAAAGAATATGATTAGCATACGCAGGCTTTGGGCTCAATGTTAAGCCCCAAAGAAGAGAGACAGGACAAAGAAATTGGGGACAAAGAGGAGGAAAATGTCAATTTCTTCCCATAACTTCTATATATTCTTTTACTGCTGTTCCTATTACTGTGTTAGATATATTGCAACTATCATGTGCTGAACAATCATTGTAAGCTAAATTGCTTCAAGGCCAATGTAATACATAATCCTTATTTAAAAAAATTTTTTAAAAGGGCTGTGGCTGGGTATGGTGATGCACACCTTTGTTCCAAGAATCTGAGTTCAAGGCCAGCCTGATGTACATAGCAACTTCCAGATTAGTCATGTATACACACACACACACACACATACTCTCTCTCTCTCTCCTCTCTCTCTCTCTCTCTCTCTCTCTCTCTCTCTCTCTCTCTCTCTCTCTCTCTCTCTCTCTCTCAGAACATCAGGGTGGCTGGGAGATGACTCAGTTGGTGAATGGCTGCTATGTACACATGCATAAGGACTAAACAATCCGATCACTAGCACACTATGGGAAAGCAGAGCATGGTAGCATGTGGCTGGAACCCTAGCACTAAAGTGGACAAAGAGAGACATCTAGAACCCAGAGCTTCAGTCTAGAACCCATCAATCAGTCCAGCTGACTGGTGATCTCCAGCTTCAGTAAAGCACTTGGCTAAAGTGACTGCTCGGTAGGTGACAGTTACATCTAACACAGTAGTATAAGCAATAATAAAAGAATATATAAATGTTACAGTCTGAAATTGACATTTTCCTTCTCTTCTACTTCCCCAACTTCTATTCCTTCTATCTAAAGAAAAAACAAGGTGGAGAAAATAATTAAGGAACAACATCCAGTATCAATTTCTGGCCTCCACATGCACCAACACACGTACTTGTGTACACATACAAACATGCATACATATGCACAAAAATTTCTGGCTGGGCAGTGGTGGTGTACGCCTTTAATCCCAGCACTTGGGAGGCAGAGGCAGGTGGGTTTCTGAGTTCAAAGCCAGCCTAGTCTACAGAGTGAGTTCCAGGACAGCCAGAGCTATAAAGAGAAACCCTGTCTAGAAAAACAAAAATAAAATAAAATAAATTTAAAAAAATTCTATTAAAGTGGTGATTACTATTTTTATTTTACAGATAAAGAAAATCTAAGTCAAGCCTAGCACTTATGAAAAGTTATCAAGCTAGTTAAATGAAATATATAGAACCCGGGGCTGTATGCATCCAAAATAATTGTTCTCAATAACAAAGAGTAGAATATCAACAAGCTAAATAATTCATACAAATAATTTCATTTAGGGACTTATGCTGTGACCTTTTAAAGGCAGGCCATTTCATTAGGCTTCATTTTTGATGATGATGATGAGTCTATCAGATTCTGGGATCCTGGAGTTACAAGTGCTTGTGAGCTGAGCAATGTAGATACCTGAAACTAAACTCTGGGCCTCTGAAAGAACAGCAAGGCTCCTAAGCACTGAGCATTTCTCCCCATACTGTCCAGTAGATCAGAATCTTTTGGTTTTTATAGAACATACAGACTATATGTAGTATGTATGTACACACACACACACACACACACACACACACACACACACACACGGTATCTCTATACACCTATGGCTGAACTCAAACCTAAAACCTTCTAGCCCCTAATTTCTGAGTGTCTAGATTACAGCTGTCTGCCATAGACCTGGTCTACAAACAGCCCCTCTTCTGGAGTCATGTCATAACAATTCATTGAGTATCTGCAATGTCTCAGCAAAGGGGTAAGGACTATTAGCACATGGGCAAGGGAAATAAACACAATCCATACCCAGTCCGCCTAAAGGGAGCTTATAATTAAAAGGAAATTTTATCTGGTAGTGCAGGCCTATAATCTTAGCTATCTGAGGCCAAGGCAGGAGAATCACAAGTTCAGGGCAATCTAGGCAATTCAGTACCTGCTATATCAGAATAAAAGGGTGAAAAACGAAAAGTGTGAGTATGTTCAGTTATTGAGCACTCACCGAGGCAGTACAAGGTCCAAGGCTCACTACTCAATAGTGAAAGAAAAAGTAGGCACTCAATAAATATTTGTTGGAATAAACTGTTGAGTGGGTATAATAGCTCATATGTGTAAGCTCAGTTTATAGGAGGTTAAAGGTCACAAGTTCAAGGTCATTTTCACTCAGTGTTACTAGGGACTATATGAGACCATCTCTTAAAATTAAAACGACCCACATGACGATGGTGGTGTACGTCTTTAAACCCTTCACTCAGGAAACAGAGGCAGGTGGATCTTAGTCCGAGGGCAGCCTGGTCTCCAGCATAGCTAGGACTACAGAGAAACCTGTCTTTAAAAAAAAAAAAAAAAAAACCAAACTCAAACAAATAACAACAAGAAGCCAAGAACAATAAACTTAAGAAAGACAAATTAAATAACCACAAACAAGCTACGCACAGTGGTTCACAGCAGTACACAGTGCAGTTCTGGTGCTTTGTGGGTGAAGGCAGGACAACTAAGAAGCTCAAGGTCATTCTTAGTGACACAGATAGCCCAGACCTAAGTAGGGTGCGTGAGACTATTTCAGGGGAAAGGGGGGGGGGAGGAGCTTATAACTAAAATGCCATCAATTTCAGAGGCAGAAATAGGAGAATCAGGAGTTCAAGACTCATATGGGCTTGTCTTGGAGGTGAAGGTCGGGGTGCTGCTATAAGGAGAGGCGTGTATATGAGTAAGGCAGGATTATTAGAGTCCAGAAGCCAACTCACAGATGGAGTAGCATGATAATTCAGTGGGGGAAACATAGTCTTTGTGACAAAAGTGCTACGGTAATTAAATACCTACCCACAAAAGAAGCAAATTCTTTTCCTTAAATCACCCAAAATTTAAAACAAAATAAATGGCAGACTTAAATGCCAACAGCTAAAAGTATAGCATACTTAGAAGTATAGAACTAAAAATATATGACCTTGGATTAGATAATTCCTTCTTAGGTGTAACCAAAAGCATAAGTAACGGAAGAGAAAATGGGTATTTTGGACTTAAATTCTGTTCTTCAGAAGACCCCATGTGGGGCTAGAGATGCAGCTAGGGTGTGCGTGGCATGCATGAAGTTAGGAGTTCAATTATGAGCAGAACCCAAGGAAGGACCCCACAGGAAAAAAACCACAGACTAACAGCCCTCTGCCCCTGATATATGAAAGGGATATTTGGTAAGGGCCTTCAATCAGACTCCTACAGAACCCTCAAATTTACCACTAAAGGTAACCTGAATTTAGAAAGGAGTGGGGAATGGAAGCCTGCTGAGCTGCTTCTTCGTGGAGAGGCTCTTGCCAACAACTGATGACAAAAGTTCTATGCCCAGAGCCCACATGACAGGAGAGAACAGAATCCCTAAATGGTCCTCTGACCACACTTGCACCCATCCACACACACAAATAATTATCATTTTTTGAAGAGCAATGGAATCCTGGAATCCAACACATATTTCACCAAAGATACATAAATGACTAATAACTAAAATAACCAAATAAAATGAAGTATTTACTTGTGAGATATAAATGAAAACCACGATGAAATATCATTTTGTACTCTCTAAGATAGTTAAGGAAAAGTATCTTACTGATGGGAATGTGAAATGGTGCACCCGCTATGGAAAAAAAAAAAAAAAAAATCAGTCAATTCCTCAAAAGTAGCTACCAAATGACCCAGCAGTACCCTGAGCATATAATCTAAGGAAATGAAGACATGTTCCCACACAGAAGCAGCTTTCATATGAATGCTACAGCAATATAATTTCTAAGATCCAAATACTTGAAATAATCAAAATCCATATCAACTAATAAAAGAATAAATAAAGCCAATAGCAATAGGAACACCAAAAACAATGGTTACATTTACTAATACTCCATGCACACAAAGTCATGAAGCCAGGACAGAGAGTAGAGTTCAGCTATACAGCATATGCTTAGCATGCGCCAAGACTCGTGGTCATTCCCAGCACATACACATGCACACATGATGACACATTAAAAACAAATTCACTAGGCTATTACAATAATCAAAGAAAAGAAGCTAAAGCAAGCAATACTTAGGATACTGAGGCCAGAGGCCATGAATTCCAAACCAGCTTGGACTAAATTTATGTTTAAGACCCTGTCTCAACCCAAAACATACAATAAAAAAGGAGAAAGCTATCTGCTACCATCCTGATGAAGTGAATACTGAACCAATTTCCTACCTCAAAAATTAAATATTTGTAGTCAGACAGAGGCAGTCAGGCAGATGTGAGTTAAGAGGCCAACCTGATCTACAGAGCAAGTTCCAGGATGGCCAGGGGCACACAGAGAAATCCTGACTGGAAAACTAAAAATATAATAAAATAAAGCTGAGGAAATAAACGGCTCAGGAGTTAGTAGTACACTCTTCCAGAGGGCGAGCTGGGTCTCAGCACCCATGGAGGGCAAGCTGGGTTCTCAGCACCCATGGAGGGCGAGCTGGGTTCTCAGCACCCATGGAGGGCGAGCTGGGTTCTCAGCACCCATGGAGGGCGAGCTGGGTTCTCAGCACCCATGGAGGGCAGCTTGCTACCTCCGTAACTCTAGTTCCACCAACACCTCTAGGAACCTATATTCATTCATGTATACATACATATACACATATATACATAATTTAAAATAAAGATAAATCTTTACAAAAAGTAAAATTGAACAGTGGAAGGGTTGGCTCAGCTGGTAAAGTTGCTTGCTGAATTCAGATCCCTAGAAATCGCTCAACAGCCAGTCTAGGCAATTGTTCAATCTATGTTCAGTGAGAGGCCCTGCCACAAGAAGATAAAGTCAAAGTTATGTAGTAAAACACCCAACATTTACTTCTGACCTCTACATGCTCTTATACACACGTGCATAAAGATATACACACATACTACACACACACACATACAAATTTAAAAAATAAAATTGACAACTAAAACTTGCTAAGCATGTACATGACCTTAATTTGGATTCTTAGTATTAATGGGGGGGGGTGGATTTTTGAACTTTTAAAAATACATCTGTATAAACTAGGAGTAGTGTTGCATACTTATAAATGCAATACTTATGAAGTGGAAAAAAGATTGAAAGTTCAAGGTCACCCTTGCTCATGGGGCCTAAGCTACATATCTTAAAGGGGCCAGGGGAACACTTTGGTCCTTGCCCAGCTGTTGAGTACAGCCTCTGGGTCCATTTGGAACCAAGGCAAGAAGTATATCAAAGTAAATGACTCCAAGTGGAATTATGTAGAGGAGCTGAAGATTGACTTCATGTATGCTAGGCACACTTTGCCACAGAACCTTCTCTCCAACCACCTGTATCTTTCTATTAGATTGAAGGCTAGTAAACTGCATTGAAGAAAGAAATCAAGAAAGGGTGAAGAAGTGACAAGTCTGAACAGAAGCTGGAGAAAATGGCGAATGCACAGAGCAACATCAAGACTTGAAGGACCAGTGGAACATATCTTAAAGCACAGACCAAGGGGAACCATGGTGGGTCGGATAGTGATTCAGGAGAACTGAATGAATTTAGAAAGAGCCTATGTGTTTAATAGAATTTAGAATATGATTCAATGTCATAGGAAAGAAGGGAATACCAAGATTGTTTGGGAGTAACTGTTCTTGCAGGAAGAAAACCATTCCATGAACTATGCAGAAAAGTAAAAGTAAAATATATGAAGACTGGAAATGGAATATGAAAAAGCTATACAACAATGAATTGGTTTTGACTTTGAGAGCAGGGAAACATTCCTTGAAACATTAAATTAGCTTCTATTAGCATACAGATACCAGGAAATTTACCTGGGATTGATTTAGGGTAGCCAAGTAAATACTGGGAAATACTGAATGCCTGCCAAGAACATAATGGAAAATTCTTAGGATGAAATACTACATATGTCTCTGCAAAGTGCAACACTAAAAATAGAATGATGCCCCAAAACAATGTGTGTGTGTGGGGGGGGGGGGCCTAGAATGAAGGATTACAATGACTTTCATGTGCATAAATTTTCTTTCATGAAGCTTAGGACTTTGTATGATGATACACATACATACATGTAAATGTTTAGAAGATGTGTGAGAATGGTACAGTCCAACCTCCTGTGAGCTGGCCTGTGTGAGTGGAAATGGAAGGGAGTGTGGGAGGTGGGGCTTCATCTTTTTATGTAAGCACACATTTTTCTTCAAAACTGAAAATAAATATTTGATGGTACTGGCTAATTCTCAATTGTTGTATATAGTGATACTGTGTTATCATTTTGCACTTTTTGGTATTTTTTCTTTTTTCTTTTTTTTTCTTTTTTGTTTTTGATTCTTTGAGACAGGGTTTCTCTGTGTAACCGTGGCTGTCCTGGAACTCACTCTGTAGACCAGGCTGGCCTCGAACTCAGAAATCCACCTGCCTCTGCCTCCCAAGTGCTGGGATTAAAGGCGTGCGCCACCACTGCCTGGCGTTGGTATTTTTTCAACTTCTCAGAATGAATTTCCCAGAATGGTGGGAATCAAACTGTTACACTAGTATGATTCTGGACCATTTCCAGTTCATTGTTAGCACATACATACATACATACATACATACATTACACACACACACACACACAAAACTCTTATTGTATGGCATTCTAACATATAAATGTATTATAATTAATTTTACCAATTCCTTTATGAAGAATGCATATTATTATTTTATTAATTTATACAACATGTAATTACATTGAGTTCCGAGCACAGTAAATTCCACAGAACACTGGAAACAGAAATGTAGTTGTTTTGACCTGACAGCTGACACTGCAGAGAGTAGGAGTCAGGCACCGTACACTTTACTGTAGCTAAGCTAGTGAAAAGAGCCAACAGAGTGGGGCCGAAGAGCTCGTTAGGAGAGAAGTAGGCAGTGAGGGCTTATTCTGTACCGTGCTCAAGCTGGGCTTCTCTAGGAGAGTTCACTGAGACAGAGAACAGAAGGTATACTGACATCTTTGTGGGAGAACACTAAGGCAAGATCGAGTATAAGCTAGGTACAGAGGTACAGCCTCTAACTCTAGCGCTTAGGGGATGGAGGCAGGAAGAACAGGAATTCAAGGTTAGCCTTGGCTACATAGTAAGTTTAAAGCTAATCTGGAATACCCAAGACTGTTTTAAAATCTTCACTCTCAAAAGTGCGAAGGCTTTTTAACTAAGAACAAAGCTGGTAGTACTTAAAAACCAAGTAGTCAGTCTGAACGTAACTTGGTAAGAAGAGCAGAACAACAAGAAATGGGGCAGGGACAAGGCACGCAGGGCATTTCAGAGAAGGCACATAAGGAGCTGGGGTTCAGTAGTGCTGGGTGCTACTGAGAAAAACTTTTCAAGGAGTTCAGTGAGGCTGAAATCTCAACAGGTGGATAAGGATTTCAGCTACAATGGCAGTAGCAAACAGAATTAAGTGGAGGAATTCAGGGCATATTCTGAAGGTAAAATCATTAAGATTTACTGCTCTGAATGTGGAGTAAAATACAAAGAGATAAGAATAGATGTTTTTAAGGCAGAAGTAGAGGAAGATCGGACAATACTGAGATATGTGAGTGAGTGCTGAGTGGGAATTAGAATGCCGAGACACTTTGAAATCTGATACAGTGGGACAGAAAAAGAAGGTGACGCTGACTGGAGGCGACTGAGTATACAGGTCTGAAACTCAGAGCAGAGAGATCTGACTACATGTAGAATCTTCAGGGTACCAGACACAGGTGATGCAAATACATGCATGCAGGTACAACATTCATACACATAAACTAAATATACCTACAAACAAAAAACCCACAGTTATCTCTGTAGTGTTGTAGGAACAGAATTTGTAACCCAAATATATATAAACTTAACACAAGTATATTACCAATTTCTCCAGAAAATTGTACCAATTAATTTCTAGTCAAGACAAAGCTGTGAATGTCTTTAAATTAAAACCTAAGTAGCCAAATAACAAATTTCTATCTTTTAAGATTTATTAACTTTTACTGTATATGTATAAATGTATTATATATATGTAAATCTGTATACTACCCATGTGCCGGGTGCCCTCTGTGGCAGCAAGAGGGCATGGATCTTTTGAACTAGACTTACAGAGGACTATGAGCTGCCATGTGGGTGCTGGGAATCAAACCCAGGCTCTCTGTAAAAGTAGTATGTATATAAAATAAATAAAATAAATCTTTTAGGGGCTGGCGAGATGGCTCATGGGTAAGAGCACTGACTGCTCTTCCGAAGGTCCTGAGTTCGGATCCCAGCAACTACATGGTGGCTCACAACCACCCATAATGAAATCTGATGCCCTCTTCTGGTGTGTCTGAAGACAGCTACAGTAAATTACGCTGGAGCGAGCGGGGCTGGAGCGAGCGGGGCCGGCAGAAGTCCTGAGTCCAATTCCCAGCAGCCACACACATGATGGCTCACAGCCATTTGTACAGCTACAGTGTACTCATACACATAAAATAAATAAAATAAAAGTAGTATGTATTCTTAACCTATTAAACCATGTCTTCAGCCCAGTGTAAAATTTCTTAATCTTTGTTAAAAGTCATCTTCATAGCCAAGTATGGTTGTGCATGCCTCTAATTCCAGCACTTGGGAGGCAGAAGTAGGAGGATAGATCTCTGAATTTAAGGCCATCCTGGTCTACAAAGCAAGTTCCAGGGCAGCCAGGGATATACACAGAGACAGACCCTGTATCAAAAATACAAAAGCAAAAATAACAAAAAAGTTATCTTCTAATACTATAGCTTTTAATGACCTAAGTTTTGAGTTATTAGGCATTTGGCTTTTTCTTTCCCATAAAGTCACCTTTGCCCTTCTGTTCCCTGCCTATCTTTACTGATTTATAATACTTGCTGTATATTAAAGTTAACTCTTTCACGTTTGTTTTTTATTTTACTAAGAAGCAAAGGCAAAAAGGAGTACACCAAAGCACCTGGGGCTGGGGTTCGTATGTCTGAAGTATTTCTTCCAACATGATCTCTTGCTTACTCTCTGCAGCATGAGGAAAATCTAGCTAGGTAGGCCCGACAGCCTAAAAGTACTGATAGGACCGAGTAGGTAGCCCTTCTAATGTACTCATCCTATATCCAGAGACCCACACCCTTTGGTTTACATCAAGGAATAGTGGGAATACTGATCAAAATTCTGTGTATTTACTTAGATACATGCCCATCATACAGGGGACACACAGTAAAAATATATAGAATAAATGAGGCATCCTTCTGGAATCAGAAGCAATTCATATGACAAAGAAGAAAAGTAGGCTGGAGAGATGAATCAGCAGTTAAATGCTTGCCATAGAACCACAGAATTTGAGTTTCAAGTTTGGATCCCCAGCACTCACATAAAAGGTCAGGCACGACTTTCTCTGTATAGCCCTGGCTGTCCTGGAAATTACTCTGTAGACAAGGCTGGCCTCAAACTTACAGAGATCCACCTGCCTCCGACTCCCAAGCGCTAGGACTAAAGGCCTGTGCTACCACAGCCAGGCCCGCACATCCACACTTATAATCTAAACAGTGACAGATGGGTAAAGGACAGATGGATAGGAAAATCCCTAGAGCGCACTGGCCAACCAGTCAGTCTACCCAACTGATAAATTCCATGAAAGTCAGAAGTGTAGAGATACCCTAAGGCTAACCTCTGGTCTCCATGTGTGCATCCATACATGAGCAAACAACCTATGCAAAAGAAAAAGAACAAATGAAAGTCTGATCTATAATGAAGATCTAACGAAGAGCCAGGACGTGAGTGGTAGCACACTCCTTCAGCCCCAGCACTGGAAGGAAGAGGCAGGGAAAGAGTTCGAGGCCAGCCTTGTTTACATAATGAGTTCCAGGACAGGCAGGACCTCACAGAGAAACCTTGTCTCAAAGAAAAAACAAAACAAAACAAAAAAACAAACAGAACTGTGGAAGCTAGACAGACAGTGGGATAAAGAAGCAATACAACAGCATTCTCACAGCAAGGGTCTTCATTCCCTGGATGATTAAAGAACCCTGAAAAAAAACCTGTTTAAATATTTTTCTATTACAAGCAAAGCTACAACAGTGCTAAGAAAGTATTCTATAACATCAGGGCAATCCGTCAGTCAGCTGATGGCCAGGGTTGATGTGACTGCTCTGGCCAGCTAGGCCAGTGTCCCTTCTTCCGGGCCCACATGACATGCATTATTTCAAAAGCAACCGCTCGGTTGAAGACTAACTTCCCCAGTCTGAGAGGATCATTCTTAAGTACAGTTGTTCCCCTTCTTGAACTTCCAACCAAGCTTTCAAGAAATATATCAAATAGTTCATGATTCCCTAACCCAGCTAATTCTTTCATTACTTTTATTTTCTTCCTTTAGATATCCAACAGAGATGGCTCAATAGTTAAAAAGTATTCACTGGCCAGGCAGTGGTGGCGCACACCTTTAATCCCAGCACTTGGGAGGCAGAGGCAGGTGGATTTCTGAGTTCGAGGCCAGCCTGGTCTACAGAGTGAGTTCCAGGACAGCCAGCGGCTACACAGAGAAACCCTGTCTCGAAAAACAAAAACCAAAACAACAAAAACCAAAAACCAAACAAATAAACAAAAAATAAACTAAAGAGTATTCACTGGCTGCTCTTTCAGGACACAGGTTGGACTCAGCATCTACATCAAGTAACTCGACCATCTCTAACACTTCTGACACTGTGAGTACCAAGCAAACACAGGTACATGCACATAACATGCAAACGAAACACTCATACACATTTAAAAAAAAAAATTGAAATACTTAACACTTCCACTATCTTTCCAGATAGTGTGGGTTAATGATTTATGATATACTCTACAGAACATATAGCCAGGGAGTCTAACTATAGAAAATGACCAAGAGGTAAACATGGGATGGGTGATAACTTCTTTTTTGATAGACGGGTGTTCTTGCTAGATATCCCACAGGTGGCACATACCTGTAACTTCAGCACTCAAAAGGCTAAAGTAGGATTGCCTCAAGTTTGAGGGCAATCAGGGCTATACAATGAATTTCAGACCCACCTAGGCTGGCTTGTGAGAGCCCATCTCAAAAGAATGTGGGTGAGGGGCGCTTAAAAATGAAACAATAGGAGGGATGGAGGAGGGGGGAAAAAGGAACAATAGGGGCCGGGCAGTGGTGGCTCACACCTTTGTTCCCAGCACTTGGGAGGCAGAGGCAGGTGGATTTTTTCTGAGTTCGAGGTCAGCCTGGTCTACAGAGTGAGTTCCAGGACAGCCAAGACTACACAGAGAAACCCTGTCTCGAAAAACCAGAAAAAAAAAAAAAAGGAACAATAGGACCAACTTGTACATCACACCTCTCTTGGCAAAAACACAGAAACTAAGAAAAATTATGGTAAATAACATGGAGTCAATATTTTAAACCATTTGAATCCCTCCTCTCTGTTCTAGAGACAGAGTTCTTACGTAGCCCAGGTTGGACTCAAACTTACTATACTCAAAGATAACCTTCAACTTATGATTCTATTACATCTACCTCTCTGGCACTGTGACTGCAAACATGTACATACCAATCAATGTACCCAGTTCTATATGGTTCTGGGAATTGAACCTGGGCATCATGGACACTGGGCAAGCACTCTACCAATTAAGCTGAACCTGAATACATACTCCTTAAAGAGAGAGAGAAAGAGGGGCTGGAGAGATGGCTAAGCAGTGAAGTGCACTTGATGCTTGCTCTACAGACTGCTTGAGTTTAATTCCCCAGCACACACTCTAGGGAGGCTCATATTACCTAACTTCAGCTCCAGGGAATCTGACTTCCCCTTTTGGTTCCCAGGGGCACCAGCACATTAGTACACATATACACATGCAGATACACACATGCATAAGCATCCCTAATTGGGCTGGAGAGATGCCTCAGTGGGTAAGAGCAGTGTCTGCCCTTCCAGAGGTCCTGAGTTCAATTCCCAGCAACCACATGGTGGCTCACAACCATCTGTAGTGGGATCTGATGCCCTCTTCTGGTGTGTCTGAAGACAGCAACAGTGTACTCACATACAGAAAATAAATATTTTTAAAAAACTCTTAATTAAAGAAGAGAAGTTGAAATGAACAAATAGAACATTCCTTTTAAAAAGCAACATACAATACTCAAGAGTGAGAAGGCAGGAGAGTGGACAGTCCTCATACCCAGGGGAATACCCTCTTCATAATGCCTGCCCACAGAAAGAATAAAATTACACTATTCAAGTATTAGTTTGCATAAATGTTAGGTAGAATTTAGTGATTTTCAGTTAGATGAAATTTTGTCTGGAATGGAATCTGAATTTTCTTTACTTTTTATCAACCTAAGATGACATTTTCCTTCCCATGTATACTCAAGACTTTGGCGGAGCAGCCTCTCTTGAGAGATTCAACCACAGGGATTGAGTGGAATACCATGCCTTTACGAAGTAATAAGGAAGAGCTGGAAAGACAGCTCAGTAGGTAAGAGCTGTGCTGCTCTTCCAGAAGACTCGAGTTCAGTTCTCAGCACACTTGTTGGATGGCTCCCAACCGCCTGTAACTAAAGCTCCAGGAGATCTAACAACCATCATCTGGAATCTGTGGGTGATTCTCACACGTGTGCACACCCATACAGGCACACCCATAGACGTGCAATTTTCAAGGTAAATTTAAAAAATTTTAAATTGAAAACATTTTTAAATAATGAAAGAACAGAAAACATCCTCTCAATTAAAATAAGAAATCCAGAAGAGTAAACATCTTTAAGCACATAGCCTTCTACTTACAGAGACAAAAGTGAAGCAGAGGCCAGCTCCCCGTGGCGCCAACTGCTCCGTGTCCAGGCGAGGTTTTGCTAACATCACTGACATGAGGGTTGGCAGAGCTGACTGCTCTTCTGAGGCCTCCTTTGCAGCACTTCCATCTAACCCATATAGAGGCTGTTCTACTCGACGCTGGAAAACATCAGAGAAAGCACACGGCTGATGTGAGAAGAGATAATCTGAATACTGACAAACACGCCACAGGTTAAACAGGCATGGCACACAAAACACCTCTGAAAACAGAGTTTAACAATACAGCCACTTATCTTCAAACCTGAATAAATACCTTATTCATTATTTTACAAAACTCTCAATGTTCAGATTACTTTGTATTGTTCAGTAAGTCACCTCCGTAAACTTCAATCTTACACAGGAAATGTTATTTCTATCCTATAAGTAAACAGAAACTTAAATATCTGCTACACGACTTTACAGACAAGAGGTTACTGCACTCTGACTTCTACTCTCTTTATACGTCACACGCAAAAGCTCTAAACTAAACGCAAGCAGAGCAAGCAAGCATCAGACAGGACAAGGGAAGCATGTGACAAGTATGACTAGTTTATTCTAGAAATGGAAGGATGGTTAAACATTAGCAAATCTCCTAAAATAATTCATTATACTAATGTTAGAAAAAAATTATGATTCTTCTTTTTGGATCATAAAATCAAGCAACTTGTATATTGTTGGGCAACTTTAAAAAAAAACTTGAGCCGGGCGGTGGTGGCGCCCGCCTTTAATCCCAGCACTTGGGAGGCAGAGGCAGGCGGATTTCTGAGTTCGAGGCCAGCCTGGTCTACAGAGTGAGTTCCAGGACAGCCAGAGCTACACAGAGAAACCCTGTCTCGAAAAAACAAACAAGCAAACAAACAAACAAACAAACAAAAGAAAACCAAACAGTTTCACAGATAAACATAAAAGACAATCTACACTAGACAGGGAGAGGCAGGCAGATGTCTGTGAGGTCATATCCAGCCTGGTCCACAAAGATAGTTCCAGAACAGCCAGACTATATGGAGAGATCCTATCACAAAGCAAGCAAGCAAGCAAACATGCAAACAGAAAGACAACCTAAATGGTAATATCCTGTTCCTGAATTCTAAATGCACAAATTCCCAATTTCTCTAAAACCAGCAGAGTTTTTACTTATTTTACTCTAAGTTTTGAAGGGGAATGATAAGTTCTCACTGGCTTTTAGAAGATTATATTAGGGGATTACATGATAATCATGTAATATTTAACAAAGAATATTAGGAAGCCTGGCAGTGGTGGTATGCACCTTTAATCCTAGCACTTGGGAGGCAGCGTTCAAAGCCAGCCTGGTCTACAGAAGGAGTTCTAGGATAGCCAAGGCTACACAGAGAAACCCTGACTTGAACCCCTCCCTCCCCCAAATTGTATTAGAAAAACCTTACTAGATATCAAAACATGCTACCAAACTACTTTCAAAATGACATTCCTATAATCCCAAGACTTGAGGATGAGGAAAGAGTCACTGAATTCGGTCAGCTTTGAGTTACAAGGGTGATAACTTGTCTCAAAATACTTATTCACGCATTTATGTAGTTTAAGTTCTAGTGGCAAATAAAGCAAAGAATGTAGAAGCAAACCCACATAATATGGCTACATAATTTATGATTAAGGCATAGATCATAGTAAAGGGAATGTATTTATAAGATCAACACACTTGTTTCTGAAGTTACACAGGAAAAAGAGACAAGCATCTTCCTATCTCCTATCACATATAAAACAAGAAGCTGGGCCATGGTGGCGCTCACATTTAATGCCAGCACTTGGGAGGCAGAGAGGCAGGCAGATCCTGAGTTTGAGGTCAGCCTAACGTAAGTTCAACGTGAGTTCAAGGACAGCTAGAGCTACACAGTGAAACCCTGTCTCAGGGGAAAAAAAAAATTATACAAGAAAACATAAGCAAATGCTGCTATAACTTAGTGGTTGAGGATTTTAATACCTGGGGATGCAACATGCACGTGTGTTTTTGAATTATAATGATATTAAAAATGTATAAGACACATAAAGTTAAATGAAAAAGTCAACATATATACTGTCACAAATTTGTAAACATAATTACAACATACATGACACTGAGTTGAGAATCTTAAAATGCCCTCCTAGCTAAATTGAAAAGGCCATTCAACATATGAAAAGATGTTTAATATCCCTAGCAAAGAAATCAAAGTTAAATCAAAGTATTTTTCTCGGTAGAAAGATTGTAATGACAAAATTCAGTATTAGTTGGATATGCCAAAAGAAACTAAAACTGTTGCTAATTTTCTAGAAATGTACATAACACCATATAGTATTTATATAATGTATATCTCTATATATTACCTATATACAACTATACAGAATCTCTCTATGTACTCCTGGCTGTCCCAGAACTTTGATGACCAAGTTGGCCTCAAACTCACAGAGATCTACCGGCATTTCTGCCTCCCAAGTGCTAGGATTACAGGACTGCCTTGCCAATGCCCAGCTTGGAATGATCTTTGTAAATAAACTTTTTGACTTAGGAATTATACAGAAGTTATTTTTGGTTGTGTGCCTCACCTTTAATGGCTGAGTCATCCAGGTGGTGATGGCTCACACCTTTGATCCCTAGAGAAGGGACACAGGAGGATCTCTTAGTTCAAGGCTAGCCTAGTCTACAGAGTTCCAGGAGAGCCAAAGCTACAGAGACACCCTGTCTCAAAAAGCAAAACAAAAAGAAACAAAGTATATACAAAGAAGACATTAATTACAATGACAACACTACTTATAAAACACAAATATTTATAGGACATTGAGAAAATTAATATGATTGAAATAAGGAAAACTAGCACAAACTAGTACAGACAGACATGATGTATATATCCTGAAGGGTCTAGAAATACTTGCCAACTGCCTTTGGGAGTGAGGGTAGGGCTGATGATTGCCCTGCATGTGCTTAGCTCTATCCCCAGTTCTTTAGGGGTAAGGGGGAGATAATGTCTCACTATATAGCTCTGGCTGTCATGGAATTCTCTCTGTAACAAGGCTGCCTCTAACTCAGATCTGTCTGCATCTGCCTGCCTCTGCCTCCCAAATACTGGTGTTTAAAGTCATGCACTACCACACTTGGCTTTCCCCAGATCATTTTCATGTTTTCTCTGAGACAGAGTCTCACTGAATGGTATACACTAGTTTTTAACTTGCTCTACAGCCAAGGTGAGCCTTCTTATCTCAGCCCCCACTAAACAAGGGCCCAACTGTAGAAATGGCTGTTTTGTAGAGACTTTATAATCTGTTTATCAGGAAAAACTTCTAAGTCATAGCATGTATTTTAACCCACATCTAATTTTATCTTACTTTAAAGTAATTAGATTTTTGTATGACTCTTTTGCCTGCATGAATATATGTGCAGTATATGCATGCCTGTTGGATACCCTGGAGTTACAGGTTATAAATGGTTATGAGCCATTGTGTGGGTGCTGCAAACAGGTGCTGCACCATCTCTCTAGCCCTTTACTTTTTACAACAGGGTCTGGCTATTTATCACAGACTAACTTCAAACACATGACCCTCTATCTTCAGCTTCACAAGTGCTGGGATTACAGCTGTGCACTATAATGCCTGGCTACTTAACTATTCTTTATAGAAAATAAAAGTAAGATAAATTTATCAAATGCTACTGACAAATGAATTTAGTTTTCCAATCTATAAGTAACTAGTCCTCCTCAATATCAACACTCTTACCCTACCAAACAGAACAGCCTGAGTTTATGCTCTATAATATTGTGATTGCCACTCATCACAATGTGCTCATTAAGTCAACTTTTCTGCCCTATATTCAATAAATACCCACTAAGGTCTAAAGCCTTTAAAGATTTTCTGAACAAAGGCAGGTTAGGATGTTTGAATAAACCTTTCCTTGGGAAGCAAATTTAAAGACATGACACAAGCCAGGGATATAGCTAAGTCCTTCATTCCCTAGACACCACAGGTAAACAAACATAGCTGGGTGTATGCCTTTAATCCACAAGTTCCAGGCCAGCCAGGCCAACATAGTTAAGACTTTTTAATCAAAACAGCAATTTTTAAAAGGGCAGGATAAACATCTTTAAAGAACATACAAACATTAAAGATTCGATAAAACATACAGAATCTGCTAGGACAAAACCTAAGAGTATATGATAAATAAAAGAAACATCAAAGTCATATATGGCACCATGATGTCAAGCAGTCTCTGACCCAAAGCCCACGCAAGTAGAGAGCTCAACAGGAAACACTTTCCACTTCAAGGTGGGCCTCCAATGCAGCAATTCTTAGGGAAGGGTAAACAAAGAGAAAACTTTCTTCTATCCTCAGGGATTCAGGGAAGTCACCTTGGTAATGTAGGGAATTGGGCTTAGAAAGTGTTAGGGCAATCCAAAACAATTCTTTGACAGCTGAAACAAATACCGAAAATAAACCAAAAAAACAAACATGGGCCTTAAATGTGATGAGGTTGCAACAGAAAGCTAAACTCTCTAGGAACTAAGAAACAAATAAATATTCTCCCTCAAAGAACAAATATATCTTCACAGTCAAAAATAGTACTTCAAAAACTGTAAGTTATACATCATTAGAAAATAGTGTAAAGTTAAATAATAAAACAACACACACACACACACAAAACCTAAGAAAAATGAGAGCAGAAACAAACTGATAAAAACCTCAGATGCCAGAATTATCAGTTATAGATTATAAAATCATGTGTACAAGATTTAGAAAAATAAGAGATCAATGGTAAAATACTTGCAGAGCAAGACCTGTGGTTTGACCCCTAAAATCACAATAAAGATTTTTTAAAATAAAGGGGACTGGAGAGATGGCTCAGCAGTTAAGAGTATATTATGCTCTTGTAGAGAACCCCCAGTTCAGTTCCTAGCACCTATACCATCCATAACCCCAGTGCCAAGGGGTTATGACATCCTCTTCTGACATGGGCACAAGGTACACACATGGTTCACATACATGCACACAGGCAAACAGTCACACATTAAAAATTTAAATCTTAGCCAGGCAGTGGTGCACGCACCTTTAATCCCAGCACTTGGGAGGCAGAGGTAGGCGGATTTCTGACTTCAAGGGCAGCCTGGTCTACAGAATGAGTTCCAGAACAGCCAGG
>NW_022196911.1:101390640-101402123 GCF_008632895.1 Mastomys coucha | reverse complement strand
AAAAAATTAAATCTTTAAAAAAATAAAAGTAGAAAAAATTAAACAAAGCTTGAAAGAAGTAAGGATTCAGGATAAAAAATAGTTCATAGTGGAGCACTTGTTTGGCATGTGGCAAGGTCCTGGAGATGGAGCCAGGGGTAGGGGCTTGGGGGGACAGTCTGGAAACTGAGGGGCAAGAAGAAATAATTTACAAAGAAGCATACACAGACAAAAGAATATACAGAAATGAAGTCAAGAGGCAAGGGGAAATGAT
Organism: Mastomys coucha; assembly: GCF_008632895.1. Classification (NCBI taxonomy): domain Eukaryota; kingdom Metazoa; phylum Chordata; class Mammalia; order Rodentia; family Muridae; genus Mastomys; species Mastomys coucha. The sequence continues at coordinate 101,401,870 of NW_022196911.1, read as the reverse complement.
GCCTACGTGCTCTGCTAAGAGCAGAAAATGCACTGTGCAGAGATATCTAGGAGACCATAACTATTAATTATTCAAAACTGGAGAAGCATACCAACTCACAGATTCCAAAACCCCAAAGAGACATAACCAAGAAGAAGATAATTCAAAATGACACACACTGAAACTTCAGAATACCAAAAAAAGCATCCACAACAGAGGGTTAGGGATATAAATCAGTGATGGAGCATTTACCTAGTATGAATTAGATCCTGAGTTCAATCCCCAGTACAATAAAAAGTAAAAATGAGTAAAGAGCAGGCACAGAGCCAAGCATGGTGGCATGTACTTGAAATCCCAGAGCTTGGTAGGTAAGGCAGGAGGATCAGAAATTAAGTTCATCTTTATATACATAGCAATTTCAAGGCTTGCCCATGTCACATGAGACACTGTCTCAATCAATTAATCAATACCAAAAGAATTAAATAAATGGAATAAACAGCAGTTTAAGAGAAAATAATAAACAGCAGTTTAAGAGAAAATTTTATATAACATACGAAGGAAAAATCCAACTATATTATATTGGCCAGGAACCATATTAACAAAAAACTGATTGTATATAAAATGAAATATTAAGAACACATAATGGTTTAGAGATACTAAAAATCACACAAACCACATTTGAAGAAGAGCTTTAAATTGACTCAGCAATTAAGAGCACTGTCTCCTCTTCCAGAAGACCTGAGCTTGATTCCAAGTACCACATGGCAGTTCACAACTGTCTGTAACTCAAGTAAAGGGATCAGAGACCCTCTTCTGGACTCTTCAGATACTGCACACAAGTGGTACACAAATATATAAACACGGGCCAAATACCAATATAAATGAAATAACCTATAATAAATATTCAAGTAAATAAAGTCACCTAATATATAGGTAAAGTTTAGCATGAATATATGAACAACTTCTACAGTCATAATGGAATACCCACACCTGTCTTAGTAACTGATAAAACAAGCAGATGATCAAATTTAAAGCCTGGCGCATACCAAGCAATGTTCTTTCTTTTCTTCTTTGACGGGGTTTCTCTCTTAGCCCTGGCTGTCCTGGAACTCCCTCTGTAGACCAGGCTGGCCTTGAACTCAAGAGATCTTCCTGCCTTTGCCTCTTGAGTGCTGAGATTAAAGGTGTTCACCACCACTATAGCAAGCAATATTCTGAACTGAGCTGTACTTCCCAGCCCAAAACACAGGTCTAAACAGTGTACTTAACAAAGGTGACCTAATGGCACAACTAAGCTGTAGTTAGATGCACCTGCTTAGAGTAGCAGTCAAACTCTAAGGAAAAGCAGTTGCCATGGAAACAAGATTACCTCTGGCATAGAAATGGGATCCATTCAGGCACTTAAGGAAGGACATCTACGTTTACAGACTCCTGAGAAGTTTACTTCTTGTGTGTGATGGTTATAACTACCTTTATAAGAATTGCTACAATCTTGTTATTGAAAGGCCAAAGAAAAATATTTTAAGCTTTAAAGGACCATTCTTTTCTATCATATATTCTTTGTTGTTAACATTTTTTTAAACATTCCATGCTTGCCAAGTGTCATGACTTTTACCAACTTTCATGAAAATGTTCACGTTTTATGCACATTTTTTGACTTAAAATATTCAACAAAAATACAAAAAATCATTAATGGGGCTTTAGAAGTAGCTCAGCGCCGGGCGGTGGTGGCGCCCGCTTTTAATCCCAGCACTTGGGAGGCAGAGGCAGGCGGATTTCTGAGTTCGAGGCCAGCCTGGTCTACAGAGTGAGTTCTAGGGCAGCCAGGGCTACACAGAGAAACCCTGTCTTGAAAAACCAAAAAAAAAAAAAAAAAAAAAAAAAAAAAAAAAAAAAAAAAAAAAAAGAAGTAGCTCAGCAGTGAAGCTTTTGCTAAGCAAGTGCAAGACCCCAAAGTCAGGGCTTAGCATCTATTCCCACCAGCCCCCACAAAGGACAGGGACACAAAATAACAATTCTTTACTTTATCTTCCCTTTGAACAATTTTTGAGAGGCCATTGCATCCCAAGCATTTCTGATGCTAAAGGTTGAAAAACTGAACAAGAGGGGCTGGAGAGATGGCTCAGTGGTTAAGAGAACTGACTGCTCTTCCGTAGGTCCTGAGTTCAAATCCCAGCCAGCACATGGTGGCTCACAACCATCCTTAATGAAATCTGATGCCCTCTTCTGAGGTGTCTGAAGACAGCTACAGTGTACTTACATATAATAAATAAATCTTAAAAAAAAAGAAGAAAGAAAAACTGAACAAGATATTATCTCTTCCATGTCAATAAAGGGAATGATTAAAAATAACTTCAGTTTTATGTAATAAAACTGGAATAAAAACAAAACCAAAAACTGTAACAGAAGAAAATAGCAATGAACAAGAAATACAGCAAAGTGCCTTTTCTCACAAGACTTAATACTTTAGCAGGAAGAGATAGGTAATAAGTTAATAGTTAAAAATTAGAACACACAAATTATTAAATAAAAATGTACTACTATTAAGGCTGAGGGGATGGCTCAGCTGGTAAAGCACTTGCCCTGCAAAGAGCTGAGGTGATCCCCAGACCCCACCTAAAGAAGAGACAGGCATGGTGGCACACGCCTGTCATCCCAGCACTCAGAAGGCAGAGTGTGAGGCCAGCCTGGGTTATGTAACTGTCTCACCTGGTCTATGTAATTGTCTCACCAGCCCCCTAATAAAATGAAACAAAACCAAAAAGACAAAACTAAAGAGGTAGGGAGAGCTGGGCATGGGATGCTTGAAGCCAAGTTTGACAACCTGAATTTGATCTCCTGAATCTATATGGTAGGAGAGAACCAACATCCATGAGTTGTCCACCCACATACATATATATATCCTGTATGTGTGTGTGTGTATACACAAACATGAACACGCACACGTGCACACACAGACACATACACACAAACTGGCATGGTGGCATACACATGAAATTCCAAAACTGAAGAAATGGAGACAGACATATCATTGCCAGCCAGCCAAGCCTATTTGGCAAGTTCAGTGAGTGATGATATCTCAAAAGAAGATAGATGGCACATGAGGAATGACATCCATCCAAGGCTGTCTTCTGGACTTCACATGTACGAACACACATAAGCATACTTCACAAGCAGGTACATCCTCACACACAAAAATTATTAAAACTATACTATATACTACTAATAATAAATGATCTACAATAAGTAGGACAATATCAATAAATCTCACAAAAGCAATACTGAACACAGAGAGCCAAACACAACAATACATAGTTATGATTCTTATGGATGCAGTTATGCCTAGTGGGAGAAAGGGCTAGAATAGCAAGGAACACAATGATGATGCTTTAGGGCTAATAATGTTTGGTTCCTTATGCTGGTACAGTTTGTGGAAACTATGGACTACTGCTTGTGTATTCTTCTGAAAATAGATACCAATTAAAAAAAATGAAGCATATATCAAAATTTGTGTATGGAGGGAAGGGATGGGAGGTAGAGCAAAAAAGTGAGAGATGAAAGGAACAGAGGCAATTACAAATACTAAGACTCAAAGCATGATTAAGGTAGAGAAATGGCTAGATAGGCCATGCAAGCAAGATGACCTAAGTTCAAATCCCCAGTACTCACAAAAAAAGCTGCATAAAGGTATTGAATGTCTGCCACCCGAATACTCCTATCGTGGAAAGGCAGGGACAGATCCAAAAACTTTCAGGCCAGAAGACCCAGTACATGTAGCAGTGGTGAGGTCCTACCTCAAGGTGTAAGGCAAGGACAGACACCCCAAGTTACAGTCTGTGGCAAGTGCATGCCTAAACATGTGCTCACGAGTGCATGAACACACACAAAGCAATACTGGAAACAGAGTAACCAGGCATGAGAAAATGATATCTTAGAGAGGCTGGGCAGGGCAGGCCTCTGTTAAGGTCATTTTTGAACAACATCCTATTTAAGAGGTTGCTGGTATCTGGTGATGAACAGTTCTGGAAGAGCAATCCAAAGGCCTTGAGCATAAGGCCTCACAGTACTCAAGCAGCCTTGTGCAGTACAGGGAAGACTACTGCTGGGCAGGAGACAAGTGGACAATAACTAAGAGCATCGGGAGCTATTAAGCCATGTAGGGACTTTATTACAGAAGCCACTCAATTCTGCAGGATGGGCAAATGAACTTTACAATCCCTTGAGCTTCAAAACCACGAGACAACTGTGAAAGCCATACTGTGGATTCAACCTAGGGCCTTGCAAATTCTAGGCAAGCACTCTACTACAAAGCTGCACCCCAACCTCTCTTTCTTTTTTAACTTAACCTTTACTTTTATCCCAGCTCCTTAAATCTCACATAAAGAAGATAAGTCACATTGTAGACTGATTAGTGTCAACAAATTATCTAAAGGAGCAAAGGAATACAGCACCCTCCATCAGCTAGGCCAGCAAGTGTCAGCATCAGCAAGACTAATCTCAGATCAGACAGTCCCCTGCCTGACAGGCTGCGCTAGCCTAACTTTAGGAATGTTCACCAGCTTCCCTAGCCTAACTTTAGGAATATTCACCAGCTTCCCTAGCCTAACTTTAGGAATATTCACCAGCTTCCTAGCCTAACTTTAGGAATATTCACCACCTTCCCTAGCCTAACTTTAGGAATGTTCACCAGCTTCCCTAGCCTAACTTTAGGAATGTTCACCAGCTTCCCTAGCCTAACTTTAGGAATATTCACCAGCTTCCCTAGCCTAACTTTAGGAATGTTCACCGGCTTCCCTAGCCTAACTTTAGGAATATTCACCAGCTTCCCTAGCCTAACTTTAGGAATATTCACCAGCTTCCCTAGCCTAACTTTAGGAATGTTCACCGGCTTCCCTGGCCTTTGTCCTCCTTTTTAAAACCTTGAAATCTCACTTAAAGGATGAAAACAAACCAATCTCAAATACATTGTCTTCCACCACATTAGTGAGAAAGCCTAAAAGATATGAATAACAGAAGCTGATTAAATTTTTAAAAGGAAGAAAAATTCGAATTTGGCAATGGTTTAAAACCCAACATCTGATTAGAACTACTTTCTTAATAGACTAGTGAACTAGGCAGGCTTAAAGGCAATTAAAGAACTGCCATTAAGAATCAAAGAGTTGACTTACTAATAAAAGATGTTAATCTAAGTAAGTGATTTATAAGTAATAGTATAAAGTTTACTCCTTCGTTCCTTGTGGGTAATTAATGGAGGAGAAATGGCTTTAGTGTTCCTGGGCTACTGGCCTCCTATATAATAGGTGTCAAATTCTCCAGGTGAATGCTTACCGGTAAGGGATTGGATAAGGAATGTTGCGGTGAGGATCGTGCAACTGGTGGAACACTTCTGCCAGGGCTGGTTCCTGGCCCGCTTCCCCCAGCAAACTGGCCAACAGGGAAAAATGGATATGAATAATTCAAAACAGTACCATGCTTCAGAGGAGAGTAAAAGATTAATATACACACAGGTCTTAATTATACATGGTCCTTTAATCAATACATCTCATTCTAGAGATAAAATGCCATGTAAGCCAAATTTATCTTTTCAATGAGCGTTTTGAGAAAGAGCACTCAAAGAAATGTAACAAGATACACAGAAAACATGGTTTGAAAGCTGAAAGCAAGCATGGTTTTGGACAGACATGAGAGAAGAATGCATCTCCCCACCCCCACTTGGTCTCAAAATACATGAAGCAGAAAGACAGTAGTGCAGAAGGAGTTAGTCATCTTTAGTAGCCACTTCACAATGAGTCACTGAGCTCACTACACATACACTCCTCTAAGCTAAGGAAAGGGACCGAGGAGAGAGAAGTCATTATTATTCCTTCATCACTGAGAGACACAAAACCTAATCTGGCCAAGAGAAAAGCGCACTTCACATGTGAATTCTTCTATCATCACAGACGAGACACATGATACAAAATTTAAACCTAGCGAATCGGCAGCAGTCCTTCTAATTACAAGATGGGCAACATTAGTTTGATGAAAATGGAAAGAGAAAGGGCGAGATCACAGTAAAGGCAAATGGTGCTTTCTAATGCCTTAAATAAACAAGAGGATTATTAGGTTGTTTGAAGACACTGGAGGTTGTTTTTTAGCCCCCAATTTAACTTACCTCAAAGTAATCACTAATTTTATGTCCCCTAGGAGTGCCTTTCCCTGAAAATGAAACCAAAGTTAAGTACAGTTTTTCCAATGCACACATAAGCCATCATCACTGAAATGCATTAAGTAGTAAAAGCTCAGTAACTGATCAATCGCAACGCTGTCAACTCGAGTGTCGGCTTTACTTTTAACAAACGATACAAACCCGTGCACTAAGATTACTCTCTCTCTTCTATGTAACAAGTGACTAAATGAACACTAATGGGAATTTTTCACACCTTGTTTTAAAAATATAGATGCTAAAATAAGGAAACAAAAATCATCTATAATCCACATCCCAATTTAAGAAACCAAGATTCAAACAAATGCATCAGAACTAAAGAGCTGATCACATTTTACATGATTGTACAATCTTGGGAGGACTTCCTTATACAAGACAGAATGATTTTAACAAGAGAGTTTTAAAAGGGAACAACAGTGCAAAAAGATTGGGAATCCCAGTCCTTAGACAGGACAGGGAAAGGCTAACCCATTTTTTTCCCTTTCCTTGGCTATATATTTACGGTGTAACTATCACTGTCACAGATTGCATCCCAGAGGGCTCTAATGGGAGAGTTCTGTAGATGAAACCATTTCTGGCTACCACTACTAACAAAACTCCAATGTGCCCTCTTTCCCATATGATTCCTACTTGGTCTGAAGCAGTCTTTGGTAAGAAAATCATTCAAGTACACAGGGAAAACAAGAGTCCCCAAAGAACTGACACTATTTTGTCAGCTGTGTATCAAATGGCAAGTCTGTAATAGCCTAATACTCCCTAAGACACATGAACCTCTGTCAGGGATCCCTCAAAACAAGCTAATTACTTGCTGGGAATTAGATAATTTCAACTACACTAACACTCTGGGGTTTTAGTGTAAGATGAACACTACCTTGGCTAGTTTCGTACGGTTCGGCTTTTCTTTTCCGATTGCGCTGGTCACTCTGCTTTTTCTCAGGAGTCTGTTAAATACCATGCATGTCACAATTAGAGTGTTGGTAAATTTTCACGTGAGGATAACAGAGTATATACAAAATATTATAGATATAAAAGAGTTATAATTGGCACAGACAAGTCTTAAATTAATGTCCTGCTTTTGGGACAGAGAAACAGGCAAAGTTCAGGGTCTTTAATCAAACCTAAACAACTTTTAGAAAGTTATTTGAAATATCAAACCTTCGATATACTCATCAGTAATTCAGAATTGCCACAAAATTTAAATAGATATTTTGGCAGTATGATAGTCCATGCCTGTAATCCCATAAGCAGGAAACTGTGGCAAGACCTCAAATTCAAGGCCTGCCTGAGTATGCAATAAGACCTGTCTCATGAAAGTATTTCTGAAGGACAAATGTCAACTCATATAGCAGGCTTTCAAACAACTTCAAAAATGCTTAAACCCAACCCTTTAAAAGGAATGGCCTGAATGTCTGTTCAACTGACCAAATTTATAGAAAGCTTCACAGTACAAAGCAAGCAACTGAAATTAAGACTTGCACTTATACCCATGTGTTTAAGTTATCTACTCAATACTATCTTCCAGTTAAGTAGGAAAAATGGAAACTAAACGACAAAAGGTCTTTCAAATGCTACTGCTAAATTCAGTCAGTGACTCTATAGAATACTGAGAAATATTAGAATTCAAGAGTAACTAGCTAATTTGCTACAATGACAAACCTCTCACCTTTATTTAAAAAACTAAGGCTCCCAACACCATCCCTCTCCCTTATCCCCCAAAAAAGACGTAAAAAGGAAAAAGAAAAGGCCTATATATGATTATAATAAAAAACGTGACAGGGCCACATCAAAGCTGCACCAAGACAACAGCACGCCACTGCACTAACACGCCCTGCAATTTCATGGTGCTACCCTTGAACCCAGACCTTTAGGTATAAAAATGAGAACAGTGTTGTTTAGGAACGGCTCCTTACCTCTACTTCTTTATCACTCAAGGACCCCACGCTGCACAAACTCTGGTTGGAAGACTCACTGTTGAGTGGCCCCTGGAAGGAAAATGTTTTATAGTAATCAGAAGTTTTCATTTAAGATGAGAGCAAAAGTGTGCAAGAGGGCTGTAGATTCTAACGTCTAAGTCAGATTAGAGGAACCAGAAGCAGCTGTTACAACCCCTTTAAACTAGCTGAAAGGGACTCAGCTACAACACTGTGGCCTTCATGCTCAACTCTCTAGATACTGATAGTTTTATTTGCTTTACACATAGGCAGGTCTTCCCTTCAAGAGTATGATCATGTCCTAAAGCCATTCTTTACGAAGAATAAACATGGCAAGTCATAAAAGCAGCCTCTCAAAACTGCAGCATCAGAGAAGGTTAACGGTTCTTTGTGACAGGTAGTCAGGGACCACATTATAAAAAAGTATTTTGGTTTTTTTTTTGAAAGAGTCTCTATATAGCTCTGGTTGTCCTCAGACTTACTATGTAGACCAGACCTGCTTTGAACTCAGAGATCCATCTGCCTCTACTTTCCAAATGCTGGAATTAAACACTACCAAAACCAACCAAAATGTGTTTTCTGAAAAACAACCTAGAGACATGAATATTAAAAACAAGGTTACGTCTCAGGACTCAGAAGGCTGAGGCTGAAGGAGCCCTAGCTAGAGACAGACAGGATCTGGAGGAGAGTCTTCCCATCCCATAGATACCTAGGCTACGGTAAATACACATAGGTATGTCTCTTTGAGGAACAGCATCAGAAGTTTAACACTTCAGATTAAGGATGGGTAGAAGAGAAGACAGAGAAATAACCTTGTTCCCAAAACAAGAAGCAGTAAGAAATTTAGAAGGCAGAGAGAACGAGTACCCAGCACTGTTAAAATGCATTAGACAAAGCAAGGCAACATGGTACATACCTAGAGTTCCAGCAATCATAAGAATTAGGGCAGTGTAGGCTACATAGTAAGATCCTGTCTGAAAAAATTACGCAATAGAAAATGGCAAACTACTTTATCATCAGCCTAATGGTGGTGCACACCTGCTAGCCTAGCACTCTTAGAGGCAGAACATTCAGGAGTTCAAGGCAATCCTAAATTGAAAATTACGAAGTAAGTTTCAGGCCAGCATGAGCTACAAGAAATCCTGTCTCAAAAAAAAAAAAAAAAAATCAAGTGGCTAGGCTGGCGAGATGGCTCAGCGGTTAAGAGTACCAACTGCTCTTCTGAAGGTCCTGAGTTCAAATCCCAGCAAGCACATGGTGGCTCACAACCATCCCTAATGAGATCTAATGCCCTCTTCTGGTGTGTCTGAAGACAGCTACAGTGCACTTTTTACACATAATAAATAAATCTTAAAAAAAGAAAGAAAGAAAGAAAGAAAATCAAATGCCTTCCTAAGATCAAACAGGAAAGGAGCTTCCTCAACCTGATAAAGGACATCTGTAAGGAATCCAAAAACTCAGCTGGGAATATAGTTTAGTTAATAAAGTACATGTGTCACATGTAACAGAAGACCTGGGTTCAATCCCCAGCATCACAAAACTGAGAATGGTAGTGCACGCCTACCTATAACTAGGGAGGTAGAGGTAAGCACAAGGATCTGAAATAAAAGGACACCCTCAGCTATACAGCTAAGTCAAGACCAACCTAGGCCGTATAAAACCTTGTCAAAAGGGGTGGGGGGGAGGATGGCTCAGAGGTTAAGAGAGAGCACTTGCTATTCTTGTACTTCCCAACCATTGGCAACTCAGTACCAGGAGACCTGACATCCTCTTTTGGTCTCTGAAAACAGCCCCAGACACTCACATGGCGTGCACAACATACATACATCCAGGGGAAACATACATATAACATAGACAAATTTTTTTTTTTGAGGCAGGGTTTCTCTGTGTATGACAAAATCTTTTTAAAAAAGAAATAGGAAAGAAAGGATATCACCCTAGAACTAACTCAGTGTTAATTACTGTCTTCCCAGGAGTAAAACAAGGAGGTCCATACAAGCCGCTTCTACTCAACATTAGACCAGAAGGCCCAGCCAGGGCAACGGACAAGAAATAAAAGGCATTCATATTTGAAAGAAATAGTAAAACTATTTTAATTCACAGATGACACAATTATGTTTACAGAAAACCAGAACAGATCCATTCAATTATGGTTGAAGTAAATGAAGTAAAATGGCAGCATACAAACACAAATTTTATCTCTATACATTTGCAGTAAATAATATAATCATTACATTAAGAAAACAATTATATAGACATAAGCATTAAAATACATATAAATTTAATAAAGGAAATAGAACATAAGTAAGTACTGGGTGTGAAATGTGCACCTTTAACACAGCACTTGGGAGGCAAGAGGCAGGCTGCCCATCATCTACTGAGTTCCAGGTCAGCCAGGCTAAAGAAGAGTAAGACTGTCTTAAAATAAACACACACACACACACCCTCCCCCTGTACCTCCTGCCCCCTCATGCTTGTGGGTCAGAAGACTTAACATGGCTATGATGGCAACATCTCTGTCTCAGTTTCACCAATACATTGATACTCTCAGCTAGTGTTCTACTGACTTTCTTATATTAACAAGCTGGGGGCAGCAAGATAGCTCAGTGAGTAAAACCATCTCTGTACAAACCTGACAACCTGAGTTCAATCCCCAGAACCCACAAGAGAGAAAACACACACACACACACACACACACGCACATGCACGTACATATGCCAGCATGCATGCATTTCTGTGTTCATGGCATTCACACTTTTACACACACAAATAATGATTAAGTTGATTCTAAAATGTAGAGGCAGAAGTTAGGAGTGTTGCTTAGTAGTAAAGTAAAGGCTGAAACCCTAGGTTCAATTTCCAGAGCTCAATGTAAATAAAGAATAAACATTCATATTTCACATGGGGTTATAAGGGACCAGACTAGACAAAACACTTTGTGAAAGGACAAAGTAAGAGGAGTCGCATTCCCTGACACCAAGACTTGCTCTAATAGCAACAATGGTACTAGTACTGACAGCAGGTACTAGTGATAACAGATCAGTGGGTAGAACTGAGGGTGACTCTTGGCAAACACTGTAACTGTGACCAACTGATTCTTTTTTTTTTTTTTTTT
>NW_022196911.1:101386531-101390618 GCF_008632895.1 Mastomys coucha | reverse complement strand
GGCCTCGAACTCAGAAATCCACCTGCCTCTGCCTCCCAAGTACTGGGATTAAAGGTGTGTGCCACCACCACCCAGCTACCAACTGATTAAGAAAGGTGCTAGAACCACTCAATAAAGAAAAGTCTTTTCAGCTAGCCAATGGCAAACCAGTTGAATTGGGCCCTGTAAAAGCTTGTACATTAGGCAAGTGTTACCACTGAACCATGCTCCCAGCATGAATACCTTTAATATAATCATTGCAAAATCAATTTCTCTGAGATTGCAATAAGACCACATCTACTTTATTATCAAATAGTCTTCATTTTCTAAAGAAACTAGTAAAGCCAAACAGTGGTGCTCCTGTAATCTCTACACTCACAAAGCAAAACCAGAAGGGTAATGAGTATAACATGAGCTTGGATTACATAGTGAGCTACAACTAATCTTGCCTACACAGCAAGACCTTGTAGACAGGTAGGAACAGATAGGTAAAGAAAGGAGAGGGGGAGGAAGGAAGAAAGGTGAGCTGAAGAATGACCCCATTGGCTCACATATTTGAATGCTTAGTCATCAGGGAGGGAGTGGTGCAGTTATAAGGATTAAGAGGCATGGCCTTATTGGAGGGGGTGTGTCATGGAGGTTGTCACTGAAAGCTCCTGTGTGCATTCTCCCTCCCTTCCTTCCCCTCTCCCCCACTTCCTCCCTCCCTCTCCACCTCTCTGCTTTCAGATCAGGATGCAGCTCTCAGGTATTGTTCTACCACCATGCTCCTAGCCATGATAATAACAGATGACCCCTTGAAGCTATAAGCCCCCAATTAAATGCTTTCTTATAGAGCTGTTGTGGTCACAGTGTCTTCACTGCGACTGATCAGACTAATATGGGGACAAAGGTAACAGTAAGAGTGGTGAATATAGATAAGAGGACTAAAACGTTTTTTAGCAATTACAGTGAAAATAATTACAGATATATAGTGGTAGATACTGTACTGGCTCGTCCAGAGGACCTGAGTTCAGTTCCCAATACTCATGTCAGACAGCTCACAACCACCTATGACTCCAGCTCCAGGGGATCTAATGCCTTCTTCTGACCTCTACAGGCACTGTGTCATACATTCACATGGATACACATACATACAAATTAAGTGAAAGCTTTTTTAAAACTATGAAGTTACTGGATAAAGCAATGATAAGAGTGTCTGCCTGGAATTCATGAGGTCCTAATTATTCTTTTTTTTTTTTTTTTTGGCTTTTCAAGACTTAGCTGTACTGGAACTCACTCTGTAGACCAGGCTGGCCTCGAACTCAGAAATCCACCTGCCTCTGTCTCCCAAGTGCTGGGATTAAAGGCGTGTGCCACCACTGCCTAGCTAGCCTAATTCTTAAGTACAGTAAAAAGCCATCATTCATTTACTGTAACAAAGAAATAATCAACATTCATATAGCACTTGCACAAACAAGATATTTCACTTAGAACTCTTTATTTAGAGCTATAAGTTGATAAAGATACAGTTGGTGAAAAACAACCCCACATAAAGATTTCCATTTCAGGGCTGAGGATATGGCTCAGTGGTTAAGAGCACTGGCTGCTCTTCCAGAGGTCCTGAGTTCAATTGCCAGCAACCACATGGTGGCTCATAACCATCTGTAATGAGATCCAGTGCCCTCTTCTGGGTTGCAGGTATACATGCAGGCAGAATATTGTATGTATAATAAAAATTTTTAAAAAATTAAAAATATGTCCACATGGGCTGGTGAGATGGCTCAGCCATCATTGACTGAAGAGCATCATTGACTGCTCTTCGGAAGGTCATGAGTTCAAATCCCAGCAACCACATGGTGGCTCACAACCACCCGAAATGAGATCTGACGCCCTCTTCTGGTGCATCTGAAGACAGCTACAGTGTACTTACATATAATAAATAAATCTTAAAAAAAAAAAGTCCACTTGATTTCTGAGAAAGGTGCAAGAGCAATTAAGCAGACTATATAATTATGAAAGTTGAAAATTAAAGTCTTTCAGTAAGTGTTCCTGAAATACTTAAGATATCCACAAGCCATAGCCTTAATTTAATCCTCACATGGTATTTTAAACATTAACGCAAAAGAAATCAATGAAGATAGAAAACAACTTAGAGGAGCTCATAGATCAGGATTCTGAAGGAGAGGCCACATGCATGATGACTATAAAGAAGTATCAAGAAACAACTGTGTGGTGACCACAGTTCTGCATTTTGATTTGGATGGTCACAAAAGCTACTAAAGCAAACAAACTGTTTAGAAACATGCCAACATGCCTTTGTAAGTACATGTATGTACACACAAAAGATACCTGAATAATCTACTCTGACAGATGCTGACTAGGCTGGAGGTGAGGTTCAGCAGCGGTGAGAGCTGAGGACTCAGGAGGCCCCTATGTCTGAGACTCAACATCACAAAGAAAGTGATAAAGAATATGTGTGCTGCAATCTCAATTTCCTGGTTCTTATAGTACAATCAAAATTCATAATCTGAATGGGGTAGGGAGGGATACCTGGATGGAAACTCCCTTTATCTTTAAATTTTAATTAATTTATTTTGTGTACGTTTTGTCTGCATGTTTATGTACCTTGTGCATGCATCCAAAGCAAGAGCAGCTTTGGATCCCTGCACAAACAACTGGACAGACATGTGGGCACTGGGACTTGAACCTGAGGTACTCTAGAAGAGCAGCCAGTGCTCTAACTACTGAGCATCATCTCTTTAGCCCATACATACATACATACATACATACATACATACATACATACATAATTTACAACTTCCCACGAGTCTATAATTATTTTGAGACAAAGTTTATAGTCTTTAGGATTTATGCATTGAACCCTGGGCTAGAGAGATGGCTTGGCGGTTAAGAGCACTGACTGCTCTTCCAGAGGTCCTGAGTTCAATTCCCAGCAACCACATGGTATAGGATGCACTCTTCTGGTGTGTCTGAAGACTGCAGAGCGACAGTGTACTCACATACATGAACCCTAATCAATCCTCAGCATCTCTGAATATACTTAGCCACAAGAAGTTTTCAAAATAATTCAAGTTGAAAATTTTAAACTGTATTTATTTGTGGGGGAGGGCACTCATGCATGTGTGATATATAGAGAGAGGCAGTGACAGAGACAGAGTGAGAATGCACCTTTGGAGCTCTGATGACAACTATGTGGGTCCCAAGGATAAAACTCAAGTCACTGGGTTCAGTACCAAGTGCCAGTCCTCACTGAGCCATCTAAATCATATTTGGATTACATTTAAATGAGGTCATTAGAATGGGCCTAATGCAACTAGACCAGTGTCTCAGGACACTGAGACAGAATAAGAGGGAAGGCAGGCAAGTGTGTGTGGAACCCACATAAAGGCACATAAGGCGGCAGCTTCCTAGAACCCAAGGAGAGAGAGTATAGAAACCACAAACCTACCAGTGCCTTGCTCCTGACTTCAAGCCTCCAAAATTGTAGATGGTGTTTCTATTACTTAAGCCACAGTCTGTATTGTTGATAGCCTTATGAAACTAATATATAACCTTGTGAAGTAGCAGCTATTATTTGTACTTATGGATGAAAGGAACAAAGGGATTTTAAGAGTTATTTATTAACCCACCTCAGGTCACACAGCTTTTTACCAATGTCTAGGATAAGGAGACCTGGTTCAAAACATGTATTCCTAACCATTCAGGTTAGCTCACATGCTGCTAGAACAGCTAAGACTAGAGAATGCAATGAATGTAGTGAGTGTTGGGCTCGGCTTCATCTGTGGTAGTCTCTGGGGGAGCGAAGTATGCCATGTGGGAGGGCCAAGCTCACTGTGGGGAGTACCACCCCTGGGCTGATGGTCCTGGATGCTACAAGGAAGCAAGTTGAGCAAGCCAGGAACTAGCATTCCTCCATGGCCTCTGCACCAGTTCCTACCTCCAGGTTCTTGCTGAGTTTTTGCCCTGACTTCTAGGGACAATGGACAAGTGATAAGATGAAATAAACCCTTTCTTCTCCAAGCTGTTTTCATGGTGTTTCCTCAGAGCAATAGAAACCTTAACTAAGGCAGTCTACCTATCAAACCCTTTTATTTGTGTATTTTTT
>NW_022196911.1:101384321-101386146 GCF_008632895.1 Mastomys coucha | reverse complement strand
CACCACCCGGCTATTTGTGTATTTTTTAAGATTTTTTTTTTTTTATTACTTATTTGTGTGAGTATACACCATGTAAGTTGCAGGTACTCACAGAAGCCAAAAGAGGGCATCGGCACAAATCCCCTCAAGTTGGAGTTATAAGCAGTTGTTTGTAAGACAATCTGAGTGAGTGCTAGGCTGGAGGTCTGGCCTTCTGAGAGAGAAGCAAGCACTCTAACCGCCGATAAGACTCCAGCATTGTCAGGTCATTATAAGAAAGTCTAATTACACTCATACATAAAGGAGGCTCCTCTGTACAAACTTATAAAACACAGACTTTATTAATTTTACTACTATTACTACTACCACACCACTGACAGAGTTTCACTGTGACATTAAATTCTAGGCCCCCCAGCCTCAGTCACGAGATATTTAAGACCACAACCAGCTTCTCAGTGACCCCTTAAAGGCTTTAACTCTTTGGTTTTTTGCTTTACTATTAAATTCTTTGTGGGCAGGAGCACTGGAAAGATGGCTCAGCTTTATCAGGAGTACAAACTGCTCATGCAGAGGACCAGAAGTAGGTTCCAACACTCACTGCAGGTGGCTCACAACCACTTGTCAACTCCAACTCCAGATCTGATACCCTTCTCTTTACTTCCAAGGATACCTGCATTCACATGCACATACCAACACATAAACACATACATACATACATATCATTAAAAATAAAACTAAATTAAATCTTAATTCCTTTACAAGTGCATTTATTTTGTGTTATTTGTAGGTGCAGGCATTATGGGTAACAATGAACATAGATGAAGATCGGAGGGCAACTTGTCCCACCCTGTATGTGAAGTCCAGGTTTAATGGCAAGGGCCCATGCTTTGTGTTTTAAGATAGGGTCTGGCTATAAATAGGATTATATATACTTATTTTCTATTTTATTTATATCGACTCTTTTAATCTTTTGCTTGTTTGTTGTTGTTATTTTATTTTTGAGATGACATCTCAAAATATAACCCTGGCTAGTCTAGAATTAACTGCGTAGACCAGGTTGCCCTCCAGTTTAGCTGCCTGCCTCTGCCTCCTGAGTGTGTGCCCCGGTATTCAGCTCTCTGAGATGTATCTGCCTGGATTGTCTTACTCCTAGCTCCAGGCAAGTCTTGGATCGCTGACTTTAGACCTTCCTTTAGAAGCTGTAAAATTCCCTCTATAGCAGTGTGAGCCATAGCCCACAAATTCTGATACATTATCTTTTTCTTTTCATTCGGTTCTATTCCCTTTGACCCAAAGGTTACTTGCAATAGGTCAGTTCACTTCCGAATCCTTAGAGACGCTCAGTGCTCATTACTATTTCGTTGTTATAAGAACAGCTGCTACAGCAAGCGCTGCTCGCTCTACTTTCTGGGTAGATAAGTTCATCTTTTTTTTTTTCCTTCTAGGCAGGATTTCATTCTGTAGCTCAGGTTGATCTGGAATTCACAGCAATTCTCCTGCCTCCAATGTTAAGTGTTGGAATTAAAGGCATAAGCAACCAAACCCAGCTACTGCTCTGTCTTTCAGAATAAAATGCATTTTACTGCTTCAATAACATTTCTGTGTCCAGGAGTCTACTTTTGCTAATACAAATATAGTCACCTGAGCATTATAGAATATCTTTGTATAACAACTTTTCCAACCATTTAAATTTATGTTGAAATTTAATGTTGGGAATGGTGGTTCATGCCTTGGAAAGCTGAAGTGAAAATTTTAAGTTTAAGGCCAGGCTGAGCTACATAGAAAAACACTGACTTGCCGGGCAGTGGTGGCACACGCCTTTAATCCCAGCACTTGGGAGGCAGAG
>NW_022196911.1:101377937-101384311 GCF_008632895.1 Mastomys coucha | reverse complement strand
TAATATAAAACAAATTTATAATAAAATATATATGTTAAAACAGAGTGGATTTCTTATAAACAACCTGCAGTTGCGGCTGCTTAGTCTGACAGAGTTTTTTTGTTTGTTTTAAAGATGTATTCATTTATTTTATGTAAGTACATTGTAGCTGTCTTCAGACACACCAGAAGGGGGCATCAGAACCCATTGCAGATGGTTGTGAGCCACCATGTAGTTGCTGAGAATTGAACTCAGGACCTCTGGAAGAACAGCCAGTGTTCTTAACCGCTGAGCCATTGCTCCAGCCCCTAGTCTGACAGTTTTGGTTCTTTTGGTTTTTGTTTATTTTTTAAATAGAGTCTTATGTGGCCTAGGCTGGCCTCAAACTGACAATCCTGCTAGCTCTGCTTTCCAAATGTTAGAAACACAGATGAATTCCACCCTGACTCCTGTTTTAGAGACAGGGTTTCAAATAGCCCAGGCTGGTCTTGAACTCCCTACATAGCTGAAGATGAGCTTATACTTCTGAAGCCCCTGCTACCATGCCCAGTTTTTGTGGTGCTGGGAATCAAACTGAGGGTACTTCATGCATTCTAGGTGGGCAGTCTATAAATCCCAAGCCTCTCCCACCTCTGCCTTATTTTATCTTTTAAATTTTATTTTATGTGTATGAATACTTTGAATGCATGAATGTCCATGTACCACATGCATGCCCAGTGCCCTAGAGTCCAGAAGAGAGCACTGGTGGAACTGGAGTTACAAACTGTTAGGTGCTAGGAACTGAACCAAGGTCCTCTATAAGAATAGCAAGTACTCACTGCCACTGTTACGAGCTGTCTCACCAGCTCCCTGGCACTGTCTCATTAGACACGTAGTAGAACTATGACTTCTGCTAACATAAAACACAGTAGATGTGGTCATACTTACATCTTAACAGAAATCTGACAGAATCAAAGATGAGTCAGGGTACCAATTGCAAGGGCTGTCATCTTTCTTCACATGGCATGAGGTGACATGGTCTACCAGGAGAGCAAGCATGTTCTGAAAACGGCCTAAGGACTAGAGAAAATACTGCAACCTCTCAAACAATCCACTGTAAGAAAGCTATGGCAGCAGCTGTGTGACACTTGCTATTAGTCATCAGATACAAACCAGCTGAGGCTGAGCTGTCTACCTAGAGCAACAGTTCTCAACCTGTGGGTTGCAACACCTTCAGCAAACTGCTATCTCCAAAAATATTTACATTATGGTTCCTGACAGTAGCAGAATTACAGTTATAAAGTAGCAATGAAAATAATGTTATGGTTGGGGCCCCCACAACATGAAGGGTTGTATTAAAGGGTCACAGCATTAGGAGGGCTGAGGACCACTGGGCTAGAAGGAACTTGCCCAGGTAAGGAAAGAATTATAATGACGAACAGATGTGGCAAGCCTCGATTTGGAAGGGAAAGTGACTACCAGAAAGGAGGAAATGGGGGGCTGGCTTACACTTTTTTTTCTAGATTTTAAAAAGCTTATATGTATGTATGTAAGCCTGCATGAACACATGTGCAGCATGTACAGGAGCTCTTTGAGACTAAAAGAGGAAGGTGGATCCTCCGGCATTAGAGTTACGAGGAGTTGTAAGCTGTCATGTGGGCTCCGGCTCCTCTGTAACAATAGTAAGCACTTTCAACCAATGAACGAACTATCTCTCTAATCCTGGCTTGCCATTTTTATGGAAGTACAAGAGAAATCAGACAAGGAGTCAAAGTCTGTGTCAAAAGTAGGCGGGAGATAGGGGAAGACTCCTGTACAGCCAGAGCGTAGTTGGATTCTGTGCTTCTAAATTTCTAGAAAGCTAAGAAAAACGGAACAGTTCATGAAAAAGGTGAATGAACTGAACAGACCACAGGATATCTTGCTATGAATCTCCACTACACCTGCTGTGAAAAGACATTGACCTGGAGGCGGGAACCATCCCAGCTACTCCCCAACAACATGGGGAAGGCCAAGACTGCCTATTCACATAGGGGATCCTATGCTAAAATATAGATTTGTACAGAATATGGTGGCACATGCCTTTAATCCCAGCAGTTGGAAAGCAGAGGCAGGAGGATAACTGTGAGTTAAGAGGCCAGCCTGTTCTCTAGGCTAGCTGAGACCTTGTCTCAAAACAAACAAACAAACAAACCCACATCTGTCGGTTTCATATTCATGTGTGAGACACTTGGGCCTTAGTGACCAGGACACACTTAGCTCCAAGACAACCTACCTAGAGAGACCCTGTCTCAACAAACAAACAAACAACCCCACACACAAAAATACAAATAAGTATACTAGGTGTGGCCTCTCCGCCTGGACTCCCTCTGTGTAGCATTACTGGAAAGCCTCATCTAAGGGTGCAAACTGGAAGCAGCCGTGGGTGGCTGGGTGAAATGCGACCTACAGAGCAGCACTTACTCACGTGCTCAAGCCCTTTCAACAGCCAAGTGTGTAGTAGTGGCCCACACCCAGCCTGCTCTAACTTAAATGGCCTTTCTGACAGAACTGGTACTAGCTCTGGGATCCTTCTGGGACACACTTGAAGTTTACAGCAGTTCACAGAATCTAGAAGTCAGCGAAAGGCTTCCTTCTCCATTTCGTGGTATTAACTTTGCCTGCGGCCAAGGTTCTAGTTACGAGTAGATATGTCTCCTTCCTACATCCAGCCATCTACTTTTAGCTATGACTTTGCTTTCCACAAATTTACTTTTGTTCAATGATGGTCTGAAAATACTAAGTGGAAAAGTCCAAAAATAAATAATTCTTAAGCTTTAAATTGCATGTTGTTGTGAGCAACCATGGGAGCCTGTCCTACCTCACATGTGAATGGCCCTGTGTCCTGGTGGTGAGCAGTCTGACTGCTGAGACGCCTGCAGTGTGCCTGCTTGTCACTCAGTTTACTTACTGCCTCCAAACCCCAGAGTAGTGATGTTGGCAACTGGGGCATGACAAAGAGAAGCTGTAAAGTGTCTTGTTAATTCAAAGGGTAAAAACTCTTAAGTTAATACAGAAAGGAGAAAAAAAACCTTGTCCGCTGAATCTGCTAAGACTTGTACGCTGAGGTTGCCAGGGTGAGTCTTCTATGAAGCGGTGAAAAAGGTAAAATAAAAATAATTTTTTTGCTCTCACACCTGAACTGAACTGTCACAAGAACTGTCAGCCACAGTGATAGTTCTTTACACTGCTGTGCCTATGTATAGGAAAACAGTGTTTATGCACATAAAGTTTATTACCGTCTGTGGTTTCAGGTAGGGGCATTTGTCTCCGTGGGTAAGGCGGGACAGTTCACTCTTGGGTATGAAGTGTCATTTCTCTGTTATCCCTGCTATGGAATACTCGTGAGGTAAGAATGAATTCTGAGGGGCTGGAGAGATGGCTCAGCAGTTAAGAGCATTGACTGCTCTTCCGAAGGTCCCAAGTTCAAATCCCAGCAACTACATGGTGGCTCACAACCATCTGCATAATGAGATCTGACGCCCTCTTCTGGTGTGTCTGAAGACAGCTACAGTGTACTTACATTTAATAATAAATAAATCTTTAAAAAAAAAAAAAAAGCCGGGTGGTGGTGGCACATGCCTTTAATCCTAGCACTTGGGGGAGGCAGAGGCAGGCAGATTTCTGAGTTTGAGGCCAGCCTGGTCTACAGAATGAGTTCGAGGACAGCCAGGGCTACACAGAGAAACCCTATCTTGAAAAACCAAAAAAAAAAAAAAGAATATGAATTCTGAGCCAGCTATAGTAGCCCATGCCTTCAATCCCAGCCCTTGGGTGACACATGCAGGCGGATCTCTGTTAATATGAAGCCAAAGTTTGGTTTGAGAGTTCCAAGCCAGCCAAAGCTACACAAGAAATGAATAAATTTTGTTGGTCTGTAAAATTTTAGACAGCTACAATTACTACAGCCTCTTCAGAAACCTGAAGAACACTAAAAGCCCATGGTGTAAACTGTGAGACAAATGAAGTGCATCAAGTTGTCGGGTGAGGACAAGCATGCTGACTGCTGGCCAGCACAGCACGTCTGTCTGTCTTTCCTTCCTTCCTTCTTTCCTTTCTTTCTTTTGTTTTTTTGAGACAGGGTTTCTCTGTATAACCCTGGCTGTCCTGGAACTCACTCTGTAGCCCAGGGTGGCCTCGAACTCAGAAATCTGCCTGCCTCTGCCTCCCAAGTGCTGGGATTAAAGGCGTGTGCCATCACTGCCCGGCTGGTTTACATTTCTTTATTTTAGCAATCTTCTTGGGGCTAGGGATGTAACTCAATGAATGGTTTTCATTCCCAGCACTGCAATAAAGAACTAAAGAGGGGCTAGAGCCGCATCTCAACCTGTGGGCTGTGACCCCTTTGGAGTCAAAAGACTCTTTTCAAATGGTCACCTAAGACCATGGAAAGAGATGTTTACATTATGATTCCTAAAAGTAGCAAAATTACAGTTATGAAGTAGCATCAAAAATAATGTTATGGAGCCAAGCGGTGATGGCACACGCCTTTAATTCCAGCACTTGGGAGGCAGAGGCAGGTGGATTTCTGAGTTCGAGGCCACCCTGGGCTACAGAGTGAGTTCCAGAACAGCCAAGGCTATATATAGAGAAACCCTGTCTCGAGAGAAAAAAAAACAAAAAAAAGAGTTATGGGACTGGAGAGATGGCACAGCGGTTAAGAGTACTGACTGCTCTTCCAGAGGCCCTGAGTTCAATTCTCAGCAACCACATGGTGGCTCACAACCATCTGTAATGGGATCTGATGCCCTCTTCTGGTGACAGTATACTCATATACATATAATAAATACATTATTTTAAAAAAAAAGAAATGTTATGGTTGGGGGCTCATCACAACATGAGGAACTGTATAAAGAAAGAGTTCCAGTGTTAGAAAATCACTGGGCTCAAGTGATGGCTCACAGGTTAAATCACTTAAGTATATGAGCCAGATACAAATGCCACTAACCCATGAATATATGAGCAAGCACGGCCCTCTTCAACTCAATTATCCTCCAGTTTCTCTCAGACACTGAGTTAAAAAAGATTTTGAGGCTGGAGAAAACAGTTTAGAGGTTAAGAGCATGTACTGATCTTACAGAGGACCAGATTCAGTTCCCAACACCCATGTCAGGCACTCCACCTGTGACACTAGTGACACTTGCGGGCACCTGCGCACGCACACACACGCGCGCGCGCGCGCGCGCGCACACACACACACACACACACACACACACACACACACACACACTTATTTTTAGACTAAAGAAAAAAATGGATACTGGTTTTCTACCTACAATGAGAGATGTACAGCCTGGTTTTTAAGACAGGGTCTCACTGTCTTTTCAAGGCCCTAGGTTGGCCTAAAAGAGGGCAAAGTTGTTACCATTAGCCTTTGATAAGACACATCACATAATGCAATTTCTCTGAGAATCAATAATAAGAGTAAAAAGGCAAAGATGATAGAAGACATTCAAAGTAGAAGGGGCATGAGAGCCACTAAAGCATGAGTACTGTCATACGTTCATTTTTAGAATGTTTGTGGTACCTTCTCACTGTTTTCTCTTCAGGGGAATCATGGCACCTGAGACTGTGGAGCTGTCAGGAGCGCTCTCAGTTGACACACTGGGAAAGGGGTGTTCTTATGATCTCCAGTGTCACTCAGAAGGAAATCCTCAACACTTCCATTTTGATTTTAACTAAGTGACAGGAAATCCTGCTTAGAATTTTATGCTATAAATAATGGTAACTTGAGCTAGGCGGTGGTGGTGCACGCCTTTAATCCCAGCACTTGGGAGGCAGAGGCAGGAGGATCTCTGTGAGTTCAAGGCCAGCCTGGTCAACAGAGTGAGTTCCAGCAGGAGAAACCCTATCTGGAAAAAAACAAGGGTGGGGTGGGGGAAGAGACAGCTCATCAGTCAAGGGCGGGGCGGGGGAAGAGACAGCTCATCAGTCAAGAGCAAGTGTTGCTCTTGCAGAGGACCCAGGTTCAGTTCTTAGCACCCATATGGTGTTCATAACCACCTGTAACTCCAGTTCCAGGGGGCCTGATGCCTTCTGACCTGAGGGCACCAAGTGTGGACATGGTCCACAGACAAGCAAACAAACATTAATACACATTAAATTTAAAATATAAATAATTTTTTAAAAAGGGAAGAAAAGATAGGGTAAAGAACTCGAGGAGGGGTGACCAGGAAGGAGGAAACTTTTGGAATGCAGATAAATAAAATAATTTAACTTAAAAAAAAAAAGTAGCAAAAGAAAAAAGTTCTTGTAATCCTGAGAATTTATTATAGTTTGGATCAGAAAGGCTTCCCCAAAGCATGTGTTAAAAGCCTGGTACCCAATTCAGCCATGTTCAGAGGTGGGGCTTTAGAAAGTGACTGGATCAAGAGAGT
>NW_022196911.1:101369507-101377759 GCF_008632895.1 Mastomys coucha | reverse complement strand
ACTCACTCTGTAGACCAGACTGGCCTCGAACTCAGAAATCCACCTGTCTCTGCCTCCCAAATGCTGGGATTAAAGGTGTGCTCCACCACCGCCCGGCATACTTACTTATTCATGTGCACGTGTGCACACGCCCGTGCTTGAGCGCAGCTGCACATGAGCACTGGCGGGCATGTGGAGATCAGAGAACAACCCGTGGGAACTGGTTTGCTGCTTCCACCATCTGGGGTCTCAAGGAACAAATTCAGGCCATCATGTTTTGTGGCAAGCACCTTTACCCACTGGATCACTTGTAGGCAGGCCCCTGGATGGAGTTTTTAATCACTGATGGTTTTCTAACTTGCAGGCTCTTGGGAGATGAGAAAAAAATGGAGTACTTCGGTGAAGAGAGCGGGCTCATGGTGTTATGCCTCTTGGGGACTCTATCTTGTCCCTGGACCCTTCCTTGCTCTGCACCAAGCCCTCTCTCCCATGTTCTGTTTGTCTCACTATAAGCCAAGGAACAACAGAGCCAGGCAGCCACAGACTGAAACAGTGAACAGTAATAACTGTGTCCCTCAAGTCCATTTTTAGAGGTATTCTGTCCTCTTCTCTTTGTTTTCGTGCTCTGTAGCCAGAGATAACCTTAAGTTTCTGACTCTCCGCCTCTGGCTAGGATGACAGACCTATGCTACCTTGTCTGACTTACGAGGGTGTGAAGGTTGAGCCTAGAGCTTCATGGACGGCAGGCAGTAGGCAACAATTCTACCAACTCAGCTATATTTCAAGCTCCTCAAAATGTTCAATCGTTGTCACTTTTTTTTGTTTTGGTTTTTTTTGAGACAGGGTTTCTCTGTGTAGCCCTGGCTGTCCTAGAACTCACTCTGTATACCAGGCTGGCCTCGAACTCAGAAATCTGCCTGCCTCTGCCTCCACAGTGCTGGGATTAAAGGCAAGTGCCACCACTGCCCAGCTCTTTGTCATTTTTTTTAGATATGCCTTTTGAGTTACAGATACATGTGTACATTTTATAAGGGTAATCTTATAAAAACCACACCTATAATATATCTATAATTTCCAGTTTCAATTTCTTTAAAAAGTAAAATGAAAACTTAAAAGATACCTGCCAAAGACATAATATTCTCCCATATAGTAAAAAACAAACAAATAAACAAAAAGGTGCAGTAGAGCAGTGGAGGAGGAAGATGAATAGGAACAAAGTGTAATAGCATACATATAGAGAAGTGCTGTAATTAAACTCATCACTTTGTATGGATGCAAGTACATGCCTCCTTACTGACACCTTAACTTAGTCTTTCTAGGGCAGTTAACCTAGTTTTCAAAGAAATAAAAATTCTTTCATTTTACAATCATTTCATTGTTATACAAGTCATTATTCCGTGACCACAAAGCACATTGTAATAAAGTGGTCCTTAGCAAATCTATAACTCAACTTGTGGGAGTGACATAGTGTTGACAATGCAACTTGTAAAAAGAGAATGGCGAGTGTCTGTTAACTCAATGACTTAAGTACACATTTGCTATTAACAACATCTGTTATAAAAGATATAAATTAACCTCTGTTATACCTGGGAGATCTATCTATCGATCGATCGACAGAGATAGATCGATAGATAGATGTAAATATATAGTATCTTATATCTGATCTAACTAAGGGGCCAGGGAACTAGATCAGCAGGTAAAGGTATGTGGCCCCAAACCTAATGACCTCAATTCAACCCCTGCAATCTACATGGTAGATAGAGAGAACCAATTCCCACAAGTTGTCCTCTCATCTCCACAAGTGTGAAACAGCATATGCACCAACCCCCAACAAAAATAAAATTTATAAAAAATTTAAGTATATCCAACTAGGTATAAGCAATAGCGCAAGCAAGGCTGGAGCCCACCTCCCTTCCAGCTCCAGAATCTCAGACAATGCACATTTAAATTGCTACCAAGGAGCAGAGTAAAGAATAAACTAACAAGCCTTGATTGAAAACAAGACAGTCAGTTTTACATTATGAAAAGTAAATTATCTAGTTCTTAAAGAAAGAGATCCCGAACTAAGCATAGTGTTGATGCCTTTAGTCCCAGTACTCAAGAAGTAGTGGCAGGGTTGGAGAGATGGCTCAGTGGGTAAGAGCACTGACCATTCTTCCAAAAGGTCCTGAGTTCAATTCCCAGCAACCACATGGTGGCTCACAACCATCTGTAATGAGATCTGATCCCTCTTCTGGTGTGTTTGAAGACAGCGACAGTGTACTCATACATAAAATAAACAAACAAATCAAAAAAAAAAAAGAAAAAAAGAAAAACAAAAGGCAGTGGCAGGTAGATCTCTGTGAATTCAAGGCCAGCCAGTCTATGTAGTGAGTTCCAAGACAGCCAGGGCTGTCTGAAACCCTGTCTCAAACTACACACACACACACACAGAAAGAGATCTTGGACTGGAAAGATGGGCTGCAGTATTCTTCAGTGGACCTAACTTCAATTTCCAGCACCCACATGGCAGTTCACAACAGCCTGTAACCCAGTTCAGGGACCCAACAGCCCTTTTCTAGTTTCTGTGAGTACTACACGCATGTGGTGCACAGATATATATATATACGCAGACAAAACATACACATAAAGAGAAATAAATATTAGGGAAAAAAGACATAGTTTAAAAAAAATAGCTTGCTGGGGGCTGGTGGTACATGTCTTTAATCCCAGTACTCAAGAGGCAGGCAGATATCTGAGTTCAAAGCCAGCCTTGAACATAGTGAGTTCCAGACAGTGGAAATACATGGAGAAACCCTGCCTGGAAAAAACCAAACAAACAAACAACTAGCTTAAATATCAGGTAAAAAATAAAGTTCACAACCCAATTTAACCTTATCACCTCAAAACTTGTAAATGCATGTTCCCAGGCTGCGTAAAAAGTTCAGCCATAGTAGAAGAGTGTGCGATACAGGCTTCTGGGTATGCATGATGCTTTCTTTCCCTATTATCAACTCAAAATGACAGAAAACATTTTAAACCTTTTAAACAAAAACTATTAAAGCATCCCAAATCTTAAGCCAATTAATTCTGGTTTAATGATTATTAAATAAACCTAATAATATAGAGAAAATTAATGTATTAGTGTGCTGTACAAGAACAAAAAATTTATGAAATTAAAAGCCAAAATAGGCCAGGCGGTGGTGATGCACACCTTTTAATCCCAGCACTTGGGAGGCAGAGGCAAGCAGATTTCTGAGTTTGAGTCCAGCCTGGTCTACAGAGTGAGTTCCAGGACAGCCAGGGCTATACAGAAAAATGGTGTCTTGAAAAAACAAAACAAAACAAACAAACAAAAAAGCCAAAGTACAAATATAGTGGTTTGGCCATTTTGTCTTTTTGTTTTTTTCAAGGTCCTGAAACTCACTCTGTAGACCAGGCTGGCCTCCAACTCAGAAATCTGCCTGCCCTCTGCCTCCCAAGTGCTGGGATTAAAGGCATGCGCCACCACTGCCCGGCGGCCATTTTGTCTTAACCAAAGTTTTGTGAATTATACTGAATTTTGGTATGGAAAAAGCAGAAGCTTTATAATGGAAGACCTACAATAACCAGAACGTTCAAAGACTGCAACTACTTCCAGCAGTCTTGTCCACTTGGAAGGAGTCCACAATGGCCCTGACAGTCTTCCTACTATGGGCATCAGAAAGTATCCTGAGCACTTAGGAGAAACTCAGGATCACACAGATCTCACTAGATGGCACCATCACATGCAAGTCACTCTGCGCTCTCTGGAGCAGTGAAGGTAGAAACCTATCTACATCTTAACAAACTGAAAGCTGTGAGCAGTGCCATCCTTATTGGGAAAGCATGACACACAACAAGTCAAGTAAAGCCAGAAACAGGAGTCTCACCAAAAGCATCCTTTACCACTACCACTGCCCTCATTTTATCAAACCTATAAGATGCAATGCCTAGCCAATACCACTGCCCTCATTTTATCACACCTATAAGATGCAATGCCTAGCCCTAACTAAAACAGAAAGAGAAATAATTTTTTAAAAAAGATATCCTTGCTGGATATGGCAGGAGCAAGAGGATCAAGAGTTCAAGGTTACAAACAAGACCTAGTATAGTATAGATGCCCAGCACCGAGGAAACCGAGATGGGAAGATCAAGACGGGTCCTAGGGCAGGCTAAAGAAACATGTCAGCACTGGACCAGATTATCAACTTAATATTCAAATGGCACAGCATACTCCTTTCAAAGTATTCAAAATATTCAAAAGCTACATCCTTTGAGCAAATAATTTATGTCTACTTGTTTATCTTCAGTATGTAATGATCAGAGGTACAGTCATGCTAAAGTGCCACCAAAAGTCAGTCACTAGAGTAGCTGAATAAAGCACTCATGCACATAATGTACAGCTGGGTATAGTGGTGGACACCTGTGTTCCCAGCACTTACCAGCCTGGGACAGGACAATCACAAATCACAGACCAACCTTGGCTACACTTCTTAAAAACAAAACAAAAATTAAAGACCTACCATAGCTCAAAACTGAAGTATTATCAACAACACGTATACAATGCCCAGTATACTGTAGGTACTATGCACTTTTCAAATAAATAAAAACTAGCAAATTGGCTGAGCAGTGGTGGCACACGCCTTTAATCCCAGCATTTGGGAGGGAGAGTTCGAGGCCAGCCTGGTCTACAGAGTGAGTTCCAGGACAGCCAGGGATACACAGAGAAACCCTGTCTCAGAAATAAAAACAAACAAACAAAAAAAAACCAAACCAAACCAACTACCAAGCTTACTAAAATTGTGTGATCCATCAAAAAAGCTAGGTTTTCCAAGCATAAGCCTAACATACTACTCCTTGAACAAACAACTAGCCACAGCATGAAATTAATATCATATTCATGGAATATATAGCACTTTTTTGAAAAAGACAGGAATCCTTACATATGTTATAGATCAAAGCGCACATGACTTATCTCAAGCTCAAGTAATATGACAACCTTGGATCATCGAGCAAAGCTTTTAAATAAAACATTATTGACAGACATAAACAATGCACTAAACCCATCCTAGGAGAACAGAGGGATAAACAGGTAGGTACAGAAAGGCCAGAATAGTGTTATCTTATCAACATCCCACCTGCCCAATGAATGGGCTTGATTTCAGCTTACACTTCCACGAAATGAAAACAGTGAGAAGCTAGACAGACAGTGTGCAGCAGGGAGGAGCAGGGCGTTCTTGCAGAGGTCCAGGGTAGGTTCCCAGGATCCATGTGGCACTTCACACCCGGCTAACCCCAGTTCCAGCGCACTGATGCCCCCTTCTGGCCTCTGCAGGCACCAAACCAAACATGCACACTAGGTACATACATACACAAATGCAGGCCAACTAACACTTATAAAACAAAAAAATAAATTAAAAGAAGAAAAACACTAGTAAAAATTAAGAAGAGTGAAAAGGCAGTCTAGGGATACAACCCGGAGGACTCTGCCTGCTGCAGATTTGGAGAAGTGGCAGACCTCGGCAGATTCATCAGCACTCGTCACGTAACCAACACAACAGAGCCAGGGTACGAAAGCTATACGATGCCTTTCTCTTCCTGAGTGGCTGAGAAGTTTTAACAGACGGACTATGAAACAGAATCTAGATCCACATCCGGTCAGTACCTTGCAGCAAGCCCCTCAGGAGAGCTCTGCCCTTAGTAGAAGCATATTCTCCCAAACAAACACTTAAGCATGCTACAGGGATGACTGGCAGATTGTCAACGTTCACTGGACCACATGACAAGTCTCCCCTGCAACCTATCAGTCTGTTCTCTAGCACGGAAGCCCTTCTGTTCAACTCCTACACGTGTTGAAGTTATCCTCTGCAACGTTCATTACCACTGAGTGCCTCACCTTGCTTACGCCAACGCCAGTGAACCTGGCCTCCAGTAACTCCTGCCTTCGTGGGTCCAGGCTATGCAGTTCTTCCATCATTTCTACAGACAAGGAAGAGAGACAAGCAGCCATGAAAAACTAAATAGAGAAAAAGTTTTGTGTATAACAAAACACACAGTAATTTTGTAAACCTCGAGGAAATATAGGTTCAAGTGCTATAGTCAAAGTTATTTGATAACACCAAAACTTATCTAAGATTACAGAGCAGTTCAAGTTCTCACCTATGAGGGGCTTTTCTACTTCTCCTGAATTCTAATTTGGTCTGGGGGTGGGGAGTATGGAAGCCTACCCCTGCAATAATCCTAACATTCAGGAGGTGTAAGCAATGAACAGACACAAATTTAAGGGCAGCCTGGTCTACACATAGCAAACTCAAGGCCACCCAGGGCTACATGATGGAACCCTGTCTCATTGAAAAAAAAAAAAATTACAAAAGAAAAGTAAATAAAAAGAAATAAACTCTGCATATAAACTCTGTAAAAGTTAAGCAAAAGGGGTAAAGCAAGGGCAAACTTACATATAGAAAACTCCTATAAGATACCTTTCAATCTAAGTACTCTAGAGATTTCTCTCCCAAACACATAAGAACTAGTTAAGCTAAAAATATGATTCATTTAATAATTTCAAGTGAATACAGAATGAATCAGAAGCTGCAAATAACTTCAAGAAACCCTACTGTATAAAGCTCCTTTCTCTGAATAGCTCACAGGAGCTAATGAAAAATGGAATTCTTTCATGTTACATTTAATGTAGAACCCAAGATAAACCATCAACCTACATTCACTCAGGAAACTGATATAACTCTAACAATTCCTTTACAGAATCTTTTTCTGACCACTCCTTGGAGCAGGAGGTTTCTCTCCACTCTGGGTATCTGCTTTTAGCACTCCTCCCAAACAGGGAGGGGCAGAAGGACACCATTTTTAAACTCTTTCCCTGACCAATTAATGTAGATACTATGAGCAAGTTTGTCCATCCGATGGAAGAGAGAATTCTTGAACCATCCATCAAAAAGTTCAATATTGAAAGTAGAAAAAGAGCATGCATCATAACATAGAAATCCTTCAAACCCTCTATTATTCCAGAGTTACTGGAGGCACTATTGGAGTGATCGGCATAAATATTTATTAAAATTCACTGAAAACACGAGTCAAACCTTCTCTGCAATCTAACAACTCCATAATTTCCAGTAACATCCCCTCCACAAGTCCTAACTTTCATTTCCTTTCCTGGACTGACTGCCTGGGGCAAAGGGGGATGAAAGGGTGACGAATTAAAAGTTTCACTCACACATACAAGTAAGGAATTAGGAAATCGTTAGAATGGCATCTTTAAAAAAAAAAAAAAAATCTCAGGAGAAAACCGAGTTTTCTCTAAGTAGGTAAGTGGCCTTGCTGGCCACTCACCCTGCCTGCCCTGGTCGAGGTCGGAATGGCAGAGGTTACAATGCAGTCTCTTCCCCAATCCCAAGGTCTCTGGAAACACTTCCCAACCCTCCATCCACAGGCCTGGCTCAGAAAATGAGGCCCTAGCAGTTATCCCATTTAATGTCAACTCATGATAAGAAAATACCCATCCCATCTCTTTCCAGAGAGGATTTGGTCCGGGATCCTCCCAGTGGCCCCACACCGGGAAGCAGGACCGCCAGGGCCTGGTCCCGGCGCCCCTCGCCGGCTCCAAACTTTCCCTAACTCCAGGCCCACCTGTCACGGACGGAGCGAGGGCCAGCTCTCGGGGGCGCCCGGCAGGCTGCCGAGGCCTCCAGCTCCCCGGACTCCCCTCTCCCGGCAGGCCGACCGCCACACTCCCAGGCCTGGGCCTGGTCCATCTTCAGTCCGGCCCCTCGGCGACCCGCAGCCCTCCGGGAGCACCTCCCGCCTCGGCGCCCAAGAGCTGCGGCACGACGCCGGCCCGGGTCGCAGCCTCCACGGGCCCTGGGGGCCCCCGGGACGGTTACTACCCCAGGCCCGGCGCCCTTCCGCGTCCAGGGCTGAGCTTCTCACCTGCCGCCGCTGCCGCTCCGCTCTCCTCTCGGGAGGGGCCCCGACCCGACCCGGCTGCCGACTGCTCCGCGCTCCCCGCTGGGCAGGCCCGGGGCGGAGCCGGGGCCTCTCCTGAGCGCCGCAACCCCCCGCCCGGGCAGCCGCCGCCGGCGCCGGGCTCCACGAGAGGGCGGGCGGGGGAGGGGGCCCCGGAGGCCGCAGATCCCCGAGCTCGCGTACCGAGCCAGGCGGCTGACGCGGGCCCGGGCCCGGGCGGCCGCCAGGGGAGGGGGGTAGTGGGGGGGGGCGCGGGGCCGGCCTCCCGGCGCCGGACAAAGGCCAAGGGAGGCGAG
>NW_022196911.1:101349073-101369362 GCF_008632895.1 Mastomys coucha | reverse complement strand
TGCAGGCAGTGGGGGAGGGGACGAGAAAGGTGTTGGAGGGGGGAGGAGGGTCGCCGCTGCCCCGGAGCTCCGCCTCCGCCAATCAGCGGCCGGCCTGGCCGGCAGGGGTTAAGCAGGGGGACCCCGCGCCGGCTGCGCAGGCCGCGCCTGACAGACAGGGCTGCCGAGGGCGGGCGGCTGGCGGCGCTGGCGGCCCGACCGCGACGTGAGGGGCGGTTGCCGTGCTTCGGGGCGCCGGGGAAAGCGGCCCGGGCCTGACCGGAGGGAGTGTGTGAGCGGAGCCGGAGGCCGACGGTCGGGCCGCGGGGCAGCGTCCGAGTGGCCGGGCCGCCGCGCCTGCCCGCCCCCTGCTCGCTCTGCACACATTGTGGGTGAGAAGCGAGGTTGCTCTGCCCAGCGACGGATCGGAGGGGAGCGAAGGGAGGGGAGCGAAGGGAGGGGAGGGGTGCCCACCCGACGTCCGCCGGCCCGCCATGACCCGACCCCACGCCACGCCACGCCACGCCACGCCGCCCTTGCCTTCCACGTACCTGACTGGCCCGACCCGGCGTCTCCAGGGACAAAGGTGTCCCGGGATCAGAGCCGAGCGAGCCCTCACCCGGCATGCCCCCACCCGGTCCAGAGCGGAGGGCGCTTACCCCCCTCCCCCGGGGGGGGGGACACTCTCAGAGCACCTAGGGGGAGGTTCCATTTCAACCTCCGGTGACAAGATGGGCCTCCTGGGGGTGCTCGGGGGTCTGAGGGTAAATGCCGGAATGGAACAACCGGCCTGCTCTTGACAGAGAGTCGGCTGAGAGGGTGAGCACTTACGACAGGAGGGCTAAAAAAAAAAAAAAATGTCGCTTTCTTCACCAATCTCCTGAGCCAAGACACTGACTTCAAAGTAACTGCCCGGCTTTTTGTTTTCTTCTGATGCCTCCTTGACCAGATGTCTGAATATGACTGAAGGGACTACAAGGGAATCAAGAAAAACATTCAAGCTTTTTAAACTGCCAGCTTGAACTTTTCCAGGCGTCGGCAAGTACTCCGAAGTAGAATTCTGTTCCTATTTCTTATTAACTTTTTTTCCCATATATTGACTGGACAGAGACCTACCAAATGGGAAAGGATGACAAATTCCTTTTTGTATGTTCTCCATCCTTCAGAACTCAAGCTCCGTAGAAAAATTCAAATCGGGAGTCATCTTCCAGATCCCAGACTGCTTGGAAAGATTAACATTTTGAAAGGAAGAGGGGGGAAGAGCAAGTCAGGAGCAAAGAGTAGGGAAAGGGGGTAAGGCGGAGCCCCCAGAATGCAGTCAGCCTCAAGCATGAAAATGATGGAGAACCAAAGGATAGTGCGCTGTGGCTCCTCAAGTCTGCACAGTGGGAAAACAAAGACAGTTCTGTTATCATAGTGGGATCAAGAAAATAACACCCACATTCCCAACACTTGGGAGGCTGAGATGAAACAAGATTGCCAGCCTGGGTATCTCTTTTGGTCAAGAAAGGGGGCTGGAGAGATGGCTCAGTAGTTGACACTGTTCTTGCAGAGATCCTGGGGTTTGCTTCCCAGCACCAATGTGGGGCAGGCCACAACCACCTGTAACTCTAACTCCAAGACATCTACACCCATAAGGCTTTCATGTGCACACACAGACCCATAATTAAAAATAAATCTACAAAGAATATGGCCTGCCACTCACTATACAGCACGGGCTGGTCTCACGTGGTAGGTAGGTCCTTCAACCTCTTCCAGAGTTCTGAGAATACAGGCATGCAGCCACTATACACAGCCTAAAAATAACCCCTTAAATGACACTGGAGTGTCATAAATTAGGAGAGGATACCAGAAGAGAAAGAGAAATGGACAGAGTTGAAACTGAGTTCTTCCAGCTGGTCCACAAACAAGTTGTCTGGGCCAATTATCTAATCGTTTCAAGTTTCACCAACCTCAAGCTAGAGCTAGAGGATTCCCAGTACCCTTTCTAGACGATAAGTCCCATTTTCAGTTTTCTGTTTTGATAAAAGGTCTAATGTGGCTGAGGCTAACCTAGATCTCCCACTGTGGCTGAGGATGCTGTCAAACTTCTGGTCCTCCTGCCCCTGGTTTCCAAGAGCTAGGATTAATTACAAACTAGGCAAGCAGTCTACCGACTGAACTATATTCCCAGCACACAGACTCACCTTTCTCTGTTTCTGAGTCTCACTATGTAGCCAAGATTGGTCTAAATTCTCAGTCCTTTTGTCGCAGGCCCTAGAAGCTGGCATTATAGGCATACGCCCTGATGCCTGCTCCTGAGTGCTTTTTTAAAGGAACCATTTGAACACAGATGAAATTTTTAGTTTCACCTTTTGGGGGGGGGGGGTCAAAACAGGATTTCTCTGCGTAGCCCTGGCTGTCCTGAACTCACAGAGATCTGCCTGCCTCTGCCTCCTGAGAGCTGGGATTAAAGGCAAGTGCCACCACTGCCCGGCAGTTTTAATTTTCTATAAATGAAGCTTTATGTCTCTTTTTTTTCCTGTTATTTTGTGGGGGTTCTTCATGGATTCTTCCTCTGTCTCCTAACAGTAGGATCTTTTCTGGCTAGGCTCAATCTTCTCCTGGCTCAGCGGCCTTTTCACTGCTCAATCTCTTCACCAACTGCCTTCTCTCTAGCCCTTCTCAGTCTTCTTTCTTCTGTACCAACTGTCTTCTCTAGCCCTACTCTCTGACCCTAACTCTGCTGCTACCTGGACCCTACTCTCTTCCCACGCCTCTGACTCTTGGACCCTACTCTCTGTCTCCTGAAGTCCAAGAGTTAACTGACACTAAAGGTCATAGGGTCAAGCAGTTCTAACGGCTAAGCATTCCCAAAGAGTCAGTTGACTAGCCATTGGGGTCCTTTAAAGGGCCAGGCACACAAAGCAAGTCATACTACATACAGGTGTCCAGGAAAGTCATCCTACCCAAGTCTACTTACTGTAGGTTTAATAGCTATTCCAGTAGAAACTGCTTAGAACAATTGGGGACTTTCTTATTTTAAACATCATATACTTCAAAATATACTAGCTAGGCCTAGTGGCATATGCCTCTAATCCCAGCACTCAAGAGGGAGAGATAGGCAGATCTTTGAGTTTGAGGCCAGCCTTATCTACATAAAGCTCCAGGACTACACACAAACCCTGGCTAAAAAAAAAAAAAAAAAAAAAAAAAAAAAAAAAAAAAAAACAGGCAAGAAAAATATTTTTTCCAGAAAAAGAAATTTTTGTAACATTAACTTAACCTTAGTTTCAGGGATTAATTTATGTAAACTATGTTTGGTCATATGAAGTAGCCTGTCTGAGAATGGCAAGTGATGCTATATCCTGTATAAGAATTCACTTCCCATCAGCTGTGGAAAACTTAAACATAGATGGGACCAGATTTTGGTTTTAGAGGAATGAAGAAAAATTTTTCCAAATTCATGTTAAAGTCACAGAGAATCACATATCCACTGGTCATACTTGAGACTAGCTGTAGTTTTCTCCACAATGTGTTGTGACGATTTCTCTGTAGGTTAATAATGAATCAAAGGAAGAGTAAAGGTTGCTTTGACAAAGAAACTGGGTAAATGTGGGTTAAACTTAAGCAGAATCTTTGAATGTACTTCATTATGGAGGCTATAGTACATATCACACATGTGACTGTCCCCGGGGATTTGTATTCAAGTTGTGTTTTCCTAACATTGCCTTTGGAACTAACAATAGCAAAGTGGTTGGTTGTTAAAGAATTAATTTGAGGAGGAAGACCAGAACATCTTCTACCTTATCATGTGTCCTCTGTCGCCTCCGACTCCTGAGTAATCTTTTTTAGTTTTGTTTTTGTTTTGTTGTTTTTGAGACAAAGTCTCACTCTACCCTAGGCTGGCAAAAATTTGCAACAGTCCTCCATCTTCTGCCATGTGCTGAAATTACAGGGTAGAGTGCCACACCCATTTCTGGCAAACATGTTCTTGAATGTTCCATGATGGTTACCTCCTTTATCAGAAAGAAACCAGAGCCAAAGAGAGAGTTTATCAAGGCTGAAGAGATGGCTCAGCTAGTAAGAAATAGGCTCACAACCAAAAGGATAAGAGATGGTTTAGGGTTATCAGCACTTGCCACTACCAAGTCGCATACCTGAATTTGATTCCTGAGATTGATATGGTAGAGGGAGAGAAACTACAGGCTATCCTCTGAGATGCTGTGCCACACACATACACATACTGATTGGGGGTGAAGGAGATGCTATCATTGGACATGGTGGTTGTACTACAGAGTTCAGACTTGGTACTCACACCTTCAATATCCCAGCACCTGAGAGGCTTAGGCAGAAGGGAGATTGCTCATGGCCATCCTGAGATACAGAATGAGAGCCTGTTTCCAAAAATAAAACCAGCATAAAGCAAGAGTGGGTTAATGGTACCCAGGAAACTGTGTGTTTGCACTGCTGCCACCTCTGACCTCTGAAAAATGTTGCAGTATGGTAGCCCGGAACACAGACCCTATGTAAAGCTCTTGATTCTGATGCCAGCCCGGCCTTTTAAAGGATGTGTAGGCTTAAGCTCCAAGCCTCAGCTCCTTTGTCCATAAAATGGTGTTACTAAACAGGGCCATTAGAGGATTAAGTGAGATAGTTTATGTGTTAAAGTATCTTTTATTCTCCTGAGGTAATTATCTGCCAAGGCTTACTGCCTACATCTCTAATCCAGGCCTAGTCGTGGAAGCTTCTAGCCTCCATATGATGTTATCTAGGCCTACATTGTTTTGAGCCTCTGATATTTACTGCTGAATAAGTTCAGTCTTTCTTTTTTCTTTCTTTCTTTCTTTCTTTTTTTTTTTTCTTTTTTTTTTTTGGTTTTTTGAGACAGGGTTTTTCTATATAGCCCTGGCTGTCCTGGAACTCACTCTGTAGACCAGGCTGGCCTCGAACTCAGAAATCCGCCTGCCTCTGCCTCCCAAGTGCTGGGATTAAAGGCAGGTGCCACCACTGCCCCGCAAGCTCAGTCTTTCTTGTTCTTTCTGAGCTCGGACTGGCCGGTTCAACACAGCTGTTCTGGTTCAGACTCCTCTCCAAGCTGACTGTCTTAGGGTTTTACTACTGTGAACAGACACCATGACCAAGGCAAGTCTTAAAAAGGACAACATTTAACTGGGGCTGACATAGGTTCAGAGGTTCAGTCCAGTGTCATCAAGGCGGGGACATGGCAGCATCCAGGCAGGCATGGTGCAGGAGAAGCTGAGAGTTCTACATCTTCATCTGAAGGCTGCTAGTGGAAGACTGACTTTCAGGTAGCTAGGGGGAGGGTCTTAAGCTTACACCCACAGTGAAACACATACTCCAACAAGGCCACACCTCCTAATAAGGCCATTCCCTGGGCCAAGCATATACAAACCATCATATGTCACTCCCTGGTCCTCATAGACTTGTTCAAACATATGAGTCTATGGGGGTCTCACCTAAACATAGCATAATGCAAAATACATTTAGTCTGATTTCCAGAGTCCCCATAGTCTATAGCAGTCTTAAGAATGTTAAAAGTCACTGAGCGGTGGTGGCACACGCCTTTAATCCCAGCACTTAGGAGGCAGAGGCAGGTGGATTTCTGAGTTTGAGGACAGCCTGATCTACAGAGTGAGTTCCAGGATAGCCAGAGAAACCTTGTCTCGAAAAACAAAAACAAAACAAAACAAGAATGTTAAAAGTCCAAAGTTCAAGGTCTCTTCTGAGATTCATCCAATCACTTTACTGTAATCCCCAAAGCAAGACAGGAAACCAGCTGCACAAACTCCAAACTCTGCATCTCCATGACTGATGTCATAGCAGTCTTCAGATCTCCAACTTCCTTTTCATCTTTGTTGACTGAAACAAACTTCTTTCTCCTGGGCTGGTTCCACTCCCTGTTAGCAGCTTTCCTCATCAGATAGCCTACAACTCTGGCATCTCAAACATCTTGGGGTCTCTAAGACATCTTCAGTGTTACGGCTTATTTCAGTGTCTGTGATCCACACATGATCTTTGAGGTTCCTCCAAAGGGTTGGTGTCACTTCTCCAGCTCTGCCCTCTGTAGCACTCTAAGCCCAGGTTGATCTTACTCCACTGCTGCTGCTGTTCTTGGTGATCAACCCATGGTACTGGCATCTCCAATATGCTGGAGTCTTCCACTGCAACTAGGTTTCACCTACAGCCTCTCATAGGCTTTCTTCATGGTGCCAACCTCAACTCCTTTGCATGATTTCTTCAGTCCTGGGCTGTCAACTACAACTGAGGCTGTACTTTCACCAATGGCCTTCCGTGGCCTCTCACAATGCCGAGCCTCAGCCACTCATCATGATCCCTTTCATGTCTTCAAAACCAGTACCACCTGGGTAACTCTTAGATATTACCAAGTCCAGCTGCAGCATGAGGTACAACCTTGGCTACCTCTGGAACACAGCTTCTGCGTGCTCTCAGAAAACACTTCCCAGAAGATTTCACCTCAGTGATGCTGGTCTCTTCTTAATCACAACTAATTTCTTAGCTCCAGCTAACCAGCATTAATTGTCCCAGTGGTCCCTTCTATTTTTCACTCTTAAAGCCAGAGCCACATGGCCGAAACTGCAGTGTTCTGCTGTTTGCTGGGGCTGGAACATGGCCACCCCCTTATTCTATTACCAGCTTTGTTTTCTGCCTAAGCTTAGCTGTCCTGGATCTTGCTCTGTAGATTGACCTTGAACTCAGAGATCTGCCTGCCTGTCTCCTAAATATTGGGATTAAAAATGTGGTCCACCAAGCCTGAATTTAAGTTTTTATTCAACTAGAACTTGCTCAGTTCTAGGCTGACCTTGAACTCAGAGATCTGCTAGTCTTTCTGCTTGTCTTTGCCTCCTGGGATTAAGGGCTTGTATTACCATGCCTGGATCCACATTGAACTAGGTGAGGTCTTTCCCCAAAGTCACTACTGCTTTAATTCAATTTAATATCCTTGAACACAGATTCAGCTCCATTTCACTTCCTGGTGCCCCTTAATACTCAACCATATATTTTATATTTTTCTTTCTCAGCTTGCTATGCTTGTTTAAAATGCTCTTCATGAGACTTAACCAGAGAACAAAATCTATGATAAGTGTTTCTGAGACTTGTCAATGCAATTAATCTGAGTCTCTTCACCTTAGTGTCAGGCAGACTCTTCAGACAAGGGCAAAAAGTAGCCACATTCTTCACCAAAATACCACAAAAACAGTCTCTAGGCCACATTTTGAAATTCTCCACTGAAATCTCGTGGGCCAGGTCCTCATAATTCAGATCAATTTCAGTAATAAAGTCTTCCATAGTCCTAGTAGGATAGTCCATTAAACCCTGATTAAAGCATTCCACAGCTTTCCAAATCCAAAGTCCCAAAATCCACATTCTTCCAAACAAAAACAAGGTCAGGACTCTCACTGCAATACCCCAGTCCCTGGTACCAACTGCTTAGTTAGGGTTTTACTTCTGTGAACAGATACCATGACCAAGGCAAGTTTTATAAAGGACAACATTTAATTTAATCAGAGGTTCGGCCCAGTATCATCAAGGCAGGAACATGGCAGCATCCAGGTGGGCATGGTACAGGAGAAGCTGAGAGTTCTACATCTTCTTCTGACTTCCAGACAGCTAGGGTTAAGATCTTAAAGCCCACACCCACAGTGACACACCTACTCCAACAGGACCACGCTTTCTAATAG
Organism: Mastomys coucha; assembly: GCF_008632895.1. NCBI lineage: Eukaryota > Metazoa > Chordata > Mammalia > Rodentia > Muridae > Mastomys > Mastomys coucha. The sequence goes on along the minus strand of NW_022196911.1, from coordinate 101,361,680 downwards.
TGCCAGTCCCTGGGCCAAGCATATACAAACCATCACACTGACTGATTCAATCTGGCTTCTCTTTTGGCCTCTGATTTTTTGCTCTGGTTGGCTTCTTACTAACTTTGGCAATATGTTCTAATTTCCTGGTACCTTCTCATTCGCTGGTTTGTTAGTTTTCACCTGGTCTACCTTGTTCTCTCTGCAACCTATCTCTGTACTGTATAACTGTTAGTAAAACTGCCTCCTCACTCCTCATTCTCTGCATTGCCCTGTAAGTAGCTTCCCTTTCCTCTCTTCTTGTGAGAGTTGGGCATATCCTATTCTATTTTTCTCTGATTCATCACTTTGTCTGTCACTCAATTAGACATCACTTTCAAACATGGTTGCTTCCTTCTACAAACTAGTTTGCCTTCATTGTTTGGAATTAAAGGTGTGTACTAAGGGCCTGTCTATATTCTAGCCAGAGGAGTTAAAGCTGTATGCTAAGGGTAAGCAACACCACAACTAGATAGTTTTTTTTTTTCCCAGTAAATAACACAACCTCTGAGTTCACAGTATGACCAAATATCCTGCAATATTTATGGACCTGACAGTAATCCCTGAATTAATGGTCTTTAGCATAACTTCACATTTCTGCCAGGGACCTAAGTAATTGTCATTAAGTTGATTTGGCAATGCAATTTGATTTGGAAAAACAAGCTATCAATGGATTGAACCCTTTAGAGATAGTATTTGAAGCAAAAACTGAGGTTATCTGTCATTTTAATGTAAACATTACATTTTAGAGGATGCCTATTGAGATTTATAACAAAATAAATAACACTGTAACAAATATCTGAGAAAATGACTCGGCAGAAGCTAGGATTTGTCAAAGGCCTCCATCTCAAGAGATTTCAGCCCATGACCCTTGGCTCTCCTCTTTCGTGTCAGAGGACATGATAGAGTAGAGCTGCTACTCTAGTCACAGGAAGTGTCTGAAGACAAAATATGCTTCAAATGTCTACCCACAGGGACCTAGTTTTTCCATCCAAGGACTTAAAATCCCATTTGTTTATGAACTAGTAAGTATATTGGTCATTGTTAAAGTTAGTGCCCTTATAATCCAGTCATCCCTAAAAGTGCCACCACAGTGAGACCAAGCCTTAAAGTACAGCAGACCTTTGGAAGAATACTACATATTTAAACACTAAAAAATAAACAAAATCTCTCTCTTTTTTTTTTTTTTTTTTGGTTTTTCGAGACAGGTTTTCTCTGTGTAGCCCTGGCTGTCCTGGTACTCACTCTGTAGACCAGGCTGGCCTCGAACTCAGAAATCCACATGCCTCTGCCTCCCAAGTGCTGGGATTAAAGGCGTGCGCCGCCGCCGCCGCTGCCGCCGCCGCCGCCGCCGCTGCCGCCACCACCACCCAGCAAATAAAATCTCTCTAAAAAACAAAAAAAAGATTTATTTTTCATTTATATGGAGTACACCGTCAGTGTCTTCAGACACCAGAAGTGGGCATCAGATCCTGATGCTGGGAATTGAACTCAGGACCTCTGGAAAGCACTCAGTGCTCTTAACCACTGAGCCATCTCTCCAGCCCCTCTTCTTCCCATTTCTAACAAAATGGAGAACTACTTGCCCGAAAGTACACTATAGATTAACACCCTAGCACTCAGCCTCCCTGAGATTCACCATTGCCAGCCATCTCCTGTTTCCTACCTCCCCTCCCTGTCTAGTGGTTTGGAAGCTCTGCTTAAGCCAGTTGAACATATACTCCCTCCTCCAGCCTAGGAAGCAGATCCAGGCAGGGCCTCATATTTGCTAGGCGGCCAGCCGTCTGCTATTGAAGCCAATCCCCTACACCTTAAGCAAGTCTTAACACAATTGTTTCACTTATCAAGTCACAAGCTCTTCCCCACAGCCCACTGATGCCGAACAATCTTCCTGTTCTCTGAAGAGCAGCCTCCCTTCTGTCATGTCCTCTTTTAACCTCTTCTCCATATTTTTAAAATCATTGCCATGTTCCATCTTTCTAATAGCTAAAATGCAAGAGAGGCATAAATTCTGTTTTAATAAGTCCCCACTGGTAAACTACTGAATCATCCAGAGTAGCCTTTGTTGCCCCACCCTCGGTTTTTGAGACTGGAATCCCTAAAGCCTCAGCTGCCATCTGAAGCTAAGCAAGATTGACTTTGAACTCCCATCCTCCTGTGTTTACCTCCTGGGTAGTAGGATATTGACATGTGCCACCATACCCAGCCCATATTAGTCTTTCTCAGAGCAAAACTGGAGACAGAGACAATGACAAGAACTGTATTTAGCTGAATGTGATGGCTCACATCTGTAATTCCAGCATTCAGGACACGAGAAGGCACAGCCCGATGGACATGGAGTTCTACGCCAGTCAGGGCTACATACAAAGCTTTATTCTCAAGAAACCTGTAATCACAAATTTAAAATATATATATATATAAGATCAAAAGAACCACCTCAGTTCTTCCCATTAAGTTTTTTTTTTTTTTAAGATTTCTTTATTTATTATATGTAAGTACAATGTAGCTGTCTTCAGACACCCCAGAAGAGGGCATCAGATCTCATTATGGATGGTTGTGAGCCACCATGAGGCTGCTGGGATTTGAACTCAGGACCTTTGGAAGAGTAGTCAGTGCTCTTAACCACTGAGCCAACTCTCTGCCCCTTCCCCCGCCCCCCAATAACTTTTTTTTTCAACTTTTTTTAATCCTCAGGGAGACTGAGACCTGGGATGTTAAGCTACAGTGTACTTTCCTGCAAGCAGTTGGTTGATGGCATGCCTACTCTACATCAGCCATGGTTACCTGATAGGTACCAGATGTCATGTCAACTCTAACATTGCTCACGGGATCGGAATCGTGCTCCCAGCTTTCAGATGTGGAAACAGGTGGTTTGAGACTGGATCATGTGGAGATTAGGGCCATAGTATCTAGGCCTCTACCACGGCGAACAAGGACTCTACCACTGAGCTAAATTCTAAGCTAAGTAATGAGTCTTTGTGCACAACACAGCTCACAGGAGGGCCAGAATCTGATATGAATGTCCACAGAGAAGAAAGAGATTCTCAGGCAGTGGCAGGTAGGTCCAGGCTAGATGGATATAAGTAGAGCCTTAAGAATTGATTATATGGCCAGGCAGTGGAAGTGCACGCCTTTAATCCCAGCACTTGGGAGGCAGAGGCAGGCGGATTTCTGAGATCTAGGCCAGCCTGGTCTACACAGTGAGTTCTAGGACAGCCAGGGCTACATAGAGAAACCCTGTTTCGAAAAACCAAAAACAAACAAAAAACAAACAAACAAAAACCTCTAAACTGTTCCAGGAAGATAGTGAGGTCTACTATTACTACTGATTATTATGATTATGATTATGATTATTAGGAGATAGAAAGGAACAGAGAAGAGTAACTTGTGAATGTCACTGTCACAACAGCTGGTACTTGTACTCTACGGTGAGTCTTAACTATCCACAAAGCAGGCTGCCTGTTACAAACTACACAATTGGGCGAGGGCCTCCACTAATGCCAAACTGAATCAGTGGGAACATTTGGGTGTGTACATTAAGGCGAGAAGTCATAATATCTAAACTAGACCACCTCTAATGGGAGGACCAGACATTTTGGTAGACACTTCCTTGCCTCATGATAAGGAGCTTTGAGATGACTAGGATGTGGACCAAGGGTCAATAAGCTATAGTCTCTGAGCTCCATTTGCCCTACCTGTCTTTGTATGGATTTCAAGCTAAGGATGATTTTTATGCTTTTGTTGGGTTGCATTATGTTGTGCAAAATGATGCAGAACTCCTGGGCTCAAGTAACTGTCCTGCAACCTCACAAGCAACTGGGACAACAGGCCCACTCCTGTCTTACATTTTTAAATAGTTGGAAAAATATGTTTCATGGTGTATGAAAAGTATATAAAAATTATCCAAGCTCAAGTTTGATGCCTTTCTAACATAACCACACATTCCTTTGAACACTAGCTCACTGGAACAGAAGCCTTTACTCCCGGTACTCAGGAATCAGAGGCAAGAGGATCTCTGGGAATTTGAGGCCAGCCTGGACTATATAGTGAGTTCCAGGCCAGCCAGGGGTACATACTATGATCATGTCTCAAACAAACAAACAAACAAACAAACAAACAACACTAAAAAAAAAAACCTTCAACTATGTTCCTTTGGGCACCTACTGAAATGCAGGTTCCGAGTCAGTCAGTCCCTTTCCTGCAGCTTCCTGCCTAGGAGTTGGAGGTCCCAACATGAGCTCAAAGTCAAGGCCATCTACCCATCTTCAATACACCATTTAAAACAGCCAAACTAAAAGTTGAAAGTAGAAAAAAGGAGATTTATTCAGTGTGGCCATATTAGGAAGAGGGACAAAGAGTTCTAGAGAACTTCTAGATCCACTTTAGGGGTACTGAAGTGAGACTAAAGTCTAAGAAGGCCAAGGGTTTTCTTATCTAAGCAGTCCCGGTCAAGGTGTGGTCCTTCCCACTACTGGCCCATCCTGTAAAGTGGTCTAAGAAGTCAATTCATTGTTTTGTTGTGTTTTCCCAGTTAGGGTTTCTCTGTGTAGCCCTGGCTGTCCTGGAACTCAATATGTAGACCAGGCTGGCCTCGAACTCAGAGATCAGCCAGCCTCTGCCTTCCCTGTGCTTAGACTAAAGTTTGCACCACTACTACCCAGCCTGACAAGCCGTTAGGACTGTGTGATGTCTCCTTTGGAAAGACAACTGTTCCCCATATACCCACCCCTACCCCTACCCCAGCCCATCCCCCACCTCCAGCTGGGGCCTTTTGCTTCTCCCAGCATGGTATTTCTGTGGGGAAATTCCTATGTCTTTGGAGTCCATTGTTTCAATTGTCTGATAGGTTGAGAGAATACCATTCCTGCCAGGTCTGTCACACCATTGCTGCCACCACCTGCTACCAGACGACTTGGACATCCTAGGCTATTCCATTGGCAGAGTGTTAGTGAGTGCTTCTGAGGGAAGCCAATAGTACTAGGGAATGGGATGTCCCATCCCTGCACAGCTGCTTGCTCTAGATAAGCATACCGTGGGGTTGTAAGGGTTAAGTGAGACTATGTAGCTAGTGTTGGGTACTCGTGGAGTCTCAAGAAATTATGCATCTTCAGAGGAGAGAGGGATGGAGTGGTCCCGATATGGCCTGGAATGACCAAGGCCATCGGGTTGGGGACTGAACATCACCCAGTTTTGGTCACATCTGATAGGTTATTTCTTCACTGCATGTGAAATGAGACGTTTTGAACCAGATTAGATTATATTAAAGGCAAGTTTATTGGGAAGCTGTCCTCGGGTGGGCAAGCTCACTGGCCCCAAGGCCAGGTACTCGCCATGTGCATGGGGCAGCAGGTAGAAGAAGGAGAGAAAAAGAAAGAAGTGGGCAATAGTGCAGAGAAAGACACACAGACACACACAGACAGACAGACAGAGACAGAGAGACAGAGACAGAGAGAGACACAGCAAGAGAGAGAGAGAGAGACAAAGACAGAGAGAGACACACACACGCACACACACAGAGAGACAGAGAGAGACACAGAGAAAGAGAGAGAGACAGAGACAGACACAGAGAGAGACAGAGACAGAGAGACACAGAGAGAGAGAGAGAAAGACAGAAAGAGGGAGACACATACACAGAGAGAGACAGGGACAGACAGAGACACACACACATATACAGACAGAGAGACAGAGAGAGACACAGAGAGAGAGACAGAGAGAGACACAGAGAAAGAGAGAGAGACACACAGAGAAAGAGAGAGAGTGAGTCACAGAGAGATAGAGACACAGAGAAAGAGAGAGACAGAGAAAGAGAGAGAGAGACAGAGACACAGAGAGACACACATACACATACAGACACACACACACAGAGACACAGAGAGAGATAGAGAGAGACACACACACAGAGACACAGAGAGAGACAGAGACAGAGAGAGACACAGAGAAAGAGAGAGAGAAAGAGAGAGAGAGAGACAAAGACAGAAAGAGAGAGACACACAGAGACAGAGACAGAGACAGAGACAGAGACAGAAAGGGCGAGCACACAAAATGTCTGGATTATATAGGGAGAAGCTTTGGGGGGAAGAGACTGGAAAGTTCAGGCTGGCAGCAAGGTATGCCAGGTAGGGACTGAAAGAACCTGGAAGCCAGGTCTCCTTTGGTATGTAAAATATGCACTTCAGTCCTTTGTCCCTAGGGGCTGTGAAACCATATGGGGTGTGATTCACTCTCAGAATCTGCACACAGGACTGAGTTCTGGTCACTGTTGTTTTGTTGTGTTGATTTTTTCTTTTTTTTTTTGTCTGTTCATTTTTTTGTTTGTTTGGTTGGTTTTGTTTTAGTTTTTTGAGACAGAGTTTCTCTGTGTAGACCTGGATGTCCCAGAACTTGTCCTGTAGACCAAGCTGGCCTGGATCTCATAGAAATCTGCCTGCTTCTGCCTCCAGAGTACTAAGAAGGAAAGTGTGCACCACCCCCACCCACCCTGCAGCAGCTTTTGTTGTTTTGAGATAGGTTCATAGAAGGAGGCTGGCCGTAAGTACCTCCCATCCTCCTGCCTCTACTTCCCAGGTGTTTGGATACAGGAGTGCATCATTAGGTTTTGTAGTACTGGAATGAAACCTAGGCCTCAGGGTTTCTAGGCAGGCACTTTTCAAAAGACCAACACCTGCATTCTTAGTCCTTCTCTAAGCACTATTGGCTCTTTTACTTTGCTTCAACACTTCCCTAGCATCCCCCACCCCCAGCAACACTTTCTGGTTTTTTGTTTTGTTTTAGTTTTTTTTTTTTTCGAGACAGGGTTTCTGTGTATAGCCCTGGCTGTCCTGGAACTCACTCTGTAGACCAGGCTGGCCTCGAACTCAGAAATCCGCCTGCCTCTGCCTCCCAAGTGCTGGGACTAAAGGTGTGCACCACCACTTCCTGGCTTGTTTTGATTTTTGAAAGATGTTTTGTACTTACGTGTGTCTGCACCATGTGTGGGGTACACACAGAAAAGAGTGTTAGAGCCCCTGGAGCTGGAGGTGCTGGAGGCTATGAGCAGCCCAAGATGGGTGCTGGGAGTGGAAAGGGCAGGAAGAGCTCTAACAGCTGAGCCACTGCTCCAGGGCCTCTTTCTGGTTTCTCATAACTCCACATACACTGTGTTCTGCAATCTTCCCCCTGCCTTACCTAACATTCCTACTGCTTCCACAAAACACATAGGAGCAAGTCAGGGAGGAGAGTGTTTCTTTGGTTTATACTTTGAGTTCACAATTGAGATAGATCTCTCCAAATGGGCAGAGGATGTGAAGATATTCATGTCCTATGTAAATGCTCACCAAAAGGTGACTTCATCCGAGGAGGAGTTCAGTCATCAAGTGGATAAGATGACCCATTCGGTGGACAGTCAGCCTCTTTCCCCAGCTATCCCTGCCATTGCTCAATGGGCACATGAACAAAGTGGTCATGGTGGCCGAGATGGAGGTTATGCTTGGGCTCAACAACACGGACTTCCACTCATCAAGGCTGACCTGGCTACAGCTGCTGCTGAATGCCAGCTCTGCCAACAACAGAAACCAACACTGAGCCCCAGATATGGCACCATTCCTGGAGGTGACCAGCCAGTAACCTGGTGGCAGGTTGACTACATTGAACCACTTCCTCCATGGAAAGGACAACGTTTTGTTCTTACTGGAGTAGACACTTATTCTGGTTATGGATTTGCCTTTCCTGCATGAAATGCTTCTGCCAAAACCACCATCTGTGGACTCACTGAATGCCTTATCTATCCTCATGGTATTCCACACAGTATTGCTTCTGACCAAGGAACTCACTTCACAGCCAGAGAAGTGCGACAGTGGGCCCACAATCATGGAATCCACTGGTCTTACCATGTTCCCCATCATCCTGAAGCTGCGGTCTGATAGAAAGATGGAATGGCCTTTTTGAAGATACAGATACAGCGCCAATTAGGTGGCAACAGCATGGAGGGCTGGGGCAGAGTTCTTCAGAAGGCAGTATATGCTTTGAATCAGCATCCAATATATGGTACAGTTTCCCCCATAGCTAGGATCCATGGGTTCAGGAATCAAGGGGAGGAAAAGGGAATAGTTCCACTCACTATCACTCCTAGTGACCCTCTAGGAAAATTTTTGCTTCCTGTCCCCACAACTCTAGGTTCTGCTGGTGTAGAAGTTTTGGTTCCAGAGGGCAGAGTTCTCCTACCAGGAGCCACAACAAACATACCATTGAACTGAAAGCTCAGACATCCCCCTGGTCATTTTGGGCTTCTAATGCCCTTAAGCCAATAGGCTAAGAAAGGAATAACAGTGTTAGGAGGAGTGATAGATCCAGATTACCATGGAGAAATCGGATTGCTTCTTCACAATGGAGGTAAGCAGGATTATGTCTGGAGTGCAGGAGATCCCCTAGGGCGTCTCTTAGTACTTCCATGTCCTGTGATTAAAGTCAATGGGAAATTACAACAGTCTAATCCAAGCAGGATGACAAAGGATGCAGACCCATCAGGAATGAAGGTATGGGTCAATCCTCCAGGAAAAGAGCCAAGACCTGCTGAGGTGCTTGCTGAAGGGGAAGGAAATATAAGGAAGGAAGGGTAGTAGAGGAAAGTAGTTATAAATACCAGCTAAGACTATGTAATCAGTTGCAGAAATGAGGATTATAAAGTAATATGAATGCTTCTGTCTTATTTTGTTAAGAATACATTTTTCTTTCTTCCAATTTCTTTAACATCAATTGGTATTTAAGTTGAGAGACTAAAAGAATGTTCCCAAGGGACATTGCCCCATTGTAAATTTCCAAATGCGTTTGCGATTGCACGAGGAATAGTTATATCATGTTAGGCGTATTCATGATTTTGCTATTGTTTCATGTGGACATGAGATATTATTTGTGTCAAGTTGGCAAGGGGTGGATTGTAGTGGCTATTCCTGGTTGTCAACTTGACTATATCTGAAATGAACTACAATCCAGAATTAGAAGGCTCATCTCTGGCCCTAATTTGGAGGCTGAGAGATACAAGTTTCCAACCTGGATCTTGGCATGGAGATCTTGAGGCATAATGGCTATGAATCCCAGAAGATTAAGATAGGAAGATCTACGAGTTCAAGGTCATCTGGGATTAAAGGTGTGGTGGCACACACCTTTAATCTGGGCCACACCTTTTGCTGGAGACCTATATAAGGACACTGGAAGAAGGAAGGCTCTGCTTCGCCTGCTTGCCTTGTGGGACTGAGCAACTGCTGGATCCTTGGACTTCCATTCACAGCTGCTGCTGACCTTTGTTGGGAGTTGGACTACAGACTGTAGGTCATCAACAAACTCCTTTACTATATGGAGGCTACCATAAGTTCTGTGAGTCTAGAGAACCCTCACTAATACAAAATTGGTGAACTCAAGGAAGTCCTTCCTTCTCTGAAGGAAGTCAGGACAGGAGCTCAAGCAGGGCAGGAACCTAAAGGCACGAGCTGACGCTGACGCCATGAATTGGTGCTACCTATTAGCCTACTTGCTAGCATGGCTTGCTCAGCCTGCTTTCTTATAGAACCCAGGACCACCAGCCCAGGGACAGCACCACCCATAATGGGCTGGGCCCTGCCCCATCAATGACTGATTGAGAAAAGCCTCCACAGCTGGACCTTATGGAGGTTTTTTGTTTGTTTGTTTGTTTTGTTTTGGTTTTCAGTTCAGTTGAGGTTCCATCCTTGTAGATGATGCTAACTTGTGTCAGGTTGATAAAAATTTAACCAGCACAAGGACCCCTTGTCAACCTAATAAACAAACATGCAAACACGTTCCTCTTAAACCACACCTTTTTTTCTGGTTCATCCCCAAGATCACAAATGAAGACCTCAAGGTATAAGCCATTTTACAGACTTAAAAAAGTCCCATAGCCTTACAAATTCAACCACTAAAAAAATTATCTCTTTAGAACTATCCAGTCTTAGGGCTGGACAGATGGCTAGCGGTTCAGAGCACTGACTGCTCTTCCTGAGGTCCTGAGTTGAATTCCCAGCAACCATATGGTGGCCCACAACCATCTGTAATGGGATATGATGCACTGTTCTGGTGTGTCCTTTAGACAGGTACAGTGTACTCAGATACATGAAATAAACGAATTAATTTTTTAGAAAAAGGGCAGGTAGAGCCCATCTAGGTCCCGGAACTGGCCACGCCCAGTGGGACCCACCCCTTCCTGTTTGTAAAAAAAAAAAGTATATAAACTCTTGATGGTTGCGCTGGTCACCAAATGGAACCTGACTCTCACTGCGGCCAGAAGTAAGGGAGTAGGAGTCAGAGCCGCTGCCGCAGCCACAGCTGGAGCCAGAGCCACAGGCAGAGCATCTGAAGGCGACAGGAACACGAGCTCACGAGCACCAGTGCGAAGACAAGTTGGGCAGCCAGGGTCGCAAGGTCGGATTCTGAAGACTGGCAGCAGAAGTCTAGGAGGCGAAGCCAGAGCAGCCTTCGGCCACCTCGCGGCACTCACAGGACCAGTGCAAACACTCTGACTCGGGTGAGCAGCAGGCACGGGGCTCCCGGACCCGAAAGGGTCACAGGCACTCTTGGTCCCCAGGGTCATCAGCATCTAGCTCGGACTCCTCAAGATGCTCCCGGAATCACGGGGCAGCTACCATGGCCCTGAGCCAGCAGCACAGCCTGCAGAGACGACTGGGGCTTCGTGAGGAGCGCAAGCAGCAAGAAGAGCTGCTCAAGGCCTTGGAGACACCCGAGGAGAAGCGTGCTCGAAGACTGGCCAAGAAGGAAGCGAAGGAGCGCAAGAAGCTCCAGAAGATGGGCTGGGGTGAGGACTACATGGGCTACAGCAACACCGACAACCCCTTTGGAGACAACAACCTGCTGGGCACCTTCATCTGGAAGAAGGCCTTGGAGAAAAAAGGCATCAGCCACCTGGGAGAAAAGGAGCTGAAGGAGCGCCACAAGAGGATCTGGGAGGAGAACCGGCTGGAGCTGTAAAAGGTCAAACGGCTGCGGCTAGAGCGGGAACGGGAGAAAGCCCTGCGGGAGCGGGAGCTGGAGATGCTGCAGCGGGAGAAGGAGGCAGAACACTTTAAGACCTGGGAGGAGCAGGAGGACAGCTTCCACTTGCAGCAGGCCAAGCTTCGCTCCAAGATCCGAATCCGAGATGGGCGAGCCAAGCCCATCGACCTGCTGGCCAAGTACATCAGTGCAGAGGAAGACTCTGACCTGGCGGTGGAGATGCACGAACCCTCCACCTTCCTCAACAGTCTCAAGGTGGCAGACATGGAGGACCTGCTCGAGGACATCCAGGTGTCCATGGACCTGGAGCAGGGCAAGAACGTGGACTTCTGGCAAGACGTGACGACCATCACAGAGGATGAGATCGCCAAGCTCCGCAAGCTGGAGGCCTCTGGCGAGGGCCCAGGACAGCGCCGCGAGGTGGTCAACGCCTCGGTCAGCTCCGAAGTGCAGTCGGTGTTCAAGGGAAAGACTTACAAGGAGCTGCAGGCCATCTTCCAAGCCATCGAGGGCAAGGTCCGAGCCGGCGGCCCCAACCTCGACACGGACTACTGGGAGAGCCTGCTGCAGCAGCTGCGTGTACACATGGCCAGGGCCAGGCTCCGGGAGCGCCACCAAGATGGTCTTAGACAGAAGATGTTCCAACTGAAGCAGGAGCAGCAGCAGGGTGTGGCGAGCGAGCCGCTGTTCCCCATCCAGAAACCAGAGCACAAGGCCACCCACAGCCCCGAACCTGCAGAGCGGCCCCCCAGGCCCGGGACTTCAGTGGACACAGCACCAGGGGAGGCAGAGGGCGAGGCAGTGCTGATGGAGGAGGACCCGATCCGGCAGAGCCTGGCAGACTACGAGGCAGGCCGCTACAGTCCGCGGCTGCTCACCGCGCAGGAGCTGCCTGGCAACGCGCATGTGCTGGAGCCGCACGAGGACCCGCAGCGCCTGCAGATGGGTCGCCAGCAGCAGCTTCAGGCTCCAGGGGATGCGAGCGAGAGCGCCGAGGACATCTTCTTCCAGCTCGCGAGGGAGGGCATGGGGCAGGACGAGGCGCAGTTCGGCGTGGAGATGCCGCTGGATGGCCGCGCCTCCCCGTGGGCCGCCAGGTACCAGCCTCGCAAGCCGTGCTTCTTCAACCGCTTGCACACGGGCTTCGAGTGGAACAGATACAACCGGACGCATTACGACTGGGACAACCCTCCGCCCAAGATCGTGCAGGGCTACAAGTTCAACATCTTCTACCCGGACCTCATCCGCAAGCGTGCCACGCCGGAGTACTTCCTGGAAGCCTGTCCGGACAACCCGGACTTCGCCATCCTGCGCTTCCACGCGGGCCCGCCCTACGAGGACATCGCCTTCAAGATCGTCAGGCGCGAGTGGGACTACTCACACCGCCATGGCTTCCGCTGCCAGTTCGCCAGTGGAATCTTCCAGCTCTGGTTCCACTTCAAGCGCTATCACTACCGCCGGTGACGCCCGTGGGCTACCCGCCCCTGCCAGGCCTGCCCCTGCACAGCTCCGGGGTGGCAAGGCCCAGAGGACGAGAAAACCTCCTTCAGAAGCCTTGGAAACCCGTGTGCTGTAGATGGCTGACTGCACACAG
>NW_022196911.1:101340597-101348750 GCF_008632895.1 Mastomys coucha | reverse complement strand
GTGAGGCCAGAGCCTGTGACTGGGCAGTGGGAAAAGAAGGTGGGACAGAGAGAGATCCAGGGACAGAGAGAGACTCAGGGACAGAGTAGAAGTCAGAGAAGAGACAAGATGGAGCCTACAGGAGAGGAAGAGGAACCGGAAGCATGCAGTCCTGGGAGACTTACGAAATGGGGATTTCTCAGATGATTAAATCATATGTAGGGTGGGTTTGCCCCATTTAGGTGTGCAGCTTCTGTTGATATCCAATGAGTTTTAAGCTCTCTGTGTGGGCGTTTTGTGAGTTGAGAATTTACTGTAATAAATCTATCTGATAAATTATAAGCCTCTGGAGTTTTCTTTATACTGGTCTCGGGGTTTAGAGCAATATGTGGCAGATTAGCAGTAGGGGACGGATGACTGAGAAATGTAGAGTGCCCCCTGATAACTGCTGGAAATTGGAGAGACTGCTACATGGGGGTAAAAAATTGGAGAGACTGCCAAAGCCTGGGTTGATTTTTAATAATTCGAGGCTATAGTGGACTGGGCTTCAGTCATCAGCAATGTGCTGGCCACAGCCCCTCTGGCAGATCACCACCTGTCTTGAAAGGATTTTGAAGTTGAAATGTAGAAGAAAAGATCATTTAGTAGAAATATATAGTGTATAAGCTTTTACTTAAAGAGCATGGAAATTTTTCTCTGAAACGAGTCAAGAATGTAGGTTGGCTAGTTCCAGAAACCGGTTGACCACAAGGGCAGGATGTAAGACATCTAGGTGGTTCCAGGGAGTGGTCAACCTCAAAGTGAATGACAATAAAACTACATTCTTGAGAATAATGAGTATGCAGGATGTTTTCCTCATGACCTTGACTGGATCATGGGTTGGGTCCCTCTGAGATTTTTCCACTGTTTTTATGTTCCCTTGGTTACCCAGTCACTCCCCCTAGTTTGTGGTTTTTTCCTTTAAATACCCTACACTTCTTGTGCTCTTCGTCGAGCTCCTCAGCCCCGAGTGGGTTATGAGCTCATCCCCAGTGCACTGTCTACCCCCAGACCCCCGAATAAAGCTCATGCTGTTTGCATCAAGATCGGTCTCTTCTGAATCTTTGGGTGGCCGTGTTCTCCCGTGACTTGAGAGAGGTTCTCCCCTCGAAGGGATCTTTCATTGTGGGAGCTCGTCCCAGATTTTATGACCACCCTTGACTCTGAGGACCCCTTGGAGGTGGGTTCTTAATTGTGGTCTTTCTGTCTATTTGAGTTCTTATTTGTAATCTGTTTGTGAACTGTTTGTCTATTTGCAATCTGTGAATTTGTTTTTTACTCCCATTCTCTGTAGCTGGTAGCATCCCGAGAGGGGATAGCGAAGTTTATCTCTTGAGCTCATTCTCTGCAATTGGTCATGTCCCGGGATGGGGCGATGACTCCCTGTCCTCTAGAGGAGGAAGGGGGCTGATCAGTAGACATGCCAGTAGATCACCGACTACTACCCTGAGAGACGTCCTAGTGGAGACTTAGGGATCTTCAGGGAGGCCTGGAGGAATCCCTTTTGGAGGGCAGAACTCCTCGAGAGGAGGGTGTGTCTGTTCTCCCAGCTATCTGGTCTTTTTCAATTGGCTCTGCCTGAGCCACTTTTGCTGCATTATTCTCTGTCTGATTTTCTGTTCTGTGTTTGTGATTTTGTTGCCCTTGTGACTACGATGATGGGACAGACGGTAACCACCCCTTTGACTCTGACGTTAGATCACTGGAGGGAGGTCAGGGACATGACTTGTCAGTTCAGGTAAAGAAAGGACCTCAGTAAATTTCCAGCCATCTGTTTTTCTGAAGTTGGGTTGGCACTCGTGATTGAGACGGGTCTTTTCTAGTCTCTTTGTGTGTTTGTTCTATCTGTATCTAGTCCCTGCTGTGTACAGGGGTAACTGGTTCTGAAAGACCCTCAGAGCTAGGGAGACCTCACTCAAGTCTCGGGATGACACGACCACCCAATAACTCATAAGAGACCGATCTTGCTGCAAGTGCATGAGGTTTATTTGGGATAGGCCGGTACCGGGGTCGAACCCGTAACCTTGCAGGCCAGAGGGGTTCGACCCAGACTACAAGGAGTAAGGGGTATTTAAAGGGAAAAACCACAAACTGGGGAGGTGGGTGAGGGAGTTACCAAGGAAACATAACAAAAAACAGTGGAAAATTTCAGAGGGACCCAACCCAAGGTATTCAGTCAGTTAGGGAGGGGAACATATTCCTTCTAGAAATGTAATCATCTATCAGTCAGCAGGGTGGAGAGCCTCGTAAACCAGTAGACCTTCATTCCTAGTTCCGCCCTCATTGTGGAGCAGTCAGGAGGGCAGGTTTTGGGAACCAGAGCCCTGAGGCTCTGAGTTAGCCAAGTTCCTGGAACTGGCTACTCCACATTTTTGATTTGTTACATTTCTATTAATACATTTCCCTTTTCATTAACATGCTTTTTCCCAAATTTCTAAATCTCCCAGTCTTTCAGTTCATCTCTGTGGCTGTGGCAGGCATGGGCCGAGCAACTCTGTGATTTGGCTTTGATTATCTGTGTGTGCAGGAGTACCCTGATGTCTGTTATTGGGCCCAATTGTCTTTCTTTGTGTCATGCACCTGGAAAGGTTGAGTTGCCTATGTGGTATGTGTGTTTGGAACTTGGACTGACGACTTATACCTTCCTTGACTGAAGGACGGTGTTGGGGCTAGGGCCGCTTTGGCTGGGTCTTTGGGCTGCTCTTGGGGGAACAAAGATGGTATTGGCAGGAATCCTGTGGTCCTGGGTTTCCCAAGAGGGCAGTCATTAAACATGGAATCAGTCCCATAGCAGGCTAAGCGTTGGAGATAGGGTCCCAGTCCCAGGTGCTGCAGTTCCAATTCTTTCCGGGCCAGATCCAGATCCCTGGCCTTTTCCACCTAGTTCTTTCTCCCTCCCCTTTCCAGGGCTCCACTCTAGCTGGGAGGATAAAAGGCCTCAGCTGGGGCCTCCCTGACACCAGCATTGGGTCCTAAGAGATGCCATCCAGGCTGGCCGCCGGGATGGTGACCCCAGCCTCAACCCCAGACACACAGGCTCTAGTGGCTGCCTTTGTAGGCTATAAGCTGAGGAAGAAAGGTTACGTCTGTGGAGCTGGCCCTGGGGAAGGCCCAGTAGCCGACCCTCTGCACCAAGCCATGCAGGCTGCTGGAGACGAGTTTGAGACCCACTTCAGCCGCACCATCTCTGACCTGGCTGTTCAGCTACACGTGACCCCAGGCTCAGCCCAGCAACGCATCATCCAGGTATCCAACAAACTTTTCCAAGGGGCCCCAACTGGGGCCGTCTTGTGGCATTCTTTGTCTTTGGGGCTGTCCTATCTGCTGAGAGTGTCAACAAAGAAATAGAGCCATTGGTGGGACAAGTGCAAGATTGGATGGTGGCCTACCTGGAGACATGCCTGGCTGACTGGATCCACAGCAGTGGGGACTGGGCAGAGTTCACAGCTCTATACGGGGAAGGGGTCCTAGAGGAGGCACGGCATCTGCAGGAGGGGAACTGGGCATCAGTGAGGACAGTGCTGAAGGGGGCTGTGACACTGGGGGCCCTGGTAGCAGTAGGGGCCTTTTTGTTAGTGAGAAAATCTAGGGAGAGCTGGAACAATAGAGAATGCCCTTGGAAGAAACGGGATGGTCACGGCACAGAGAAAGGCAGGGGAAGGTAGTGTGTGTGGGAGCCAAGCAAGTCAGGCAGGTTGCCACGCACACTCGTCTACTCCAGTCATTTTATTCCCAAAATATCGGGGATAAAATCCTGATTAAGGATAAGAGGCAATAAGGATCCAGAAGGAGTTCTGTGCCTCCTGGATAGACAGTCGCTGGTATCTCCTAACTCAGATGTGTTCCAGATCAGTCTTTCCAATCATCAACATGCCCTCATAATTAGGCATAAAGGTACCCCAAGAAATGATTCGTAAGATTGGACATTGTTTCCTGGCCAACACAATGTTTCTAACCTATCCTGGTTTATTACCAACCTTCCCATAACTTGTAATTTCTCTCAAGGAAACTGCCTTGCTAGAGCTAACAAGGGTCAGGCACATTCCTTAGGACAATAATAGTTTACAATAGCTAGAAATGTTTTACATACTAGAGATTAATGAAGGGCTTCCACCCAAAGACATAGAAGTGTTAGATTAAAACCTCCTAGTCATTGCCTCCAGCAAAAACCAGAGAATTAGTATAGGAATACCAAATTAGCCCCAGCAGGGAGGGGCACCATTGCTCTTCCGCCCGCTTCACAATTGGATACGTGATCTTGGTCAGTAAGATCACTGACCTTGATGTGATTGTCACCTGCCTACAAGACTCTTGTCATCTGCCCTGCTTGCTGTATGCTACTTAAGCCTGCTTATCACTTTGTATAAGGACTAGGAGAGGAGAAGGACTTGGACTCGTATGCCAGACTCGCACTAGGACTTAGATGGGCTAGGACTCAGATTCATGCAATCCGCAGTCCCCTGGGCCAGAGCACTTGGGCCCGGGGGATACAGCACTAGTCTAGAGGAGATAGCTGCTGCTTTAGACCCAGTATGTTTTAGGTAGCCTCAGATGTACCTTAACTTCTGAGCTGCCAGATTTACCATCTCTCTTTTGCAATGACTGTAAAAGTCTGATGCCATTTTCAAGAAATATAATCAGATCCTGTACTTCATGTGTCATCTCTGCCACCATTTCTTGGCCTACGCCTTGTCGACCTGACTAGGACCCCGTTTCTCCCACGGGTTGAGGGAGGCCCAGATCGGCCAGCCTGTGGCAGCAGGTGGCAGGGAGAGTGAGTTGGAAATATTGAGGAATATATCAAGGCCAGGACCCCAGAGGGTGGAGTCATCCCATGGCTTGGGGGAGAGCTGGGAGGAATCATGCTCATATCATGGGCACACAACTCCCCGGAACATGGTTTGTAGCTCCAAGGACAGTGAACTTACTTAAAAGATCTGTGTCTCTACAAGATGAATGGGATTTAGAGAGCCTATAATTCACCTCCCTTTGGAATGGAAGCTTGGTGATCAGGTGACTGGATGAAACAACTGTTGCTGGGAGGAGACTGTTACTGAGCCAGTGAGAGATGCCTTCCCTGCTGGTCCTTGGTCAAATGCACCTGGAACAGCTGGTGCACTCTTAGCATTAGCATTGGTTTTTTTTGAGACAGGGTTTCTCTGTATAGCCCTGGCTGTCCTGGAACTCACTCGGTAGACTAGGCTGGCCTCCAACTCAGAAATCCAACTGCTTCTGCCTCCCAAGTGCTGGGATTAAAGGCGTGAGCCACCACCGCCCAGCTGGGACTTTTTTATTTGGAGATTTTGAGGCACTGAGAACCCAAATACCACCCAGATAGATCTCTTTAAAGGTTTTATTTTATTTTATTTTATTTTGTGAAAAGATGCTTGAAATATTTACACCTTCCAGAAAGTTAGATTCCATAGAATCAATCAATCAATCTATATATCTATATATATATATATCTTGATGATACTGAAAATTTGTTTTAGATTCATATGTTGCAGAAATGTATAGCCGTGGTAAATTTATTCATCAGATGTGCTAAACTGTCCTGCTTGAACTCCTGGTGTCCTGAACTTCAGCCTGATCCAGTCAAGAAACAGACATCAGAAGACTAATTCTGTCCCCCCCCCCAATATCTCTACACCCCCGGTCAGCTCGAAGAAGTTCTGAAGAGTCTTCTACCCAGTTCCCTGGGCTTTGGGGTTGGAGAGGGTTATTGATAGGTTGTGTTTCTAGAAAATGTAAAATGGTCATATTTAGAATAGGAAAAGTAGCCAGATTTAATTGTATAGCTATAATCTCATTTAATAGAAAGCCTTATAATTTGTTATTGAGTTAAAGTCACACATTCCTATTTGGTATAGAATTTATTTGGATACAAAATCAAAATTATCTTTGGTAAAAGGACCTTCTGATAATATTTACCCTGTGCCTAAAATAATTTGATTGGTGCATAAATAATTTAAACTAGAAACATTGTGTGACTAGAATTTGGTCAGGTATTTGAGTATTTCTTCAGATACACAGCTTACTTTCAGGAAGTTTGCTTTAATATTTATATCATTAGTTTTGAGTTTTGTATCCTATGTTTGTAGTAGTGATTGGTAAAAGTTGAGGCTTGGGTTATAAACCTTAAACTGGTATGCAAAAAATGAGTAAGAGCTTTTAAACTGAGAATTTGTTGTTAAGATTGGGTGTACAATGGTGTTCCTGTTGGCTGAGAGGTGTAGCTAATACAGTTCTGTTGTGCATACATCAAGACCAAAAGATGAAGTTTTCTATATTCACTTAAGAGATTTCTGGTTTCAGTAAGAGTTGTCTGTAGGCTTATAAGGAATGCTTTTATTTCCCCTAGTAGACAGGGCTTAGACCCAGTCCTTCTTTTACTGCTATTATAGAGAGATATGAGATGTTTAGACCTGTAAGTTTAGGGCCAAATTAACAGATTCATGGCTCTGAGTTTATTGTCAGGGTGATTTCAAGATTTTAATTAAAAATAACTGAGAGCAGTTCACAGACAATAGTCCAGATTACTTTACATAGATAGTTGGTTTTCAAAAACATCAGAAATCCACAGAATGTGGCATTTAATATTATTTATACATCTGGCTAGAGACTTGTCTGTGCCTGACAGGACCGGTATCCCCAGTAAACCTCATGTGATTGCAGCAAGTTTGGTCTCTCGTGAGTCATTGGGTGGTCACATCATCCCGAGGCTTGAGTAAGGATCTCCCCAGTTCTGGGGGTCTTTCATTTGGGGGCTCGTCTGCGGGATTTACGACCACCCTTGACTCTCTGAAGACCCCTTGGAGGTGAGTTCTTAATTGTGGTCTGTCTGTCTGTTTGAGTTCTTGTAATGTGTCTGTGAACTGCCTGCCTGTTTTGCAACCTGTGAATTTGTACCTGGCCGCTTCCTGAGAAGTGATAGCAGGGCTTATTTTCAGTCAGCGACTCCCTGCCCTCCGTGAGGGGGGAATGGGTTGACAGACGTGTCAGGACCACTGACTAGTACCCTGGGAGATGTCCCAGTGGAAACTGGGGATCCTCGGGGACGCCCAGGAGAAACCCCATGGGAGGCCAGGGGAGAAACATTAACCCTGCTCGAGAGGAGCGTGGGTCTGTTCTCCTGGCCATTTAACCTGTTCAATTGGCTTTTGGTGTGTTACTCTTTGTCTGATTTTTTGTGCTGTATTTGTGATTTTTGTCGCCCTTGTGACTGCGATGGGACAGACGGTAACTTTGAAGTTGGCTCACTGGACGGAGGTTAGGGACATGTCAGTTCAGGTGAAATAAGGACCTCGGTAAATTTCCAGCTGTCTGTTTTTCTGAAGTAAGGTTGGCACTCGCGATTGAGACCAGTCTTTTTGTGTGTATTTTGTGACCAGTCCATCTCGGCAGCCATGGCAGGCACGGGCTGAGCTACTCTGTGATTTGGCTTTGATTACCTGTGTACCTGATGTTTGTTTCTGGGCCTAGTTGTCTTTCTCAGTGTCATGGACCTGAAAAGGTGGGTGTCTGTGTGGGGACTGATTTTGTGTGTGTGTGTTTGGACCTTGGACTGACGACTTACACCCACCCCCCCTTGACTGATGGACGGTGTTAGAGCTGGAGCCGCTGCCGCTGGGTCTTTGGCCTGCTCCTGGGGGAACCGGGAATAAAAAATGGCATCGGCAGGAATCCCATGGTCCCTGGTTTCCCAAGAGGGCAGTCAGAAACATGGAATCAGCCCCATAGTTGCCAAAGCGTTAGAGGCAGGGGCCTGGACCCAGGTGCTGCAGTTCCAGTTCTTTCTGGGCCAGATCCAGATCCCTAGCCTTTTTCCCCATTCAGGCTGGCTGCCTGGATGGCAACCCCAGCCTCAACCCCAGACATAAGCTGAGGCAGAAAGGTTATGTCTGTAGAGCTGGCTCTGGGGAGGCCCAGCAGCCGACCCGCTGCACCAAGCCATGCGGGCTGCTGGAAATGAATTTGAGACCTGCTTCCGCCATACCATCTCTGACCTGCAGCTCAGCTACGTGACCCCAGGCTCAGCCTAGCAACGCTACACCCAGGTATCCCACGAACTTTTCCAAGGGGGCCCCAACTGGGGCCGTCATGTGGCATTCTTTGTCTTTGGGGCTGTCTTATGT
>NW_022196911.1:101338945-101340296 GCF_008632895.1 Mastomys coucha | reverse complement strand
TACCATGTGGTGGGCGCTGTTTAGATAAATGATTGTTGTTCTGTGTTTCATGATTGAAGAAAAAATGGGTAAAGCTTTGGTTTAGCTTAACTTATTTAAAAGACAGTCTTAATTTCTACAGCAGAGACTGATAAGCCATCGGGCTGTGGAGTTAAGCACAGTTGAAAAAGAGCTGATAGAGGCTGACTGAGTGTCTGCACGAGCAGCTCTTAAAGGGGACAACAGCTTTTTGCATGTAATATTGGTAACAGAGAATTAGCTTAAAATTGGTAACTCGGGGTTGGAATGAGCCGACCCAGGAATATTTTATGTAATTCTTACCCCTTATAAATTTAGTGAGGCCAAGGGTGAGGCCTGGACCAGAGATAAGATTTAAAACGATGTCTTTTTGATGTATTCAAAATTTCACTGTCATGCATTCATATGTAAGAATTGGCAGCTAAGCTTTGTAATGTGATAGTAATGCTTTGATATTGATTTTAAAGAAAATGGAATGTTTAAAACTGGGTTTTGTCTAAATTATGGTTATACCTTAACATTACAAGAAGTAAAAAAGGTGTAGACTCTAGTAAAGTAGAGACAAGTGATGAACAGTCTGGAGACAAATAAAGAGTTAGTTTGCCTTGGAAATAAAAAGTAAATAGAAGAATAATCCAAATTCTATTGAAGCCTGGTAGTAATGCTAAACTGCTAGCACCTTTGCCCCTAGAGTAAACAAGCTTAAAAAGGAAACCTGGAACAGCTGTGGCTGTTGCTGGGAGGAGGCTGTTTTGCACCTAAGATTGTCTATCTCACTGAGCCAGTAGGAGATGCCTTCCCTGCTGGCCCCTGGTCAAATGCACCCGTCCAATGGTGCACTCATGGCATTTAGCAAAATAGGGAATTTTATCTTGTCATTTATATCAGAAATGGGGACAGGTTTTTTCTTATTTGGAGATTTTGAGGCACTGGGAACCCAAATACCACCCAGGTAGATTTCTTTGTATTGATTATTAAGGGTTTTGTTTTTGTGTTTTTGAGAAAAGATACTTGAAGCATTTACTGAATTTGTTTTGAGATTCATATGTTGCAGAAATGTATACCCTTGGTAAATCCCTTCATCAGATGCACTAAACTTGCCTGCTTCAACTCCTGGTGTCCTGAACTTCAGCCTGATCCAGTTAAGACACAGACGACTAATTCTGTTTTTCCTTCTCCACCCCTCTTTTATATCTATGCCCCCGTTCAGCTTAAAGAAGTTATGATGAGTCGTCCACCTGGTTCCCTGGGCTTTGGGGCTAGAGAAATTATTGATAAGTTGTGTTTCTAGGAAATGTAAAATGGTTATATTTGAAATAGGGAAGAAATAGCC
>NW_022196911.1:101337729-101338803 GCF_008632895.1 Mastomys coucha | reverse complement strand
AGGCCAGGAAAATCTAAAATATAATGATACTGATATTTAGTTCTATGATTAGAACTATCTACTAGAAGTAGGGAATGAAAGGCTGGAGAATCTTAGAATTTAAAATGAGGGCGTTTAATAGAAATGTATGTTTAATGTGTAACCTTTACTTAAAAGGGGGCATGGAAAACCTCTGCCACAAGCCAAAAAAGGTGGAGTAGCTAGTTCCAGGAATTTGGCTAACTCAGAGCCTCAGGGCTCTGGTTCCTGATATCTGCCCCTCCTGGCTGATCCACAATGAGGGCAGAACTAGGAATGAAGGTCTACTGGTTTATGGGACTCTCTACCCCGTCGACCAGTAGATGAAGATTACATTCCTAAAATGAATATGTTCCCCTCCCTAACTGAATACCTTGGGCTGGGTCCCTCTAAAAATTTCCACTGTTTTTATGTTATGTTTCCTTGGTAACCCTCTCCCCGCCCCCAGCTTGTGGTTTTTCCCTTAAATACCCCTCACTTCTTGTGTTCAGGGTCGAACTCCTCTGGCTGACAAGGTCATGAGATCGACCCCTGTACCGGTATCCCCAGTAAACCTCATGTGATTACAGCAAGTTCAGTTTCTCGTGAGTCATTGGGTGGTCGCGTCATCCTGAGACTTGAGTAAGGATCTCCCCAGTTTTGGGGGGTCTTTCAAGTTCAATTCCTGGCACCCACAGATTGGCACAACCATCTGTAATTCGATCAGATGCCCTCTTCTGGTGTGTCTGAAGACAGGGACAGTGTTCTTACATTAAAAAACAAAAAATCTGTTTTTAAAAAAATCCAGTCTCTTTTAAATTCTAAATTTCCTATAAAACCCCAATCTCTATTTTTAAAGTTTAATGTCTTGCCTTGCTGTTGTGGTACATGCCTTTAATCCCAGCACTGGAGAGGAAGAGAGGGGCTGGAGAGATGGCTCAGTGGGTAAGAGCACTAACTGCTCTTCTAAAGGTCAATTCCCAGCAATCACATGGTGGCTCTCAACCACCTGTAATGGGATCTGACACATAGCTACAGTGTACTTACATATAATAATAGTAAATAAATAAATTAAAA
>NW_022196911.1:101333683-101336110 GCF_008632895.1 Mastomys coucha | reverse complement strand
CCTCTGAAATTTTCCACTGTTTTTGTCATGTTTCCTTGGTAACCCTCTCCCCGCCCCCAGCTTGTGGGCTTCCCTTTTAAATTCCCCATACTTCTTGTGTTCGGCGTTGAACTCTGGCCAGCATGGTCACTAGATCGACCCCAGGGTCGAACTCCTCTGGCCGACAAGGTCACGAGATCGACCCCGGTACCGGTATCCCCAATAAACCTCATGTGATTGCAGCAAGTTCGGTCTGTCGTGAGCCATAGGGTGGTCGTGTCATCCCGAGACTTGAGTGAGGGTCTCCCCAGTTCTGGGGGTCTCGTCATGGTGCTAACCCTCAACTTCTCTGTATGACTCCTTTCTTTAGTCATGGGTTTCCAACTCACACGGAGGCTGCACCTTCCCCAATGGCCTCTTATGGCACCAAGCCTCAGCTTCTCTCCATGCTTCTTATGCCTTCAAAACCAGTATCACCTGGGTAAGTCGTACCTCAGCCATTTCTGAAACGCTGCTTCTGTGTGCTAACCCTGAGAAAATACTCTCCAGAAGATCTCACCTCAGTGATGCTGGTCTCTTCTTAATCACTGCTATTTTCTTAACTCTAGTTAACTAGTACCAGCTGTCCCAGTAGCACAAAGATTTCAATTCAGTAGGTCTAGACTCTTGTTGATCCCAATTGACTCTTCTCTTCAGGCCAAGCTGACCAGAATGACAGGCTCTTTTTTTTTTTTTTTTTTAAATTTTCAAGGCAGGGTTTCTTTGTGTAGCCCTGGCTGTCCTGGAACTCACTCTGTAGGCCAGGCTGGCCACAAACTCAGAAATCAGCCTGCCTCTTCCTCCCAAGTGCTGGGATTAAAGGCTTGTACCTCCACCGCCCGGCTGAATGACAGGATCTTAATTCAAAATAGCAAACGGTCCTGGTAGAGTCTTTAAACTACTCTCTGAAATTTCACAGGCCAGGCCTCCATCTTCAATTCTCCCCGCATCTTCTAAGTCTTCCAAACGCATCAAACATCCCACCAAGTTCTTAATAGTCAATGGTCTTTCTAGCCCCAAATCCAAGTTCTTCCACAGTCATCCCAAAAACATGGCCAGGTCTACCACAGACATGCCCTAGTACCAACTTGGCTTAGTTAGGGTTTCTATTGCGTCGACAAAACACCATGACCAAAAAACAAGTTGGGGAGTTTATTGGGATTACACTTTCAGTTTGTAGTCCATCACTGAAGGAAGTCAGGACAGGAACTCAAACAGAGCAGGAACCTGGGGGCAGGAGCTGATGCAGAAGCCATGGAAGGGTGCTGCTTACTAGCTTGCTCCACATGGCTTGCTCAGTCTGATTTCTTATAGAACTCAGGACCACCAACTCAAGGACAGCACCACCCACAATGGGCTGGGCCCTCCTATATCAACACTAATTAAGAAAATGCTCTACAGACTTGTCCACAACCTGATTTTATGGAGGCATTTTGTCACTTGAGGTTGCTTCCTCTTAGAAGACTATAATTTGTGTCAAGTTGACATAGACCTAGCCAGCAAGCCCTGCACCTATGGCCATTAATTTCTGCTTCCCTTATAGGTTTGAATATTCTGGGCTCATAGGGAGTAGCACTATTAGGAGGTGTGGCCTTGTTGTAGGAATCGAGTCACTGTGTAGACGGGCTTTGTGGGCTCCTAGGGCTCTAGCTCCCCTCAGTGCGGAGGAGACTCCTCTCCTAGCTGCCCGAGGTAAGACACTCTCTTCCTGGTTGCCTTCAGATCAAGATGTAGAAATCTCAGCTCCTCCAGCACCATGTCTGCCTGCATGGTACCATGCTTACTGCCACGATGACAATGAACCCCTGAAATGGTAAGCCAGCCCCAATTAAATGCCTTCCTTTACAAGAGTTGTCTTGGTAATGGTGTCTCTTCACAGCAATGAAAACCCTAACCAAGATGGTAGGTTTAGAAATGAGCAGATAGTTAGCACCCTAGGTAACTACCTAATTCAAATTCAATATTCCTGCCAAGTGTGGTGGCATACATATAAAAACCCAGCTAGCCCTTGGGAAGATGAGGCAAGAGGATTGCCATAAATTCAAAGCTAGCCTGTGCTATACACAGGTATACACAGTTCTGTGGTAGCCTCTACCACAGGGTAAGATCCCCTCTCCCACCAAAAATAAACCAGTCTAGTGAGATAACTCAGTGTTAAGCCCACTGGCTGCTCTTCCAGAGGACCAGGTTCAATTCCCAGCATCTATGTGGTGGCTTATAACCATCTGTAACTCCAGTTCTTGGAGGTCTGGCGTCTTCTTTTGACCCCTGAGGGCACTAAGGAGGCATGTTATATACAACATACATGCACCCATACATATAAAATAAAAATGGCCGGGCAGTGGTGGCAAACACCTTTAATCCCAGCACTTGGGAGGCAGAGGTAGGTGGATTTCTGAGTTCGAGGCC
>NW_022196911.1:101330867-101333673 GCF_008632895.1 Mastomys coucha | reverse complement strand
AAAAAAAGAAAGAAAGAAAAAAAAAGAAAAAAAGAAAAAAAGATCTCTGCCACTAAGACTCTTATTGTTAGTTTTTTAGGGCCCTTTGCCCCAGCATTTGTCAGATTCAGGATGAATGTAATCCAATTGCCCAGAGAACATTACTTAACATGGCCACAAAGCAACAACAGTCTGGTGTTGACTCCCTTCAGTGTAAGCTTTTCCAGGGGTCACTGTAATCAAAGCTTTCCTGTAGTGGTGAAAGGGGAGGGGGGCAAGAGCACTCCCTGGCAGCTTGCCAGCCAGCTAGTCTGGACACACTGTAAGACACTGTGCATCCTGGGTAACTGCCGTCTGTCTAGCCAGCCATTTTATGCTGTTATTACTGTTACAAGGAAACATTCTCCTATGCTGTTACTATTGCTACTAGGAAACTTTCTCATGCCCAAGTTGATTACATATTCTGCCATGTTCTGTGTTTTGGTGTTCTTGGAAACCAATCACCATAGAGGCCAGTTAGAACTGCTTTCTATAGCCACAATAAGCTTGGACCTGAACCATCAACCCAGCAACACTTCCTGTACCCATGTATAAGCTCTTATGGTTTTTGCCTTTATAAGATGCTCCTGGGGTGGACCCCAACACAAGAGAGACACCCACACCAATATAAAAATACATTTGGGCCGGGTGGTGGTGGCCACACGCCTTTAATCCCAGCACTTGGGAGGCAGAGGCAGGCTGATTTCTGAGTTCGAGGCCAGCCTGTCTACAGAGTGAGTTCCAGCACACAGCACAGCCAGGGCTACACAGAGAAACCCTGCCTCGAAAAACCAAAAAATAAAAATAAAAAAAAAAAAAAACATTTGGAATAAGACTTCCATTTTGAAAAGGGGTTGTGTAAAGTTTTAAGTTCCCAAGACCTCCCTGGAAATTGACATCCTATTTGGCAGAAAGAGTCATGTACATGGGTAACTGACATCCTGGTTGGCAAGTTAAGACGTGGATGTTCGGCAAGGTAAGTCCCCGCCACAACTGAATACCCCAACCAAAAGGAATGGAATAAATGTACAACAAAGACATGTTCCTAAGGAAGTCCCTATCCTTAAATCCCAACTGGTAGAAGAACTTGGCACAGATTATTCATGGATTTCAGGTTTAAAAGCTCTGGAGGATCCTGGGTTGGGGTTGCAGTCAGCTCCAGAGTCTGTACTTTGGCCCTGATCCATCAGTCCTGGAGCAAACGAACTCTCCATGTCTGGCCAAGACACTTCAAATAAAGTGACAGGCCAGAATGGAACTCACACCAGAGGTTGTCTTTTTTTTTTTTTTAAGATTTATTTATTATATGTAAGTACACTGTAGCTGTCTTCAGACACTCCAGAAGACAGGGTATCAGATCTCATGGATGGTTGTGAGCCATCATGTGGTTGCTGGGATTTGAACTCATGACTTTCAGAAGAGCAGTTGGCACTCTTAACCACTGAGCCATCTCTCCAGCCCAGAGATTGTCTTCTGATGGCACATACACACTGGCACATACCTCTCACACATGAACATGTATACACACACACTGGAAACATACCAAAAAAAAAAAATCACAAATATTTTTAGATGGTAAACGAGAAATAAATAGGCCTCCCTTCAGAAGGGCTGGATGTGGGGTATTCTTCCTGGTGAGTCCCGCAGACCCTCCCATCTTAGATGCTACGTCCGCTGTGCCTTTTATCTTTCCTTTTCTCTTTCGCCCAACTCTCCATTTTTTTGAGGGGCTCATTGGGGAGGGAGATGTTGCTTTGTTTTTATGTGGGCCTTTTTTGTTTTGTTTTGTTTTTTTATTTTTGTTTTTGTTTTGAGACAGGGCTTCTCTGTGTAGCCTTAGCTGTCCCTAAACTCATTCTGTAAACCAATCATGCTATAAACTCAGAGATCCCACCTGCCTCTTCCTCTCAAGTGCTGGGTATGGGCCACCACTGCCTGCCTGGCTGTTCTTTTTTGTTTGAGACAAGGTCTCACCATGTAGCCTTGTCTCGCCTGGAACTTTACGTGTAGAAAAGGCTGGCCTCAAACTCATAGAGAGCCACTTGCTTCTACCTCCTGAGTGCTATACCACTATGCCTGGCTTCTTTTTTTTTTTTCTATGAAACAGGGTCTCCTGGTGTAGCCCTGGCTGGCCTGGAACTAACTCTGTAGCCCAGGCTGGCCTGGAACTTACTCTGTAGACCTGTAGAACTTTGGCCTCAGTGTCCAGATCGCTTTCCAGAACTACAGTGTGCAGGTTTACATTATCTTAGAAACCTAGATGAGACGTTTTCAGGACGTCCCTTTTGTTATGCTTTTCTAGGTCACGGATTGCCGTTGCCACTGGCTTGTGGAGTCAGTAAAGTTGTGTTTTCATTTTCAGGCTTTGCCAGTGCTTCCTGGGGCTGTGGAGCTTTAGACTCCGGCTTCACCGTCATTCACCGGCTTCACCGTCATTCACCTTCTGCCTTTTGTGAGCTCACTTGGCTTCTTGGTCCCGGCTTCCTTGTGTATCAGACGTAATCTAAGGGTTAAGCTGGGGAACAGGCTGGTTAGACTTGGAATTTACGGCTGTTTGTAAGGTATTAAATGTGTACCTTTCTAGGGTAAGCCTCCCTCAGACAATGGCTATGACAGAAGAGAGAAAGGATGGTGCAGGGACTCCACACTGGCCCCTAAGTAGCCATCGGAACATTCTCCATAAGTGGTTCTTTCTGGCCCAAGAAAGATGCTTTGGGGCAGTGGTGGCACACATCTTTAATCCCAGCACTTGGGAGGCAGAGGCAGGTGGATTTCTGAGTTCAAGGCC
>NW_022196911.1:101321702-101330822 GCF_008632895.1 Mastomys coucha | reverse complement strand
AAAAAAAAAAAAAAAAAAAAAAAAAAAAAAAAAAAAAAGAAAGATGCTTTAATGTCTTCATTTTAGATATTTCTTTCTTTCTTTCTTTCTTTCTTTCTTTCTTTCTTTCTTTCTTTTTTTTAAGATTTATTTCACTTATATGAGTATACTGTCACTGTCTTCAGATACACCAGGACAGGGCACTGGATCCCATTACAGATGGTTATGAGCCACCATGTGGTTGCTGGAAATTGAATTCAGGATCTCTGGAGGAGCAAGCAGCCAGTGCGCTTAACTGCTGAGTCATCTCTCCAGCCCCATTTTTTAGATATTTCTCCATTAAAATGCCTAAAAGAAGTAAAGAAGTAACACCGGGAGGGAGGGTGTCTTAGCTAGTTACTGTTTTATTGCTCTGAAGAGACACCATGACCAAGGCAACTCTTTTTTTTGTTTGTTTTTGTTTTTTGTTTTTTGTTTTTTTCAAGACAGGATTTCTCTGTGTAGCCCTGGCTGTCCTGGAACTCACTATGTAGACCAGGCTGGTCTGGAACTCAGAAATCTGCGTGCCTCTGCCTCCCAAGTGCTAGTATTAAAGGCATGCACCACCACTGCCCAGCCCAAGGCAAGTCTTATAAAAGAAAATGTTTAACTGGGGGCTGGCTCACAATTTCAGAGGGTCAGTCTATTATCATCATGGCAGGGAACATGGCAGCGTATGGGCAGACATGGTGCTGGAGAAGGAGCTGAGAGTTTTACATCTTGATCTGAAGGTGACCAGGAGGAGGCTGTCTTCCACACTGGGTGTAGCCTGAGCATAGAAGATCTCAGAGCCCACCTACACAGTGACATACTTCTTCCAACAAGGCCATGCCTCCTAACATTTCTACTCCCTATGGCTCAAGCATTGAAACATCTGAATCTATGGGGCCAAACGTATTCAAACCACCACAGAGGTTCATCTTAGCTTACAGCTCCACAACGTGCTGTCCATTGTGACGAGAAGGTCACACTGAGTCCAGGTTGAGATAGACAAACGCTGGTGCCCTCTCTTTATTCACTGGTCTAGGACACCAGCCCATGGGGATGGTGCATGCCACAGTCAGGGTCAGTTTTCTCCCTTTTAGCTAAACTTTTCTGGAAATATTCTCATAGACACACCTAGAGATGTGGAGATTAGTCATCACAGTCCCTAGTAGATGTGGAAACCAGTCACAAGCTAAGTGCTCAGGTATACCAGTGGTCATCCCTAAACCTGAATATAGTTACAGAGTAAGTAACATGTTACTTCCTGGCTTCATTATTAACTTCCAGCAGGGGCACTGGGGTGTAGCTCAGGGTTAGAGAACTTGCTTTGATTTAATTACCATGAAAAAGGGCAGGCATGGGGCTAAGGGAATGAGCCCAAGGGTAGATTGTTTACTGTGGAAAGCACAAAGCCCTGAATTCAATTAACAGCATTTACATAAAAGCTGGGTGTGGCTGCAGGTGTGTATAACCCAGCAATGGGCAGTCAGTTTACACTGAGCTCCAGACTCAGTGAGAGGTCATCTCAAAAACCAAGAAAGGGCCAGACGGTGGTGACACACGCCTTTAATCCCAGCACTTGGGAGGCAGAGGCAGGTGAATTTCTGAGTTCGAGGCCAGCCTGGTCTTCAGAGTGAGTTCCAGGACAGCCAGAGGTATACAGAGAAACCCTGTCTCAAAAAACAAAACAAAACAAAATAAAAACCAAGAAAGGTACCAGGTGGTGGTGGCACATGCCTTTAATCCCAGCACTCCAGAGGAAGAGGCAGGTAGATCTCTGAGTTCAAGGCCAGCCTGGTCTACATATCAAGTTCCGGGACAGTCAATGCTACACAGAGAAACTCAGTCTCAAAAAGGCCAAAACCCTAGCTGGGCGGTGGGCGCACAGGTCTTTAATCCCAGCACTTGGGAGGCAGAGGCAGGCGGATTTCTGAGTCCGCGGCCAGTCTGGTCTACAGTGTGAGTTCCAGGACAGCCAGAGCTATACAGAGAAACCCTGCCTTGAAAAACCAAAAACCAACCAACCAACCAAACAAAAAGGCCAAAACCCAAACCAAACAACCAAACAAAAATCAAAAGGATAGAGGACATTAACCTCTGGATGACACATGGGGACACATAGGTGAAGGCTCTAACCATGTGCACAGCACATAGACATGCACACACATACATAACTTTAATTTTTTTCAAACCTTATTTTAATGATGGTTCTTAAACGCTTTAACCTCCCTTGTAGCCCACCACCCACCAGAGGTAGTGGGAAAGAAAAGATACAGGGGAAGTGGACCTGTTTACAAAGGTTCTGTAGAGCAACCCTCATCTGTGTTGTCTAGAAATTGGCCGTTCAGTTCACAGGTCAGCATCGGCAGCTCGATCCACTCGCAAACACTTCACAGACGAGTCGGGATAAGAAACATGAATCAGCAGTGGTGGCACTACCTAGCAGAAACAGCCAGGCCTCAGCAGGAGAGACCAGGAGGGACACCTGGAGAACGTCCGTTGTGCCTCTTTCATTCAGCAAAGCAAAGATCAGCAAAGACGCTAGACCCACAAGCGTTGCACAGCTAGCTCTATAAGCAAGCCTCACTCCACCTCTGTCACTGTCTATGAGTCCTATCATGCGTCCTCCACAGTCTTGCCTTAGCATATGAGCCTGTCTCAGCTGATGTCACTCTGCCAATCAGCCAGAGTCCTGGGAAGCCGCACGAACCTGCAGCACACCACCAGAAACTGCAGCACACCAACAGGAGTTTTTTTGGTGCATTTCTTTCTGTGGCTTCCTGACAAATGTAACTCAACTAAGCAATGTAAAGGGGACCAAAACTTGCGTGTCCTAGTGAAGAATCCTTCATCACATGTCCTTTCACATGGTTGCTTTAGCAGAACATCCTTTCACCTGTGTCTGCTTCAGCTAAATGTTCCTTCATGTGTTCGCCCCATCCAACCGACTTTCCAAGAACCCTTAAGTTTCTGCTTCACACACACGCGCGCACACACACACACACCATGAAGTCAAGTGCACTTACAGGACAGCACCAGGAGTCTCTGGTTCAGTCAGTTAGGGAATGATATCTGCTTTGCTGTTATTGTCCCAGGTGAGGTAGAGGCAGCTAGTATAGAAACCACTCAATCTGTTTTTTTTCTTTTCTTTTGTCTTTTGGTTTTATTTTTGTTTTTCTCTTTTCCTTATTTTTGTATTTTTTGAGATAGGGTTTCTGAAGTAGACACTTCCAGTTTCTGTAGGCTTAAATTTTTTTTAAAAAAAAGTGTATTTATTTATTTTTGAGTACACTGTAGCTGTCTTCAGACATACCAGAAGAGAGCGTCAAATCCCATTACAGATGGTTGTGAGCCACCATGTGGTTGCTGGGAACTGAACTCAGGACCTCTGGAAGAGTAGCCAGTGTTCTTAACCACTGAGCCATCTCTCCAACCCCATAGGAAGTAAAACCTACTTTTTTTTTTTTTTTTTTTTTTTTTTTTTTTTTTTTTTGGTTTTTTGAGACAGGGTTTCTCTGTGTAACCCTGGCTGTCCTGGAACTTACTCTGTAGACCAGACTGGCCTTGAACTCAGAAATCCACCTGCCTCTGCCTTCCAAGTGCTGGGATTAAAGGCATGCACTACCACCGCCCAGCAGTAAAACCTACTTTTGAAAGGGTTCACAAAGGCTTTGACAACACCCCCCCCCACCCCCGCTCCTAGCCCATTGTTCAAAGGTAGGGAAGAAAAGATGGTAAATAGGACAAGGGGATGTGGACCTGTTTAGAGGTAATTCTTTGGGGCAATTCCAATCTCCATTTGTCAGGATACCTGTAGTCCAGGTATCAGTAGTGTCAGGATACCAAACTGCCATCAGCAGTGGTGGCAGGATCTAGGGGAAACTGCCAGTACTCTGGCTGAGAGAAGTTCTCTCCCATGCCTCTCTCAGTGAAGCAAAGATCAACAAAGTGTTGCAAAGCTCTACCTGTGCAAGCACACTGTCACTGTCTGTTGAGTCTTAACTTCTATCCTCTTCAAACATTACTTCTTCCCAGTCTTGCCTCAGCAAAACACCACGTGAGTCTGCATCACCTCACATATCCAGGAGCTCCCACTTCAGGTTTCTTTGGGGACTCAGTTATGCTATGTGATAATTTGCTGAAGCAGACAAGTGATGATTAGAAGAAATATAAATATGACCCCACAGACAGAGCGTGGAGGCTCTTGCCTTGGTTCGCCTTGCACTAAGTTGCTGATCTTCACTTGTTGTGACTTCGTAGAGAGTAAATCACCAAAGAATTTCTGGGGATATTCCAGCCACGTCTTGTCACTTCTGAGGACTTGGGCTGATTGGCTGAGCCTTGTGGTTTTCGAGCCTTGAGTACTGATTCCTGTTTGGTGTTTGCTGATTAGACTGCTGGACTGCCACTGTCCTGACAACAAAGACTGGGATCTCCCCAAAGAACTACTTCTAAAAGGGCTACAACCTCCACCTCTGGTAGGTGGGCTAGAAGGAAGGTTGAACATTAAAGAACCCTAATTAGAGTGGGTTTTGAAAAAAATCTAAGCCTACAAGTTTCTCTGGGTAGCCGTGGCTACTCTGGAACTCCCTGGAACCAGGCTGGCCTCAACTCAGAGATCTGACTGTCCCTGCCTCCAGAGTCCTGAGATTAAAGGCATTTGCAGCAACCACCCAGCACTTTTTGTTTTTCTTGTGCAGGGGTGGAGTGGTGGTGGGGTTTAAACCAGAGCTGTCTGAACGCTTGCAGGCACTTTCCCTCCAAGTTGCCATCACTGAGTCCCACCCCCAGTCCATGAAACTACCCTGATAGACATGTTCCTGGCTCTCCTTTCTCTGCGCATCAGACTGCTCTTTCCTGCCACGACAAACACGTTATCTATCTTGTTATATTATCTCAGTGTCTGGTTAGTTTGTGGGCATCCAGGATCCTTCCTCTGTCACCTCTGTAGCCCAGGGCCTCATGGCAATTCTTTAACACTTACTGATAGAACTTGGGGGAGTGTCATGGCTGCCCAAGGAGAAGATGAAACTACTCAAGATCATGAGGGTGGAGCCTAGACTGGACCCCACCAGACTCTGCAGTGGCTCTTCCCTCTGAAGCTCTCCATAACCAGGGGTCAACCCTACTACCAGTTTGTAGAAAAGGGACTTTGCTCCCTGCCTGTCCAGAAACATACCTGGAGAGGAGTCAGTCATTCCCCACTTCAACTAGTCCTTGAACCTGGACTGTTTCCAATAAAAAAAAAATAAGGGTAGGCTGGGGGGTTGTTTTAATTTTATTTGTTTTGAAATGTTTTACTTAGAGATTTCCATTTCATTTTTGGACTTTTTAATAATTTGCTTATATTTTACGAGCATTGATTTGTGTTTTGCCTCTATGTATATCTGTGTGAGGGTGTCAGATCCCCTGGAACTACGATTACAGTTATGAGCTGCCATGTGGTTGCTGGGAATTGAACTCAGGACCTCTGGAAGAGCAGCCAGTGCTCTTAACCACTGAGCCATTTCTTCAGCCCGCCCCTCCCCCCGACCCCTTTATTTTTGGACCTTTTGAGACAGGGTCTCATTATGTAGCCCAAGTTGACCTCAAACTTGATCCTCCTCTTTCAGCCTCCACAGTGCTGGGGTTAAACACATGAGCCACTGTCTATGACTATTTGATGGTTTAAAGTTAGAGAGCTCTCTACTGTGGGAAACATTATTTCTGAGTTACAAGGACAAAGAAAACATCAGAAATGACCTCTGATGCCTTTCTTAGATCACGAGGAATCACATTTGGTCCTGATGGAAAAGAATCATGTTTGAGTCCTTTCCCATCTCAAAGGTGTCACAGAATTTTCCCTGTCCAATTACATTCCTGCAAAAGAGGTCTATGATTGGACAGGGAAGAGGGAGGTGGAGCTAAGAGTTGCAGAGACAGGGAGCATCTTAGGGTAGAAGTAGAAGGAAGATGACTGCGGATGTGAACCTGTGTGTTTACCAGCCACAAGTAGCTATGATGTCACAAGGTTAGAATTTTTCTTTTTTCTTTTTGGTTTTTCGAGACAGGGTTTCTCTGTATATCCCTATAGACCAGGCTGGCTTCGAACTCAGAAATCTGCCTGCCTCTGTCTCCCAAGTGCTGGGATTAAAGGCATGTGCCACCACTGCCCGGCTTAAAGTTGGTTGTTGTTGTTGTTGTTGTTTTTAACAAGTTTAGAAATATTGAGATAAAGCTTTTATCATTATCAATTGGCTCTAAAATTATTGTATTGGCATCTTGTAAATTGTGATTCTATTGATTCATAAATCTGATTGGTTAACTATAAGCTTAAGTGTGTTAATTGGGTGATGTGATGACTGACTGTTCCGTGGTAGTGAGAGGAACTGGGTTGGGGGGTGCCTGAGAGACAGTGGGCAGAGGGACTGCCGAGTGAGATGGCCTGGTGGGAGCCCTGTGGCCCTGTGTGGCTAGAGAGTTGTCAGGCCAGCAGGAGTGCCAGAGCTTGGTCCGGCCTGCAGAGAGTTAGTTGGCATATGTGTGTGTGTGTGTGTGTGTGTGTGTGTGTGTGTGTGTACATATGTATATGCTGAGGCCCCACCTCAGCATTGCCTTGCCTGTTGATCTGTTTTACACCCACAGATTTCATGTTCTTCTCTTTGCCACACTGAGAAGAGAGTAGCGAAAGACTGATCTCTGACCTTGACACACACACACATACACACACACACATACACACACACACATACACACACACACACAAATATATACATATATATATATATATATATTTTTTTTTTTTTCTTCCCCACAACACAAGGGCATGAGATACAATTTGTGGGTCTGCCCTCCTCCCATGGGACTAACTTCCAGTGTCATGGAGGTTTTCTGTTTGCGACGGAGTCTCATGTGGCCCAGCTTGGCCTCTTACTTGCTATGTAGCCCAAACTAATTTTGATTCTCTTGCCTCAGCTTCCCAGGCAACCTCCTGGGTGCTGTATTTTGTTTCGTCCTCAGAACTCCACAAAAAAGAGGAAAGGTGTGTGATGGACAAATCCTCTAGTGGCTCAGGGAGACAGCACCACCTTCTCGAGGCTGCCTGAGTGTGGGCAGAGCTGGGATTGCTTTGTGATGTCTCAAAACCATAGTCCCTAGCCTTCCATGCCTCACTCTTTCCAAATTAACAGATAGCTCCAAAGCTGTCCATCATTTTTGTTGTTGTTTATTTCACAAAGGGAAAACAGTTCCCATTACACACCTGAGTTTTCCACATTTAGGGAAATTCCAGGGGTCTGCACTCCAGAGCACAGTGGGCGAGGCTCACTCTGGCAAAAATCACCTGACAAGCTGATCACTGCAGAGAATGCCGCAGGCAAGCCAGTGTGTGTACTCAGCTCAGTGTTAGTGCAAAACTGACCTGGAAACCTGGAACATCAAGAAGCCTGGCCAGGGAAAGAGAAGCATGACCAGTGAGGGAGAAGCCTGGCCAGTGAGGGAGAAGCCTGGTCAGGGAAAGAGAAGCATTACCAGTGAGAGAAGCTTGATCAGAAGAAGCTGGACCAGTAAGGGAGAAGCCTGACCAGTAAGGGAGAAGCCTGGCCAGTGAGGGAGAAGCCTGGTCAGGGAAAGAGAAGCATGACCAGTGAGAGAAGAAGCTTGATCAGCAAGGAAGAAGCCGGACCTGAGAGAGAAGCCGGACCAACAAGGAGCAGGCTGGATGACAGTGACTTAGAACTCTAGTACTCCATGGCCCCACCTCAGCATTGCCTTGCCTGTCGATCTGTTTTACGCTCACAGATTTTATGTTCTTCTCTTTGCCACACTGAGAGGAGAGCAGCGAAAGACTGATCTCTGACCTTGACACATAAACAGCCTACAGACTGGACTTGACAGATAATAAAGGACTGACTCATCGATTCTCGGGTGCCCTTTTGCTTTAGTTAGACTGAGCATTCAAAAGGCTTTTGGGGGGAGGGAGGGATCTTCCATTTGAGGAAAGCCAGGAAGTCTGATCTCCACTTCACTCACTCACTCACTCACTCACTCACTCACTCACTCACTCACTCTCACTAGCACTGACAGCCATCCACACACTATTATCTATGTTCAGCACAGTGTTAACCACTTTCAGGAATGGAATCCCCAAAGTCCACTCCTGCTCTGTCAGAAAACAGTATACAGACAGGCAGTCAAGGGCACACGCTTTTGTTCTAAGACTCTCAGCTTGTTTCTGCTGGGTGACCTTCAGCAGACTATTTAACCTCCCGGCCCGTGGTTTCCTCTAGGGGTTAATAATCTCAACCTCCAGAGGCTTCCTCAAGCTTAAGTGAGACCATCTGTGTACAGCGGCCATCGAGTCAGCATTCAGACACTACAGGGCTAGCCCAGCGCCCTCTCCCTCCCTGCCCCCTCCTCCTGGCATTTTGCCAGTCATGGGGAGCCCCAGGATAACTCACACAGTCCCCGCCCTCGGGACTGTTGAGACCTGTCACTGACAGTGCTGTTTCTAGTCACGGCTCTAGGGAGAACATCAGTAGTGAAAGCAGTGAGGGGCTTTCCCTGAGAAAAGGACCACGAGGACTTACCAGAAAGTGCCTGCTTCAGATG
Organism: Mastomys coucha; assembly: GCF_008632895.1. Classification (NCBI taxonomy): domain Eukaryota; kingdom Metazoa; phylum Chordata; class Mammalia; order Rodentia; family Muridae; genus Mastomys; species Mastomys coucha. Next base: position 101,322,230 of record NW_022196911.1, on the reverse strand, counting down.
TCACTGCGGCCCCGGGGGTTTAATAACCCATGTTTTGAAATCCCTGAACGTACTTCACTTTATATTTGCTGACACATGGCGGTCTCGTCAGCCTTAACCACACTGGTATTAGTGAGAGGTGGTCACCGGGAAAAGCCTTGGTGATCCTGCCTATCCCGTGTTCACCCCATACCTTGTGGAGGCTCTCCAAAGCTTCTGGACCACCTTTTGGCTTTGTTCTCTGGGGGTGTCCTGAAGCCCAAAGCTTGCCTACCTTTCAAGTGTTCTTCGTAATTTGAGGCAGGGTCTCACTATGTTACTCTGGCCTGGAACCCTCTCTGTAGACAGACTGGCTTCGAGGTCACAGAGATCCACCTGCCTCTGCCCCGACTGTTAGGACTAAAGGGGTGCAGCCTAAGGTTGTTTGTTTGCTTCTTTCTGGAAACATTGAAGCCAGGCAATCTAGAACTTCAGGTCCAGGCAAACAATTCTGCCTCAGGCCCCCGAGAGCTGAGATTACAGCACGTTAATATATGTAACTCTAATATA
>NW_022196911.1:101320491-101321680 GCF_008632895.1 Mastomys coucha | reverse complement strand
TTCTTTTTAGGAAAAAAATTAAGCTTACAGAAAAATTGAAAAAAAAAAGTCTCTGTCTAGTTTTCTTGTTTTTCCCCAAACCAGGATTTTGCCACCTTTGTATTCTTTTCCTGTCTGTTTCCATTAAGTGTCCTCAGTATGCCTGCATGCGTGTGTATGTAAGTGCATGCACACGTGTGCATGTTTAGCATCGAAGAGCACTGAGAGGTTTCCGGACCCCAGGCTCTCTCAACCTTACCTGTGGCTTCTGAAACAGCTTGTTTGACTCACAGCACTGAAACAGTGCATCGATTGTAGAGGCAGCCAAGGGTGAGGGGCCAGGGTCCCAAGTCTTAAATCCCTCTCCCTGAGGACAGGGCTTAAGGGGCATTTTGAAGAAAGAAGCAGGATGGTCTAATGGAGGTGGGGAGGCTAAGGCTAAGGAAAGTTGCCAGTGATCCATGTTGTACATTTGCAAACCCTATGGTTCTAGGACAGGCATTCAGGAAGGGTGGTGTCACTGTGCTCTAGGGGCTGTGTGGGCCTTCTGGTAAAAGGGGACACCCATCCAACACTTAACTCAGGCCCACTCTGGTGGTGTCCAAGTAATGTGAGCTATCTCTACGGTCCATGACCATTGTGTCAGACAGTTCAGAGGAGCTGTAAATACTGAGGTAACCTCTAAAGTCTGACATAAGCAAGTGACTTAGAGCGAGTAAAGCCAGAGCTTCCTCCAGCTTTCTTGTCAGTGACTATGGTGCAGAAAAGTGTGTCTCCCAAGGACCAGAATTCTCTCATCGCAGCACATTATCACACACAAGAAATTAAACCACAAAATTATCTAACATGCAATATTGTCTGCTATTATCTATAGAGTCCATTCCCCTCCCTCTCTCTCCCGTTCCCTTCCTTTTTTTCTGCTAGGCCTGAACCTAAGGCCTCACACACGCAAAGGAGCCATATCTCCACTGAGCCACGCCTCCAACTTTTCGGCTATTCTCCCACCTCCCATCCCCCAGACAGGGTTTCTCTGTGTGTAGCCCTGGCTGTCCTGGAACTTGCTATGTAGGCCAGGCTGGCCTCAAACTCAGAGATCCACCTGCCCCTGTCTCTGGAATGCTGGGAGTAAAGGTATGCGCCCCTCCCGCCCCTGCCCCCCCACCCCCCCAGCCTTGTGGCTATTTTTTAACTCTAGATTTCAGCCAAGTTC
>NW_022196911.1:101318005-101320036 GCF_008632895.1 Mastomys coucha | reverse complement strand
CCGCCCCCCACCCCCAACCCCGCTCCATCACTGTCCACCTCTAGAGCACGGGGATTCCGGAATCCCCCACACTGCTTCTCACGCCGCCAGCACAGCTAATCTTCAAGCACGATCAGGCCACTCCTCTCGAAGCCCTTTAGCAGCTTCTCATAGTAATGAGTGTCCCGGCTCGGGTCTCAGGGACTTGGCAGTCCAGCCTTGCCCTTTCTCTTCAGCTTGCTCAGCAGCTCCGGCCGGCTGTTAGCCTTGAGTGGAGGCGTCCCACCTAGGGGCTGTTTGAGCACAAGCTTCTACCTTAACCTGCCCTTGTGCACCCTGCTGCCCTCTTCTCAGTGTCCTGGTTGCCAAAGCTCCCTGGCTCACCCTGTGCTCACCCAGAAATGGTTTCCTCCCATTTTTTAGTGCCCTAGGGAAGGGCTTGATCAGCTAGAAAGCAGGTTACAGGCGGAAACAGGAGCACTAGAAAAATCCTTGTTCCTTTAGAAGCTGGAACCTGGGGGTGGGTTGGGGAGGGGGGAGGAGTGCAGGGTGTGGATTTCAGTCTGCACTGTTTGGCTTTTTAGCAGCACTTACTGGGAACTATTTTATTTTTTCAACCTAGGATGGATTTATTTATTTTTCATCAAAGTGGCGATATATCGTTACTATAAAAGAAAAAAAAAGGGGCTGGTGAGATGGCTCAGCGGTTAAGACCACCGACTGCTCTTCCAGAGGTCCTGAGTTCAATTCCCAGCAACCACATGGTGGCTCGAAAGCATCTGTAACCCTCTTCTGCCTCTATCAGAAGCTCCCCCCTCCCCAGCAGTCCTCTCCAACCCACCTCCACTACCACCACCACCCTAGAGGCCATTGTTCTTCCTGAAAGTACACTCATGCTCCTGAGGTGGCAAGGGTTAGGTAGGGAAGAGAGAGTGAAGGATTCATCCGTGTATCTCTCCATCAGTGAAGAGGTGATGTCAACCGAGGGTCAGGTCACTGTCACTCTGGGTGACTTTGCTTCCATGGGCTTCTCCATTTGTTAACAAGAACAACAACAAGAACAAGAACAACAAAATGATAGCATACTTTTAATCCCAGCACTTGGGAGACAGAGGCAGGCAGATCTCTGAGTTCGAGGCCAGTCTGGTCTATCATCTAGTCTAGATTCATTAACATTCTCATTACTATCTGTTTTTTTTCTTCTAATTTTCTTCTCTTCAGTGGTGGGGACTGAATTCATTCTCCAAGTGGGAGGCGCACTCTCTATTGGCTGAGCTACACCCCCAGGTCAGAATTTTCTAAATAAATGAAAATCTGAACAATTTCCCAAGTGTCTAAAAAGTACAGAGGCCCCTTGGTGAGCAGTAGCTGTTCCTGCCTGAGGGTAAAACTGAAATCCTTTGGAAGGCTGAGGGGCAGAGTGGATTCTCCTGGAACGCTCAGGTGCAGAGCCCGGTTACTCGCTCCAGGCCTCAGTTCCCAAGGGATGGGCAGCTGCTCTAACTGCGAAACACAAACATAGAGCGAGGCACACTGGGAAGATGGGGCTACGGATTCCCAAGAATCCACATGCAGAGGCTGGCCACCCTGAGAGACTATAGGCCATTGCTGATATATGATCTGGAATTGAGGAAGTAGTCATAGGAATTCTGTAACCCGACAAAGCCCACAGCAAGAACAGCTGGGGGCTTCAAGGATTCAATGAAGTTTGTGCTCTCATGGGTTTTTAGACAGACAGAATTTGGGGTGCTAGAAGGCCTTGGGGGGGGGAGGGAGATGTTCAGGAGCTATTTAGATAAACTAAAGGCTCAAGACAAGGGATTGATTCCCATCTGGGAATTACACACTCCTGGCGATGCTGACATTTCTAAAGTGTCTTGCTCTTTGCTCTTGCTGTCACCGGGGACTGACTGTACATTGTACCTGGCACCCACATGACCTGTTCCCTTTAGTAGCTGATGGCCTCCATCCCTTGCCTAGGTGTGCCTGGTTTCTGGGACATTCTGGGAGCCCCTCCTACATGTTGCCTGGGCTGTTATGCCCTCCCCCCCC
>NW_022196911.1:101314260-101317867 GCF_008632895.1 Mastomys coucha | reverse complement strand
AACTTCATGATTTTCTCTAGGGATCCAGCTTCTAAGGTGACATTCTAAGCACTCACCTGGGAAATTATAAATATTGACTGAAACCTCTCTATGTGGCAGATGCTACTCCACACACTGAGATTCCGCTGTGAGTCTAGAGAGGAACATCCAGGAACTCTGGCAAAGGTCAGAGTGCAGCTGTCACGGGAAAGACAGAGCTGCAGTCACAGTGCCCTGAGGGCCTGGAGAAGACTGGTCACTCACTAGTCAGAGATCAGGAGAGAGGGGCCAGTTGGGAGACGTCTGGGCTCCAGTTTATGTGTGCCTGGGAATAGACACAAGGGTAGGAGGAGCAGGACAGAAGGGACCTATGGGTAGAGATATCATAGGACCTCAGGGGTGTCCGGGTAATCATGAGGCAATAGATTGGTGGAAAGGAAAAACATGGAAAGAAGGCGTAAGTGTCAACTTAGTGTAGTGGTGCAGGCTTATAACCCCAACATTCTAGAGATAGACACAGGAAGATCAGGATTTCAAGACTAACCTGGGCTACATAAAACAAACCAACAAAAAATCCCTTAAGAGAAAAAACAGACAGCTGCTGGGGTTGAGATGGCTCCATGGGCAGCAGACCTTGCTATGCAAGGACGAGGACCCGAGTTCAGATTCTAGCATCCATGAGGCAGAGTCCTGGCTCACAACTCCAGTGCTGTGGAGGAAAGGCAGGAAGATCACTGGGGCCTTCTGGCCGCCAGCCTAGCTCTAGGTTCAATGAGAGGCACTGTCTCAAAGGAATAGATAGAGGCCATCTGACATCCTCTACAGCTTGAACATACCTTTCCCCCAAGAGGACATACATCTCACACACACATATGCTCACACAAACTAGTAAATAATTTAAAAAGAGAAAATAGCTCTTGCCCAAGGAAGGGAGAAGGGGGAATGGGGACTCAACGCTAGGCCAGGACCAGTGACAGAACTCAGCTACTCAGTAAAAAGCAACTGGCAGGTCATGGCAAGAGCCACAGCGCCCACCGCCCATGAAGAAGAGGCTCTGAACCCTGTGCTCACTTACTCAAATGGCCCTGGGCAGGCTAAACAGGCTCTTTCCTTGCTAGGTTTTCTTCAGTGTGTTACAGTTTGGGTCTTGCAAAACAAACACAATTTAGCCCATTTCTTTGTGTGTATGTGTGTGTGTGTGACATTTATTTATTGTGCTCACGTGTCCCAACTCCTGGGTTCTCTTTCGGCTGTGTAGGTCTTGGGGACTGAATTTAGGTCGTCAGCCTTGACAACAAGAGACCTTACTTGCATACTACTACACACTTGGCTGGCCCCTAGAATGTTTAAGCCCATATACTGTGTCAGCAAGCATTTATACTTAAAATTATTTTCTATTTATATGTACATGTGTATCTCTGTGTGTGCCACATGTGTGGGTCTCTACAGAGACCAGAAGAGGGCAGTGAGTTCCCTGGAGCTGAAGTTTATAGGTAGTTATGAACCATTCTGTGTAGGATGCAGGTAAATGAACTTTGGCCCTCTGGAAGAGCAGCAAGCCCTGGTAACTGATGAGCCATCTTTCTAGATCCTCAGGTCACCTACGTTAAACTGAAGTTAGCTTGTGATTAATACTGTCGGACCCTGGAAAGCTACTTCCCCTCTTGAATTTCAGAGTAGATGCTGTCATCTGCAAAATGGAGGTAAGTCATTTCACAGGGGGACTGTAACGATTAAATAAAAAAATGATATTTTGGCTGGGTAGTGGTGGCCTTTCTTTAATCCCAGCACTCAGGAGGAAGAGCCAGGTGAATCTCTGTGACTTTGAGGTCAACGTGGTCTACAGAGAGAGTTTTAGGACAGCCAGAGCTACAGAGAAACCCTGTCTTGAAACAAACAAACAAACAAACAAAAACAAACAAACAAACAAACCTACCTTTGGGGATGTGTGGCCTAAGAGATCAAACTCAGGGCCTCATACATGCTAGCCAAGAGCTCTATCACTGACCTACATCTCTGACAGACATATGAAAGATTGCCCTCCCTCAACACCTCACCTCACACTCCAGGCTATCACTATAGCCCAGGCTGCCCTCCAGATCTCCATCCTCAGCACCCTGAGTACTCAAACTACAGGTAGGCACTGTCACACCTGCCTGAAAGGCATTTTAGCCTCTAAAAAGACTTTCTTAAATGTTTGTTTTAGGGGACAGGATCTATGTAGTTCTGGCTGTCCTGGAATTTCCTATGTAGACCAGGCAGGCTTTGAACTCACAGAGATCCTCCTGCCTCTGCTTTTGAGTGCTGAAATTAAAGGTATGTGCCACCATAATTTTAGTCTTTTTCTTTATTTGAAACAGGACCTTGTAGCTAGCTCTGGCTGTCCTGGAATGATGTAGATCAGGCTGGCCTCAACCTCACAGGCATCTGTGAGCCTCTGCTTCCTGAGTGCTGGGCTAAAGCCACCATGCCTGTCTCTACATTTTAGTCTTAAAGTCGGGGTTAGGGGTGTAAATTCAACGGTATAGCATTTGCCTAGCTTGTACAAGATTCTGTGTGTGTGTGTATGTATGGATAGCAAAAATTTTAAGAAATGTTAGCACATATAGATTGTTCAGCAAGGGCTCTGCTAATTTGGATAAGAGATTTAGGATTAGCCTTAGCTTGACAAACCCTTGGCCCCACCCAATGCCCTGGGGCCTGATGTGCTAACCAACAACTTCTGATCTAAGTTTGACAGCATCTCTTCCCAGGGAGACACCTTCCACTGTCACTCCCAGATCCCAGATCAATAACCCATTGCAAAGTAGAGTCTCCCAAGTTGTGCTGTTTCTAGGGTTACTGGTCCCCAGCGAAACTAACCCCCCCAATATTCTGAGTTGGGCCAATGGGAATCTGGAACTATTATTCCCTTGGGTGATACTCTACTAAAACATGCTAAGGTTGGGGCTGGAGAGATGGCTCAGTGGTTAAGAGTACTGGCTGCTCTTTTATAGGTCCTGAGTTCAATTCCCAGCAACCTCTTGGTGGCTCACAACCATCTGTAATAGGGTCCAAAGCCCTCTTCTGGTGTTTCTGAAGACAGCTACAGTGCCCTCATACAAAATAAATTAAAACGACCACAACAACAACAAAAAACTATGCTAAAAGCAGATGCATTCATTGAGAGCAAGCAATGATCATAAGATTATACACTATTGTAGGCTTCCCCTGCCATGGGGCTCAATGTATGGGATCCCTGAGCCCCAGGCCTTTTGTCTGGCTGGAAATGTCCTGGGAGGGAATGACCTTTAGCCCAGTTTGCTACCCAGTGACCTTGAGACCAGGAGCTTTGCTACTTTGCTGTTTAGACAGAATTACTCTATGGAATGAGCTTGACTGAGGGCAGAGAATAAACAGAAGGTAATGGGAGCAAGGCTGTGAGGGGCACCTTGATGACTCCCTGTGTTGGGGCTCTCTCCATGCTACATAGGTTCCCAGCCTGCTACTGCTGATGAAGGCTTAAAGCATGGTTTCTTCTGAACAAGTTTCTCCTGCCTCGACATCAGGTGCTGGGATTATAGGCCTGCACTACTGCACCTGGGATTGTAGGCATGCACTACTGCACCTGGGATTATAGGCCTGCACT
>NW_022196911.1:101310726-101313111 GCF_008632895.1 Mastomys coucha | reverse complement strand
GGCATGCACTACTGCACCTGGGATTATAGGCCTGCACTACTGCACCTGGGATTATAGGTCTGCACTACTGCACCTGGGATTGAAGGCATGCACTACTGCACTTGGGATTATAGGCCTGTACTACTGCACCTGGGATTGAAGGCATGCACTACTGCACCTGGGATTATAGGCCTGCACTACTGCACCTGGGATTGTAGGCATACACTACTGCACTTGGGATTATAGGTTTGCACTACTGCACCTGGCCTCTTTAAGGGTGCTTTAACTAATACACATACACAAACACACACACACACACACACACACACATACATTTTGGCTTTTTGAGATAGGCTCTCTATATAGTCCTGGCTGTCCTGAAACTGACCATACAGACAAGGTTAGCGTTGAATTTACAGAGATCTGCCTGCTTCTACCTCCCAAGTGCTATGGCTACAGGTATATATGCCACCATGCCTGGCAAAAACATATACACACATACATCTATGTATGTATGTGATGGAATTTCCACTGTATTGTCCAAGTTAACCTTGAAGTCTGGACTCAAAGGACCCTCCAATCTCATTCTTGAACACTGCTTCGACAATAGGTTAACCATAACTAATTCATTTCAGTTATGCTTATTTATTGGGGGTAATGTGTATGTACATGCATGTATTGCAATGTACACGTGAGGTCAGAGGATGGCATTTAGAAGTTAAGGTTTTTCCTGCCACTGCGTCAGTTCTGGTGATCAAACTCAGGTACTCAGGCTTGGAAGTTGTGTGATATATATTTAAGTATATATATGCATGTATCTTTGCAAATTTTTTGAGTCTCACTGTGTAGCGCTGGCTGGGATGGAGCTCTCTATGTAGACCAGGCTAGCCTCAGTTTCATAGGGATCTGTCTGTCTGCCTCCTGATCACTGGGATTAAAGTGTGTGGCACTACAAGGAAGCAGGTATTTTCTATCTTAATGGTGACATCCTAACTCATGGAAAGGAAAATGGGGAATGATGGATCTGAGTTCATCTCAGGACGAATATCCTGGCTACTTAAAAACCCCTTTGTCGAACAAGTAACCCGATGTGGCCTTCTGTACCTAAACTCAGTCATGTTTGTCTACATGGTCCACTGGTTACAGCCAGCAGACCTCTGAGTTGTGAACCTTGACTGCTCACTGCAGAGGTAGCAGAGTGCGACACCACCGTTTCACCTGGGAAGCTTATCACCAAGGCTGTCAGATCACAACCTGTAGATCAAATGAAGAAGCAGAGACCTGCAATGTCCTGATGCAGCCAGCTGGGCTCTGGAAGCAGCAGCTGTGGCCACAAAGGAAGAACCAGGCCTTTGTCAACAGAGTGAAAGACACCATTTGTCCTGTGTTCATCTTTTAGTCCACAGAGAATTCCCTACTGTTGCTAATGTCTCCAAGGACAGCAATCAATTATAGGAGCATTAAACGTCTCGTGAACTAAGCTGTCTTCTTGTTACATTTTCAGGGCCCTGCTTTTCCAGTTAAGAGTCCAAGAGAGCATGAAGGAAGTCGGGGACCCCCCTCCTCCCACCCGATACAGGGTCAGGAGGAGTCACCTTTGCACCACAGGAAGACCTGAGTTACACCCTGACTGGGCATGCCTTTCAGGAATGCTGGCTTCACTCCAACAGCTCGCTGTACTTGTCTCGCATCAAACCGTCCTTCAGTTTTCAAAGAACATTGACTTTATCTCTCCAGCTGAATGGCTGGCACTTGATGTCTTTTCCTGAAGCATTTCTCTGTTAGATACACCTCAGCAACTCTTTCTGAGCAGCTTCACAGCTGGAGCCACCTTCCCAACCCAACTGCTTTCAGGAAACTCAGCCGAGGCTGGGGGTCAGGTTTAATTGTAGAGCTGCTGGCAGCTATTAGAATGATTCAGCTAAAAATCCTTCGATAGGGACCTTGGGAAGTGTGTGATAGGGGCAATGTGTCAAGGAACTCTCCTACACAGTACTTGATAGCTGGACCTTGTGCGGAGGTTTCAGCAGGGGACGGAAGGCCAGCCCTCTATTCATGGAAGACTGTTCTCTTTGATGGTGAAGGAGAAAAGGGACACCTGCTGAGCTGACCAGAGTAAACCAATAAACCCTGGTGGTCAATGGGGTGACAGATGGCATAGCCAGAGTGCTCTCATGCCCTAGAGATAACAGCTTGGGAACCTATCAAACACCATTTCAATTAAGCAACATCACCAAAAAGATATAAAAAAATGATTTTATTTTAGCGCATATGTCTGAGGGCACACATATGCTATAGCACATGATGGTTCTCTCCTTCTACCATGTGGGATGTGAGTCCAGGTTGCCACACTCAGCAGCAAGTGCTTAACCCTGCTGAGCCTTCCTTCTTTCTAGTCCTAATAAT
>NW_022196911.1:101294750-101309500 GCF_008632895.1 Mastomys coucha | reverse complement strand
GCTGTTTCCCTCGATTCACCTGGAGGCGGCGATCCACCAGGTTCTGCACCTTTTCCAGACCCGCAGCAGTGAAGAGTACATCCAGCTCATCTGGTTTGAAAAGAGCAGATGTTTACGGATGCTCCTCTGGAGAAAGGACAGTTTGCTAGACTTTCCATGTTAAATGGAGCCCTGAGACATCACAGTCACCGTGCTTTTCAAGAGGCCTTATTAGTATTGGTTACTGATGTAGTGACAGTTTGGCAAAGACAGGTCCAGGTTTGCACCAAGGTCCCTGAGGAAGGCTATAACAGGGAAGAGTTTTAAGAAGGTGATATCCTTTCTTTAGGCCTCTCACTTCCTGGAACTATGCAAGTTAGAATGGCTTCTTAGTAAGCCCCAGGGACCCTCCTGTCTCTGTCTCCCAAATGCTGGGATTAAAGGCATGCGCCACCACTGCCCAGCCCTAAGGTCTGTAAAGTTGCTTGTGGGCTAGAGAGGTGGCTCAGCAGTTAGGAGCACTGGCTACTCTTCCAGAGGCAGATTCAATTCCTAGCACCAACAAGGTGGCTCAGAACCACCCACAACTCTAGTTGCAAGGACTCCAACATCCTCCTCTGGTCTCTAAGGGCACCAGGCATGCACATGGTACACAGACATACATATATGCAGGCAAATATTCAAACACATAAAATAGAAAATAAATCTTAAAAAAAAAGTTACACAGCCAGGCAGGTGGCGGTGGTGCAGCACCCCTTTAATCTCAGCACTTAAAAGACAGAGGCAGGCAGATTTCAGAGTTCAAGGTCACCCTGGTCTACAAAGTTGAGTTCTAGGACAGCCAGGTCCACACAGAGTGAAACCCTGTCTCAAAAAACCCAAGATAGAAATTTATATGCCAAAAAATATCAAAACAAACCTTCCAACCAACCAAACAAAACAAAACAAAAAACCCAAAGACAGAAATTCATATACCAAAAAACCAAAAACCAAACCAAACCAAACCAAACCAAACCAAACCAAAACAAATGAGCTGGGCGGTGGCACACGCCTATGATCCCAGCACTTGGGAGGCAGAGACAGCCTGGTTTACTACAGAGTGAGTTCCAGGACAGCCATGGCTACACAGAGAAACCCAGTCTCAAAAAACAAAAAAAAACAAACAAACAAAAAACCAAATGAAAAAAACCCATAAAAAAGCATGGTGAAGGGAAGCCTATATCTAACACTAGCAGTTGGCACGGGGAAGCAGGGCTGCAAGTTAACGGTTGGCTTGGGCTACACAGAGACTTGGCTTCAAACAAAGCAGCAACTCCCAACCCAAAACCATGTGCACAGCCAACACATGTGTATGTCAATACAATGTCTTACAGGACAACTTTCAATTCTATGAAGCCAACGTCTTAAAGTATATGACTAGATAAAGGGCCCAATGATACTCCTAAAGTGCTGGTGGAGGGAGGCTCTGCACAGGGCCGACAGCAGAGACGGTCCAGGTCGAGCCTCACCTGGACACAGCTGCACCTGAAACCCAGGCTGCTGCAGAGGGCAGATCAGATTAGGCTGAGACTTGCACAAAGGGCAAGTTCCCACTGTGGACAAAGCGACAGAAGGGAGAGCAAAGCAGCGTTGGGAGTTGGTCCGCTGCTGTGTATACAAATGCTAAAGTCTGAACACCAAGATCTGGTTACAAGACCCGTTAGCACATTCTCACATATACTAGATGATGTTGTATAAATCCTGCTCTCCAATTTAAAGCTATTGGTTAAATAAAAGTGGCTACAGCCAATTACGGGGAGAACAGAGGTAGGCAGGCCTTCAACTACTACACTGGGTGGTGGTTTCAGGTAGCGGGGCAGAGAGACAGAGATAGGGACAGGGACAGGGTCAAGAAAGGAGAGGTGGTGGCAGAGAGAGGGCGGGGGTGAGGTAGGGGAGGAAAGAGAGAGGAGAGAGAGAGAATGGGAAAGAAGGAGAAGGAAGACGGAGAGAGGGGAGCCCTCCATGAGAGGAAGTGGACCATGAGCAGGCAGACAGAAGTACATCCTGAGGACAGGCCAATGGGACAATGGCAGCCCAGGCTCAAAAGAAGTAACCTGGGGAGGGTAGCTGGGAATTAGCCAGTCTAAGCATAGAAAGACAGATTACGGGCAATTGCCCAGTAATTGTGAATTGTCTAATTTGATTAAATAAATTGATAGGACTGTCTCCATTAGTGGGATGGTGGCGGCGGCAGTGGTTCATAATAAGAACGCAGGCGGATTTCTGAGTTCAAGGCCAGCCTGGTCTACAGAGTTCCAGGACAGCCAGGGCTATACAGAGAAACCCTGTTTCGAAAAACCAAAAAAACCAAACCAAACCAAACCAAAAAAACCAAAAACCAACCAACCAACCAACCAACCAACCAACCAAAAAAACCTTATAGAGTTATCAAATACCATTTACAACAAACATGAGCCAGAGCTGTCTGGGGAGAGGACAGCTCAGGGTGGCTCAAGGGCACTGTGTGAGAGGAGAAAGGCAGGAGGGTAGGTGACTGTCTACCTGACCCACAGACACTGCCGTTAGCACTGATATGTCATCATTTCCATACCTTGTGTGAAGAAATACACCCTGGTGCCATCACCTCTCACATAGAAGTTTCCAGAGAGACACTGACCTGCAGTTACACAACAAAAACAGATATATTAATACACTTGAAAAACAAAGAATGGCAGGCAGTGGTGGTACACGCCTTTAATCCCAGCAAGCGGATCTCTGTGAGTTCCAGACTAGCCTGGTCTACAGAGAGAGTTCTAGAAAAACTGTATCTTGAAAAGGAGGACTGGCACTGAGTTTCAGGTCATCCATGACACAGCATGGGACTCTATCTTAACCTTCCTCATACCCTGGCACCCAGCACCTTCCCCTCAACAATGGGCATTCAAAAAAAAAAAAATCAGATGTGCATTTGGGTGGCACGTGATACTTCCTACAAAGGAGCAGCACTTTAGCAGAGCAGCCCCACGGGAAAAACAAATGTCAGTGTTCAATAACACATGTGATTCTGAGCTGAGTTCCAGGCTGCACCACCACCTGTTCAGCCTACAAATTCCATTAAAAGAAAAACAAGAATCAGTGAAACTGACTCTTAACTAAACTGGCCCATGCTGCTTCTTGAGTCCCCAAGCACACACCTGTGAGGACTTTTTTATCCCTTCTGCTCATCCCTCCAGTCTTACAACCTTATGTAATTCTCCTATATATTCCTGACAGTTCACATGCAGCAACATGTATTTCCTCCTAGTGAACTTTATTCAAGCAATCAGGCTTAAAATGATCGTCTATAGGCCGGGCGGTGGTGGCGCACGCCTTTAATCCCAGCACTTGGGAGGCAGAGGCAGGTGGATTTCTGAGTTCGAGGCCAGCCTGGTCTACAAAGTGAGTTCCAGGACAGCCAGAGTTACACAGAGAAACCCTGTCTCGAAAAACCAAAAAAAAAAAAAAAAAAAAAAAAAAAAAAAGATCGTCTACACATGGATTTTCTCACCTAGTACTACAGAGCAGAAGCCTGTTCAGAATAAATTGTTTGGACTGCCTTAGATTAAGCAACCCCAGCTTTCAAGGTTTTGTTTATACCTACTATATGCTGGCAGAGTTTCTTCCAAGACTGATAAACTGAAAAAAAATATTAGAGTGCTTAAAAAAGGCCACAGAAATTTGTATTTTTATCTTAAACGGAGGCATCTAGCTCTTTGCTAGAAAAGGCAACAATGGGGTTGAGAAGAATTATCTTTCTACTTTTATTTCCTTGAACATTTGTTGGTCATTTAAACCGAACTGTTGGTTTTTTGGGCGGGTCCTGAATCTTCCTTCTCCTTATCGCATTCCTGACAGTCCATGATAGACACAGATACTAAGACTTCATCAGCAAAACACTGAAAGCATCTTCCTACCAGCCACCAGACGACGCTAGTGCTGAGGGCAGTACACATGCACACATGCTGGTGCTGAGAGGGCAGCACACATGCACCCCCGCTGGTGCTGAGAGGGCAGTACACATGCACCCCCGCTGGTGCTGAGAGGGCAGTACACATGCACACATGCTGGTGCTGAGGGAGCACTGCACATGCACCCCCGCTGGTGCTGAGAGGGCAGTACACATGCACCCCCGCTGGTGCTGAGAGGGCAGTACACATGCACCCCCGCTGGTGCTGAGAGGGCAGTACACATGCACCCCCGCTGGTGCTGAGGGAGCACTGCACATGCACCCCCGCTGGTGCTGAGAGGGCAGTACACATGCACACATGCTGGTGCTGAGAGGGCAGTACACATGCACACACGCTGGTGCTGAGAGGGCAGCACACATGCACACATGCTGGTGCTGAGAGGGCAGCACACATGCACACATGCTGGTGCTGAGAGGGCAGCACACATGCACACATGCTGGTGCTGAGAGGGCAGCACACATGCACACACGCTGGTGCTGAGAGGGCACTGCACAGGCACACATGCTAGGAAGTATGCCTCTGAGCTAAACTCCAGCCTCAGCTAACTTAAAACACTCTTGTCAGGCAAGGGTTCTGCCACTGAGCTATGTACCTAACCTTTTTGTTTTATTTTATTAAAATTTTTAAAAATTTCTTTTAAAGATTTATTTATTCATTTATGCATGACTGCTCTGTCTCCATGTACACCTGCATGCCAGAAGAGAACATCAGATCCCTTTTACAGATGGCCCTTATGTGATGGCTGGAACTGAACTCAGAACCTCTGAGTGAGCAGCCGGTGTTCTAAAGCACTGAACCATCTCACTAACCCTTTGACCTCTTCATTTTATTTTCCTTAAACTTCTAATAAGGCCTAGAACTCATAAAAACTGCATCTTTTTCTATCTTTCCTTTAAACATATTTATTTTCCATTATTTACCCACTTTACATTCTGATCGCAGTCCCCCAAATATTTACTTTTTAATTTTATGTCTATGGGTATTTTGTCTACACATGCCTATACAGTGTGCATGCAGTACCCTTGGAGGCCAGAACTGGGCATCAGAAATCTAGGAACTAGAGTTACAGACAGCTGCTGGCCATCATGTGGGTGCTTGGAATCAAACCTGGGTCCCCTGGAAGAACAGCCAGCACTCTCAACCATTAAGCTAATTCTCCAGCCCCTTTTCAACTTTTAAAAAAAAAAAAATTTATTCTATGTGCATAAGTATGTGCCTGACCATATGTATGGGTATCACATGCATGAAGGAACTTGTGGATGTTAGAAGAGGGCATGTGACCCCCTAGAACTGCCACACTGGATGCTAGGGACCAAATCCAGTTCCTCTGCAAGAACAAGTCTTAACTGCTGAGCCTTCTGTCTAGCCCTTTTGCTCCTTAAGAGATAATATTAACCAACCAAACAAGCCAAACAAGCCCTAACCTCTCTATTGCCAGGATTAAATGTATGTCTAGTTTGGTTGGCAAACTGAATACAGCAAAATACCTTTGGAAAACATATTATTTGAGACAGGGTTCCATGTAGCCCTGAGTGGCTTGCTATATATCTGAAGATGCCCTTGAACCACTGACTCTCTGGCCTCTACCTTCCAAGTACTGGGTCATAGGTGTTTACACACCTAGTTTTATGTCATCTCGGGGATCAAAACCAGGGCTTTATGTATCCAAGTAGGCATACAGGGCTTTATGTCAGTTTGACACAAGCTATGTAGACATTTGAGAGGAGGGAGCCTCAATTAAGAAAATATCTCCATAAGATCAGGGTCTAGGCAAGCTTGATGTGGTAGTGCACACCTTTAATCCTAGCACTAGGGAGGCAAAGGCAGGATTTCTGTGAGTTCGAGGCCAGCCTGGTCTACAGAGTGAGTCCTAGGACAGCCAAAGCTACAGAGAAAACCTGTCTTAAAAAAACAAAAAAAGTTCAGGTTCTAGGCAAGCCTTTAGGGCAGTTTCTTAATTAATAAATGACAGGCGGGGATTTAGGGGCTGGCAGCTCACTGTGGGTGATGCCACCTGGGCGGGTGGTCCTAGGATGGATAAGAAGGTAGGCTGAGCAAGCCGGTAAGCTGCACTTCTCAATGGCTTATGCATCAGCTCCTGCCTCTAGGATTCTGCCCTGCTTGAGCTCCTGTCCTGACTTCTTTCAATGATGGGCTACAATGTGGAAATGTGAGCCAAGTAACACTCTCTTCCCTGGGGTGCTTTTGCTCACGGTGTTTGATCACAGCAACTGTAACCCTAAGGTAGCACTCAACCAAATGAGCTACCGCACCTCAGCCCCAAATTATCTTTATACATACACACATTTTCTGTAGACAATATGGTATTGTTATAGTCTTAGCTGACCTGGAATTTACTATGTAAACCACCAGGCTTGACTTGAACTCAGTCTCTGCCTCCTGAGTGCGGATATTAAAGTCATTATGCCTGGCCATATTTCTATATAAAAACATTTTTTGTATTTGCTTTCTTGTGTGTATCTGTACCTCATGCACGCCCAGTGCCTCTTTAGACCAGAAGAGGGCATCAAATCCCCTGGAACTGGGGTTATAGAGTTGAGACCTGTCATGTGTATGCTGGAAACTGAGTCCAAGGACAGATTCATCTTTCCAGACCCTCACATACCTTTTTTAAACCGAAGTTGAGCCATGTCATAGCGGCCATAATCTCGAAGAAGCATCACCCCTCCAGGCTTCAGGAGTCTGCTTAGCTTGCTGATAGCTTTCTGCATCCTGCGGGGCAGCAGGGAATGAAGTGTAAGTGTTCCTATGCTTCTCTCACCTGTTCCTGTGCTTCTTCTCTGTTCCTATGCTTCTCCTCTCATCTGTTCCTGTGCATCTCCTCTCATCTCTTCCTGAGCTTCTCCTATGTTCCTGTGCTTCTCCTCTCCTCTGTTCCTGTGCTCTCCTCTCATTCATTCCTGTGCTTCTCCTCTGTTTCTGTGCTTCTCCTCTCCTCTGTTCCTGTGTTTTTCCTCAGAGGCCAAAATGCTAAAAGCATAGCCTCTTCTTAGAAGGTGGTAGAAACTCAAAGGCTGGGACTTTTAGGCATTGGGAAGCATGTTTGGTGTCCTGGACAGTGAGATTCTGTTCCCTTCCCCTTCCTCTCTTTTTACCCTGACTGTGGAATGAGAGGTTTTGCTCTAGCTGTAATGTGTCCCCTTGCTGAAGGCCTAAAAGCCGACTGTGTTCCAAAACAAAACAAAACAAGCCACAATAAGCCTTTCTCTTTTAAGTAAATGTTCATGTAGCACTCTCCAAAAGTCTGGCACAAGATTAGGTATTTACAGCACCTGAAGCATATACTCTATACAAAACATTTCAAAGCTTTGTATACTACTGTGAGGCCAGAGAACTTTGTTGCTGATCTAGAGAAAGATGGCTAGCTCAGTTAGGCTGTGTCAAAGGCTTCTCTAGTATCCGTTAATGGTACCTGAATCTCAGTCATCGTCTTCACAACTGACTCTACTTCCAAGCGAGCTGTTTCACAGGAGGATTACAGCAGCCTGATTCACACAGGTGGTTTGCTTGTGGAGCTGGGCCTTGGTTCTGTTGCCCAGGCTGCCCTTGAACTCCAGGCCTAACTGCTGCCTCAGCCTCCTGTGTTACTGAGACCACAGGGCATGCTCCTATGCTTCCTCCTCTGTTTTCTTGGTTTAGGGATGGAACCCAGGGCTCTGTACATGTGAAGCACATTTACTGCTGAGCCCCACCCTCAGGAACTCAAGCTAAGCACATGCTCTGCTACTAAACCATATCACCAGCTACCCGCACACGAACTCACAAAAATATGTTATTTACTGTGATGTGTGTATGAGGTGCACGCACCTATCACGTGTAGAAGTCAGAGAAGAATGTGGGGGAATCAGTCCCCTCTTTCCACCACACAACCCTGGGCTTGATCTCACGTTGGTGGAAGTTCCTTTACCTGCTGAGTCATCTCGTTGACCCTACATGAAATCTTAAAGTAGTATCTTAAAAAATGTCAATATTTTATGTATATAGGTGTTTATATGCATGTACACCATGTGCATACAGTGCCCACGAAGCCAAGAGTGGATATTGAATCTCTTGAACCTGGAGTTACAGATGGCTGTGAGCCACCATGTGGGTGCTGGGCAGCAGACTTCAGTCCTCTGGGAGAGTGGCTGGTGCTCCTCACCACTGAGCCACCTCTCCAGTAGAGCACTTGAACTGTTTCTTACTCCCCACTCTGTTTTTTGAGACAGGGTTCCTCTGTGTAGCCCTGGAATTCATTCACTCTGTAGACTAGGCTGTCCTCCATCTCAGAGATTGCCTGCGTCTGCTTCCCCCGTGCTGGGACTAAAGGTGTGCACTACTAAGACCCAGCCTTTGGATTCCCTTTATGTCAACCTGATTTTATGGAATGCCGTATTTCAGTTTTCCTAAAAATGTATGTACCAGATGGCACAGTCCAGTTAGTACAGATTTTGGGGTGTTAAGAATCTTGATTTATTTCAAGCATTTAAAAGGCCAATAACGAGACAGTAATCTTAACTCTGAAGCAGCATGTGCTACGAGTGAACTAAGCAGAAATCTGCCCAGAGTTTTCAGACTTAGCTCCCAACAAAGAAAGCAGGAATCAGTCCACAACCAGCAGGTATAGGGTTAAAGGCTGAAACAGGTGGACATCAATACAGCAGTCTCGTGGCTTTTCATGTCTACTAGACACAATAAAACCCTTTGTATTTAAGGCATAATAGGAGTTTAAGGTCTTCAACTACACTTTATCTTAGTTAGGCTATTAGTTAAGGGACCTTAAACTTACTTGTCTGGAACAATTGCTGAAAGAACAAATATAAGAACGATGACATCAAGACTGTCCTCCGGCACTGGGTAACTCTGATCTTCATCACAGAGATCATGAACAAAGGCAAAACATCGAGAAGGATCATATGCTGAATTTGTCTGTGGAGAGTTGGAGCGACAAATGGGTCTAAAGACATTTACACAGGACTAAAAAAAGGCTCACCTTGTTTTAAATGCCAGTACAGTTACTCCTACCAGAAGGATTCACTTTTGGTCACCAGAAGGGGTGAAATTCTAGCACTTTTTGGAAAGTGAAGGCAGGAGGATAGGGAAGGTTACACAACAAGTTCAAGGTCACCATGAAGTACATAAGACCATGTCTCAAAAATAAACAACAAAAATGTTTTCAGATGGGGCTGGAGAGATGTTAAGAGCTCATCTTAACATCTTATTGTTCCTGTAGGACACAAGTTTGATTTTGAACATTCACATCAGGTAGTTCATAACTGCCCCAGAGAATCCAGTACCTCTGATACTTGTAAACACGCACACACAGACACACACATGCACGCACGCACGCACACACACACACATGCACACATACGCACACACACATATACACACATGCATGCACGCACACAATCTTAGTAAGTGTGAAGAGGTCCAGGACCCTGAGTCCCAGCTAAGTGCTGGGTTCAGCATCTTGTCTGGCTCTGTACTGCAGGCTCCTGTACTCATTTTCTAAACTTTCAGGCCACAATAACAGAGTTAGTGAACTTGGGTTTTAGAAGAGATTACAGGAGCCACTGTACCTACCTTGAGCAGTTCAATAGCTGTGGCCGAAAAGTCACAACAGTAAACAAAGAGGTTTGGGTTACTGAAACAAGTAGAAAAAAAGCAACAATTAGGAGACAAACTGGATTATGTCTACTCTTATTGTAGAGTCGCACAGTCAAATGACAAAGAATACCACTCATCTAAACTGTACCTATTAGTCACAATATCCAGCATTCTGGTTAAAATTCTGTGATTTTTATTTTTATTTTTTTGGTCAAGTGGATATGGCTAATATTATCAAACCATCAGTAAGAAACCCCGATACTTCTAAGCAAGCATTACATCAATAGGTGAGTTCCAGCAATCTTAAATAGTACAGTCACAGTGGTTAGGGCTCTTACTGCACAGTCAGGAGAACCCACATCATTCTTGAGAGGCTCAGACACACTCTTGTCTGAAGTAACTTATGGAGAATGTGAATACTCCAAGACTTGTCAGATACTTTAAGTCTTCTGGTGCTGGGCGGTGGTGGCACAGGCCTTTAATCCCAGCACTTGGGAGGCAGAGGCAGGTGGATTTCTGAGTTTGAGGCCAGCCTGGTCTACAGACTGAGTTCCAGGACAGTCAGTGATACACAGAGAAACCCTGTCTCGAAAAACCAAAACAACAACAACAACAACAGTAACAGAAAAAGGTCTTCTGGCAATAACCTTTGACCTTCTGTTTCTATGGTAGGGTCTCCTCCTCCATGGGATAAACCTGAGCACAGTGGTTTTAGTCCTCACCCTATATATCTCCTCACCTGGATGTTTGCTCTCTGTATTCTTAAAATACCTCTCATAATGAACAGTAAAACCGGCCAAGACCAGGAAGGGACTGAAGACTCTCCCAGCTTACAGCACACCAGAAGTGTGGGGGCCTGTGTTGCAGCTAGAATCTGAAGTGGGAGAAGTCTTGTAAGACTAGGCCTTTAATCTGTGGGGTTTGACGCTAACCCCAGCCAGACAGTACTGGAATCCAACTGAAGGACACCTGGACTTCAGGGGCTGATCTCCTGGTCACACTGGGTAAAACCTCACACTCCCGCTGTCAGGGTTGTGTGTACAGGGACAGATTTTCAGAGGAACTGGAGACAATGGCAGGTAGGCCAGCTGTCCCATCTTGACCACAGGGTGGTGGTGTAAGAATTAATAACCTAACAATAGCCTCACAGAGCTTACAAGAGAAATATAATGCAGAGGTCTTTTAGGCACTTCAGAGAAGATATTACGCATGAGCATTGTGGCTGGTGCTAACTCTGATTTTCTAACACTAAAATAAGCTACTCCTAAGTGGATATCTAAATCCTGAATAACTCATGCTTCTAGGGCCAGCCCTCCCCTTTCCCCTTCGCTGTAGACCTGACAACATACTTACTTGTTAGTTTGTAAAATCGGAAAGACTGTGTTTCCTACACCACAACCAACCTGCAACAGAAAGGAACCATTAGTCCCAGAAGTTATTAACCCTTTCCCCACCATTCCTTCTTCTCCTTTTTTTTCCTCAATAGGGTCCAGGATGGTCTATAAATTATGGTTTTCAAGCCTCAGCTTCCTGACACACCCAGCTTTTAAGAATTGTTCTAGGGAAGGTATAATGACTTGAACTCAATAGGACCCATGGCATTTCCTGATCTCTCATGGACTCAGACTTAGTAAAGGATAAGAACACCAGCTACAAGCTACTTTTACTTTCTGAGTTCTAGCAAAAAGCCCTGTAGACACATCATTTTCCTAACGAGTTGCACCACACCATTTTTAGAAAGTGAGACGGCAGGGTCTCTGCACAGACCCGTCCATAGGCTCCCTCCACCAGCACGTTAGGCCAGCACAGACGATCTGGGAGGCAAGAAGGCAGGTTCAACATGGCTAAACAGCTGGTGCTGGCTCAAATTTTGGGAATCTGCGTGGTTGGTTAATCATCACTCTGCGTGGTGATTAACTCACTGCCATGTGTACAATAAAGCATCCATAAAACTCTTGAGTAATAAAGAAGCTGGATAAAGATCAAATGTGAATACATGGAAACTCTCTGTACAGTGCATGTGACAGACAGAGTCTATAAACTGAGAAAAAGAAGCATATGATAAGGGTCAGGGGGTCTGCTTTGATCACCATGCCATTAACCACTTCTGCTCCCAGCGTTCTGGGCAAGGAGTAAGTCCTGCATCCCTTCCCTTGAAGGAACAACTGAGTGCTAACCTTCCAGGTTCCCCTATGCCTATCTGTGAGAACAAGGACCTCCCTGTCTCCCACAACAGGCTCAGTTGAAACATTTACTTTGTAACACTGTGCTAAATATAGTGCTTTCTGCAGCAAGTTTATGGAGGGCTATTTGGCAGGCATACTTCTTAGCTATTTTGCATATATTACTTCATAGTCCCTTACAGTTAGACCAAACACTCCCTTACTCTAGGAGTGACATGAGCTTATGTAGTATCTCACAAGGTAACAAGGATTAGCTAAGTGGTAAAGAGCTAATCTGTTTGAGGCCTTGGGTTCAATTCCCAGCACTGCTCCCCATCATGGCATTGGACTTAATTCCAAGTCTTGCAAGCTCTAGAATTAGCTTCCACTGAAGTTGGTAGACCCTTATATATGAATTTCCCCGATAGTACCTGCCTAGGTATTTTCCCAGTTCAAAATAAAAAATAAAAGGGTTCAAATCTAGCCAAGTTATCATACAGAAGCCACTCTGAGTCAGCCTTTCTAGTCTATCTGCGGGTAAAATCTGACATCTTCACTAACTCCATAATTAGGAAAATAAAGTTACCTCAAGTATTCGGTAGGTGGCAGAGGAGCCAGGAAATTCATCAGCACGAATTTCTAGGTGATTGAGCTTGTGTGTCACTGGCTCTTCCACAGGAGGCACCTGAGTCTCACATCCATGGCTGGTACAAGAACACTTGTGCTGTTCTGTTGTCAGGCCAGGTCCAACTTCACCAACTTCACTCCTCTGCTTCTCCAAGGGTAAATTTGTCAGGTGATTGTGGCTAGGTGCCAGTTCAGGGAACTCAGTAAAAAGCCAGTGTCTATCCTTGAAAAATCCATTTTCATGGATTTTGTAGAAGTCATCCCAATATTTATGGGCATTGACTTCATAATCAACTGTAACATTTAAGAAAGAATTTTAAGAGTCAGTCTCAAATATTTTATTTATATCTAATGTCAATTGTCCTGCATCACCAAATGTCATTTTATTCCAGAAGTGTATGTGAGAATAGTTGTAGTCTTAGAGCTGGACACCTTCGCAGGTAATCATCTTGCTATCTATCTTACATTAACATCACCCACTTTTCATCCCCAGGGAACCCAGGGAGTTAGCTACCCACCATTTTCCTCACACAGCTTTGGGGGGCCTTTGACTACAGGAAAATTATGAAATTAAGCAAACCCCTAGCACTGCACACAAGTAAAGATCTAGTTATTCTTAGTTTCAAGGCTCAATTTGTCGGGGACAGACAGGTTCTTTGGTTATTTTCCTTTGTAAGTTTTTTTTTTTTGTAAATAATGTCTCAGGTGCTTTGCATGTTTGTATAAATTCAGTGGCTGTCATCCATGAAGCTCTTCAGAAGGCATGCTCCTGCTTCTTTAGAATGTGGGGGCCAGGCACAAAGTCAAGATTATTAATAAATACTAAAATAAATAAATAATCAGAAAACAAAACTAGACAATGGGAAGCAAGAAGAGTTTTGATTAATCAGGGGACTGATAAAGCTCTTTTTCTGCTTTTTGCCAACATAGAGATCTGGACTAGAATTGATGAAAAAATAAAAACCTAAGAAATGGGAACCTACCACTGACTGCTTACCCGTAGGCAAAGAAAGCACTTAAGGCCCTGTGGTCCAAGTTTAATTTTTTTTTTTGGAAGACTAGATCACCCTATGCTGCCCAGGATGGCCTCCAATTCAGTGATCCTTCTGCCTCAGCCTCCCACATAGCTGAGTCTACACCATGGCAATGGCTAACTGGCTCTTTAACTGTAAAAAGAGGGTATCGGGCTACATGATGTTCAAAATCCCTTTCGACGCTATGTTGCTTTATCTAGTCTTATCTAACAATGCAGGCAGGATGTCTATTTTGCAACTGGAATACATACATATTTATTTTTTGAGACAAGATCTCATGGAGCCCAGGCTGGATTGGAACTCTATGTAGCACGGGTGATCTTGACCCCACTCAACCTCTTGCTTCTGCCTCCCAAGAGACTACATACACCTCTACATCCTAGGAGGTACATGCCTGGCCAGTACTATACAGACATATACTATACAGAAACTTTATCAGCGCTTATTGTCTTAACCGATGAGCCATCTCTCCAACCCCCGGTGCCTATCATCTTAAAGTTCTAGGTTTACTTTCAAACGCCTCTTAGAAACAGGGCCAACCAGTTCTAGTGATCGTCTTTAGAGTACTTTATAGAGAAATTAACCTTGTCTTCAGAAAGGACCTCTTTTTCTTTGAGCAGACTCGTCTCCTCCACTCTGCTGCACACATCTTTCTTTGGTAGAAGTCCCAAATCTTCAAACCCATCACCTCAAGAAAAGATGTATGATCCTCTCCTCCAACAATATGTTAGGATCTGACCACATCAATCTAGCTCTAAGGGAAACTCTCCAGATTGAACGACTTTACGGTTGCCACGGGCCAGCCACATCAACATGACACTCGTACAACTAGAGAATAGAAAACTCAACCCCAAATTCCTTCAAGATTTTGTTAGAAGGCAGCCCCCTCCCCGACCTGTACTATGCCGGAGTCTTTCATCAAGCCAGTAACAAACGATCCTAGTACCCGCACTTCTTTTGCCCTCTTGAGGGGTCGCGTCCCGCACTGCCGGCTGCGGGCAGAACAGAGCATACCTTGCTTCTCCGCGCACACCAGCTGCGAACTGTTCTCCCGCACTTTCCTCTCAGCCGCCGCGGCCTGATCCTCTGACCACTTCACGTTGTCCCTGTGAAAACCAAACGGGCAGCTTAAGGCCCACACGTCTCGGCTGCGTCCTCGGGAGGCGAACGCCTCAGCGACCGCCGCGGGAGAAGGAGGGCCGGCGGGTGGGGCTTTTCTCCAAGTGCTCCGGGGTGGCGAGAGCCGGGCGAGGTGCAGGGCAGTTACCAGGCATTGTGATGGAAGACGCGCGCCGGGTCGCTCAGGAACCGGTTCCCGAACTGCGGTCTCTTCGCGTCCTCAGCCTCCG
>NW_022196911.1:101259750-101289750 GCF_008632895.1 Mastomys coucha | reverse complement strand
GTTCTGCAGGACCAGTCCCTTCACATGTTCCAGCAATTCATAAAGGAGGTAGATGCTGGGGTGGGCCAACTCAAACCCCTGTATCTGAGCCTGAGGTGTAGCAGAGTTGGTCAATTTGCCAGCTCTCCAGCACTATCCCAGTGAGGGACAGGGCCAGCTCTTCTGCTCTCCCTCTCTGCCCAGGCCAAAGGGTGGAGCCTGCTCTCCCAGATGCTGCAGCCTGTGAGGGTCAAGACTGACTCTCCTGCCTGTAGAGCCATATCTCCTGTGCTCTATTGGGGGCAGGCACTACTGTGTTGTTCAGATTAGGGTGGGGTGGGGTAGGGTAGGCATTCTTCTGCGTGATGCAGCTGGTGAGGGACAGGGCCAGCTCTCCCACTCTGCTCAGGTGAGTGGTGGGGCCAGCTCTGCACAACCCCTAGACATCAACATGGCCCCAGGCAGCAGCCCAGAGCAGGGACGTTTGCATGGGTTTTGGTGGTAACATGGTCTATGGACATTGACAGATTCCATCAACTGCAGGCTCATGGTCCTCACCGCCCTTATTCAATGGTTCCTTACCAACTGTATTTTTAAAAAATTTTAGTACATATGAGTATGTTGTCTTCATGTACACCAGAAGAGGGCATCAGATTCCATTATAGACAGTTGTGAGCCACCATGTGGCTGTTGGGAAAATTGAACCCAGGACCTCTGGATGAACAGTCAGTGCTCTTAACCACTGAGCTATCTCTCCAGGGCACCTTACTATTCTTACTCAAGCTACCACACTTTTTATTTGTGTTTTTTGAGACAAGGTTTTGCTATAGCCCTGTGTGGCTGGAGACTTGAGATTTCTGTATTTGCCTTTTTTGTTTGTTTGTTTTTGTTTTTGTTTTTTGTTTTTTTGAGACAAGGTTTCTCTGCCCTGGTTATCCTGGAACTTACTCTGTAGACCAGGCTGGCCTTGAACTCAGAAATTTGCCTACCTCTGCTGTATCTGCCTTTTTTTTTTTTTCTTTAAGACAGGGTTTCTTTGCATAGCTCTGGCTGTCCTGGAATTCACTCTGTAGACCAGGCTGGCCTCGAACTCAGAAATCCACCTGCCTCTGCCTCCCAAGTGCTGGGATTAAAGGCTTGCGCCACCACCACCTGGCGTATCTGCCTTTTAAATGGCATGTATTACCAGTCTTAGCTGCATCTCACTTATTAAAAAATAAGAATGTAGAATATTTAGAAGATACAGATAAGTCTAGAAAATGTTATATTCCACTATTTGATTCATCAATACTTTGTTTTATATATTCCTAGTCTTTCCCTTAATTTGCTTACATAATTGAGTTGGGGTTACTGACTTGAGATGGTCTATACAGCTCAGGCTGATCTGGAACTTGAAGTCTTCCTGCCTCAGTCTCTCTTGTGTCCCATGCTTTGCTGGTCAGCAGCAATGAGGACAGAACACTGAGGCTCCTTCTCACACGGTTTACTCAGGAATTCCTTTTTGTTACAGCTTCTTCAGGTTTCTTGGTGTTACAGCTCTCTCAGGTTTCTTGCTTCTGTGGAATGGCCCCCGGCTGCTCAGCTAACGCTGCTTTTATACCCGAGCCCTAGCTCTCGTGGTCCTCCTGGATTGGTCCCCGGCAATCGCCTCATTAGCATGCACCTGCTCAGGTTTGGAGCATGCGCAGTGGAACCGTTTACCACTATGGTGTATCGGGAACCAGCGCCATCTTGGATTTTATCGTCCGAGCGGTTGAAGGCTGCTCACAATAGATCAGGGGGCAATGCACTCTGCCATGGCCCATCTTAGGTCATTCCACTTCACACACACACACACCCCCACCTGAGGGCTCCGTGTCTTATGTTGGTCTACGCTCAGGGAAGGTTGCCCGTCTTTGGGTGCCATGGAGCTGGTGCGTTTCTCCAACTCTGAGTGTTTGAGGCGGATTATTGTTTGAGTGAAGCCAGCCAAACACTGGGAGATGTGTCATTCTCGATAGCCACCAAGGCTTGGTAAACCACTGCTTTATGTTTGGCATGCTCCTTTTTCATTCGGCAAAGTAGCCAAAACAGAGGACACAGCCCAGGAGGACCAGGGCTCCCCAGGCCAACATGCCTGCCCATTCTTTAAAATGATTCATCGCTGTCTGTATCCAGGAAGTCAAACCATTGGCCAGGCTCAGGTCCACCCGAGTGGAGTTAATGTGGACAACCATCTCTCGCAGCTCTCTCATTTTGTCTTCAAAGTTTGCCGACCAATCCTGTAAGAGGAGCTTTGACAATTGCTTGGACAGATTAGCAGCCTTTGTAAAATTTTGATACTGCACCGAGGTAACACACAAGCCTTGCTTCTTCCACTCACACCCCAACTGTGCTAATTGCCAAAGAGTATCAATCTGTTCTTGTATTAAATCTATGGATTGTGTTCGGGGTGCATACTAACTTCTCCTCACCCATGGGCGTACTCCCATTGCTTACTATCCACAGAAAAGGAGGCCAGAGGTACACTGGCGAGACTGAAAATGTCTTACTGCCGTAAGAGTGAAAACTAGATGACAAACCCCAAGTACCAGAATTACCACTGTTAGAAAAATCCATACTGGCAATAGACCCGAGGGAAAATTTACCCTTCTGATAAATTGCTCCTCCAAGCATAATCATGGGTCCCAAATCCATACAGCTACCACTTGTTCCACACAGAAGCCATAAATCAAAAGGATTGGTGATAACTTGCTGAGGATCCCTAGTAGATATATTAAGCATTCCTGTACAGGACTCGTTCACTACGTTACTAATCATGGGGCTAAAGGAAAAATAATATTGTCGAACCCAAACTGCTCTGCGCCTCTGACACCCAGTCCAGGGAAAAGGTCCTTCCTCTCCTGTGGATCCTTTACAAAAAGGTGCCCAGCGTGGCTGTCTGGGAGGATCCCAGGCAGAGACTCGAGTGGGCCACCACCCCACAAGACGAGAACCGTTACCTGAAAACAAGCTAGTACCCCCATCCCCAAACGTCAGCTGTGGTAGAAAATCTGCTGACTGTTGAGACGATTTGATGCATTTTGTATCATCTGACCTGTTAAAGCTCATTAGGAAGCACAGGTTACCTTCTAAGCTGACATTTCTATTACCCTCTATCGCGCTCATCTGATCATCAAAGGGAAGGTAGGGTAAGCCTAAGCTCCTATTGCTACTAAATAAACGTGGAAACATGGTTGCATCATGTCTGACCGGCATCGGCTTCGGGAACACCGACAGGATTCCCCATCTTGGTTCGGTCCTTCCTGGCGTCATCATTGCCACCATCACCAGGATCCTCAGCGCAACACGGACTGGACACATTGGTGAATTTCCCATATTTTCACTTATCTATAAAGGGATATTATAAGGCTATGGGGCGACAGATGGATTTATGTGTGTCTGCTTCCAACTTACAGTCTTGGTGCTGCGTGATCTACTCCTAGCAGACACATTCATGCCCCGGTCGATGGCAATTTAGGCAGAAACACAGACCACAGACCAAGAAGAAGGCAAAAAAAAAAAAAAAAAAAAAAAAAAAAAAAAAAAAAACCAATAACCGCAACGACCGTGGGATTGACTAGTGAAAAGAGGAAAAGCATGCCCTCCCTATCTCTGGTCTACTGGGCGTATTCAGAAAGACTCACTGGCACTGCAGGCCCTCAGCCGAAGAGGTCTGAGTCTAAGGAACTGTCGGCCTTGGCTCCCCGTACTTTCACTTTCCCTTGTCAATGTGCTGCTCTAAAAGCAGACTTTATAGTCCCTCACCGGGAGCTTTCCTGACGGCTCAACTTTACCGAGGCTTTTCTGCTCTAAAAGCAGACTTTATAGTCCCTCACCGGGAGCTTTCCTGACGGCTCAACTTTACCGAGGCTTTCCTGCTCTAAAGGCAGACTTTACAGTCCCTAACTGGGAGCTTTCTTGAAGGCTCAACTTTACTGAGCTCTTGCCGATCGATCGCCTGTCCATCGAGAGTTCTGGAACCTCCTACGGGTCACTTTGACATGAAGCTTCCTGTCCCGGGCCACCACCTGTCCCACGCTTTGCTGGTCAGCAGCAATGAGGACAGAACACCGAGGCTCCTTCTCACGCGGTTTACTCAGGAATTCCTTTTTGTTACAGCTCTTTCAGGTTTCTTGGTGTTACAGCTCTCTCAGGTTTCTTGCTTCTGTGGAATGGCCCCCGGCTGCTCAGCAAACGCTGCTTTTATACCCGAGCCCGAGCTCTCGTGGTCCTCCTGGATTGGTCCCCAGGCAATCGCCTCATTAGCATGCACTTGCTTGGGTTTGGCGCATGCTGCAGTGGAACCGTTTACCACTATGGTGTATCGGGAACTGGTGCCATCTTGGATTTTATCATCCAAGTGGCTGCCTGCATTCTAGTGCTGGGGTCACAGCCATACTGTCACATCTGTGGGTATAGCCACATCTTAAGCACTTTTTAACTTAATAATAGTTTATCTTAATAACAGCTTGGGGAATTTGTTTCATTGTTTGAAACATTATTGTAATGACATTCTGGTCTTATTTTGAATAGCTGTGGTATAATTTATTGTCATTCAAGCTGTTTTCAGTTTCTTGCTATTAAAATTTTAGTCTGGCCATGGTGGGAGGTGTGCTTTTAGTACATCTGCTCAGGAGGCAGAAGCAGGAGGATTGAATGAATGTGGAACAAAAGGCTAGCCTGGGCAACACAATGAGACCCCATCTATTAAACATTCATTTTTGTAACCTATTTTGTATATTTGTGACATCGCTGTGACTGTTTCCTCTGAATTGACACATTCCCTCCAACAGGGAGGAGGGAAGCATCTAAGACACTGAAAAGCTGAGGAAACAAAAACCTCACAAACCACTTTCCCTGGGGAATATCAGCCCCAAACAACTCCTGGGTGGGAGGAGTCATTTCTGAAAGCTGGGCAGGGAGCTCTAGGGTGTAGACTTTGAGAGTTGTCACCCATGCTGGCATGGGCTTTTCAGTGATACAACTGCTAAGCGTCACCCATGCTGTGTGTGCAGGCTTCTGTAATCCCTCACTCACTCAGGTAAGCAGCTCACTGATCTATCAGGCTGGTCTTGGATAGGAGGAGAGTGTCTTTGGTCATTTCCCTATCTGGGCTGAATAGATGTTTGTTTTCATCTGCCCTGACAAAAGTCACCAGCAGGCATTGCTGAGCCACTGGTTATAATTATATCTGTTACTTAGACCTGGGCAAGTCAGGAATTCTATCTGCTCCAGATCTAGATCCTAGAACAGGGTCTGGCATGCAATTCAGCAAGCTGGTGAGTGAATGGATGAATGCCTGTCCCTGTATGTATCCTAGCAGAGAGGTGTCAGTTGATACTATCATATGTAGTCTGCAACAGTGTAATGGGGAGATGGGCGTTCCCTGCAGGTTAAGTTTTTTTCTATCAGAACTCTTTAAAAATATCTTGTCCTATATCTCATTGATTCAAAGAAACTGCAGTAATTCTAATATTTTATATTATGCTTTCTTTTCAGACAGGATCTCATGTAAGTTATGCTAGCCCTGAATTTGTCACACTGCATCATGCTCTTGAACTCTTGAACTCCTTTGGCCTTGTCTTTTGGTCTTTGCTTCCAAAGTGCTGGGATTATAGGCTCATACCACCATGCCTAGCTCCTAATTCTATATTCCCAGACATTCTATTTGTAACACACACAGCTATATACAAATATTTTCTTAAAACTAATCATCTTACCTTTTGGTTAGAAAATATGGTTACTTATCAATGTCTTCCCCAAAAGTATAACTACAAAATAACTAATATTTATTTTTAATTTTAATATTATGTTTATGTACCTATTCATTTAGTTACTGTATATGCAAGAGGTCAGAAGGCCACTTGCAGGAGTTGGTTTTAGCCTATCCTAGGTTTTGGGGCTTGAACTTAGGTCTTCAAGCTTAGTGGCAAGCACCTTTACCTACTGGGCCATCCTGCAGGCCCCTGTACTTATATTTTGAGACTGAGGTCTTACTGCGTTGTCTAGGACAATGTTAAAATTACTAGACCCAGACATTACACACACATGGAGACCTACAGCTCTAAATGGGATGTGTCCATCAAATCCCTCCACTCGAGCTCAGGGAACCCCTGGGGAAGAGGAGGAAGAAAGTGTAAAAGCCAGAGGAGATGGAGGATACCAGGAGAACAAGGGCCTCTGAATCAACAGGGCAAAGCTCACATGAACTCACATGACTGAAGCAGTGAGCATAGGATCTGCGCTTGGTCCTCTGTGTATATTGCAGCTTCAGTTTAGTATTTTTATGGGACTCCTGAGTGTGTGAATGGGTGGGTCTCTGATTCTTCTTGTGCCTTCTCTTGGGGCTCTTTTCCTTTTCATGTTTTGTCTTGTTCAGTGATAGTTTTCGTTTTATATTTTATTTTGTTGTTATTGCTTAGAAGACTTTTCTAGTGAGAGACAAAAAATGGATCTGGATGGGTGAAGAGGTGGGAGGGACTGAGAGGAGTGGAGGGAGGGAAAATTATAATTAGGATATGTTGAATGAAAAATAATCTCCAATAAATGTGGGGAAAGAAGATAAGAAAAGAAAGGAAGAAAGAGAGACAGACAGACAGACAGACAGACAGAAAGAAAGAAAGAAAGAAAGAAAGAAAGAAAGAAAGAGAGAGAGAGAGAGAAAGAAGAAAAAATTACTGGGCTTAATTGATCCTCCTGCTTCAGCTCGTAAGTAGTTAGGCATATAGGCATGCGCCCTAGCCTGCCAACAGACTTAGACTTCTGCCCTAAGCATTGCCTCTAAGGCCTGCACATGCTCAGTGCCTCCCACTGAGCCAGGTCACCAGCTACACTTTTGAGTATTCAAGGTAACATAATTACTTGAAGGCAGTTTCAGTAGTTCTGGGAGCCCCGTCTTCACTGCCTTTTCTTGGCATTTTATCATTTTACATTGTAGCTGGCACGGTGGTGTACAGAGTTTGTGAAGCAGGGGGAGGAGGACTGGGAGTCTGAAGACAGCCTCGGCTCCTGACTAGAATCCTGAAAACACAACAGAATCTATTCTTACCGTGTTCTCTTTCACCAGTGTTGAAAGTTTCCTTCTGTCCTGGTCTTTTGAGGTAGGGTCTTTTGGGGAGCCCAGACTGACTCTCGACCCTTTCATCCTGCCTCAGTTTCCCAGTGAGTTGGAATTACAGGTGTGTGAGCTACCATGCTTGGTTTCTTTCCCGGATCAGGTTATTTTCTAGAATAATGATTAAAGAATCTGTTCTGTATAGTGATTGGGATGGGCTCCACAACACACCTCCAAACCAGCTTCTGAGAAAACAGTTTCAGGTAGTTGATAGTTTATTGACTTAAGAGAATTAGAACAAGAGCTGAGCATGCCACATGCAAGCACAATCCTAGCACTTGGGGGCCAGAAGCATGACACATGCTGCAAGTTCTAAACTAGCTAGAAAGTGAGTTCCAGGTCAGCCACGGTTCCAGGGGGTGGGACAAGAGGAGGGCAAGAGGATCAGTATGAATTGACAAGTTTTAGGTTGTGGCTCAGTTGGCACAGTGCTTGCCCAGCATGCATGGAGCCTGAGTTTTGTTACGCAACACCTTATAAGCTGGCATGGTGGGGCATGGCCATAAGCGCCACACTTTCGGGATTCAGGAGTTGGAGCCAGGAGGATCAGGGGGATCAGGGAATTCAAGACCATCATTGCTTATTTATCAAGCCTTAGGCTATCTAGCCTGGGCTGAATGAGTCTGTTACCCCGTCCCCCACATACAGAGAGAGAGAGAGAGAGAGAGAGAGAGAGAGAGAGAGAGAGAGAGAGAGAGAGAGAGAGAGAGAAGAGAGAGAGAGAGAGAGAGAGAGAGAGAGAGAGAGAGAGAGAGAGAGAGAGAGAGAGAGAGAAGAGAGAGAGAGAGAGAGAGAGAGAGAGACAGAGACAGAGACAGAGACAGAGAGAGAGACAGAGACAGACAGGCAGACAGACAGACTGATGAGAATCTGCAGAGGAAATAAAACACTTTTGTCATCCTGATAATATATCAAAAGGTTACTGTAGACTTAATAATGTTTATAGAATTCCAAAGTTGTGTGCTTCCCTTTGATAAACTGTCAAAAACCTCAGAGTTCCCATAGACTCTAAGAATGAAAGGAACTAAGAAGCAGAATGATACATACTTAAATACGTTTAAGACAGTAAATTCTGGACAGTTGAGTTTTATCAATAACAACCACAACATCCCAGTGTGAAAAGACAGCCCAATGGGCGAAATGCTTGCTGTGTGAGCGGAGGACCTGAGTTCCAGTCTCCAGCGCCCTTGGAGAACGTTGAGTGTGGTGGCTTGTGACTATAAATCTAGCACTGAGGTGGCAACGGAGAGGACAGGCAGATTCTGGAGGCCCATTGGCCAGAGTCTAGTAGAAATGGTGAGCCCCAACTTCAGAGATAGACCTTGCCTCAAGAAGCAGAACAGAGAAGCAAT
Organism: Mastomys coucha; assembly: GCF_008632895.1. NCBI lineage: Eukaryota > Metazoa > Chordata > Mammalia > Rodentia > Muridae > Mastomys > Mastomys coucha. Next base: position 101,281,284 of record NW_022196911.1, on the reverse strand, counting down.
TGAGGAAGGTGCCCTGACATCAGCCTCTATGCCCCGCACACTGCGTGGGTGAGAACACTAGAGTGTACCCACACGTGTGCACTTGCACATGCAGTACACACACAAGCACAAAACACCATGGTACCTATAATTCCAATACAGTCATATGTCTCTAATGTAATGGATGAGCTGTTATGTGCAGGAGAGATGTGCCTAAGAAATTCCTAAACTTCTCAGAGGTTCTTTGTGGTGTGGGGAGAGGGTGTGCTGCTAGTATTCCCTGCAACTGCAATCCCCTGAATCTGGTGTCAAGAAAACCCACTCATTTAGAGTCACCCCAAGCTCAGATGCTTATTGACCAGAGGGCCCTGCTTTCTGCTGGTATCCTGGTTGTTTTAAGCCAAGTGGGAGTAGCGGAGAATGCCTGACTCTAATAATAGGGTAATTAAAGAAACCATAGGAAGAGAAAACATCCTGTGATTCAAAGGTTTTTACTTGTCGGAATCCAAAAGATGTCAAATTTCCACCTGCTAAGCACGTAGTAGATAAAAGCAAGAAACCATAATTTTGATTACTTTGGAGAGCAGTTTTTGAAGAGTTGTTTAGAAAACACAGGCTTTTCATTGCCGAAACCCTTTGAAGCCTTTCCGTTTCCTTTTCCTCCCTGTCTCCAGGTCAGACTCACTGAGGTCCGACGGGGAAGATAATCCAGAGTTGGAGGGGGAGTTCTTGTTCACGCTGGCGTCGTGCAAGTGCAGGTCCTTAGCGGAGAGCAGCTCCTGGCCGACATTCCAGGACCAGGTGTAGGTGGAAAAGGTGTTGTAAAAGGACTCATTGTTGCTTTCGATGCCAACCAAATCCCCTCGGATCTTCTTCCAGAGGTTCAACATTTCTTTCCGGTGGTCAAGGGCAATTCCTAAGTTATAACTATCCGTGGCTCTCTTTACCTGCAGCGAAGAGGGCAGATATTAACTTACCATAGCTACCTCCACTCTCCTTGATGTACGAACCACGATTATTGGTTGTTCTAGAGTTACACATGTGGAAATCATTAAGACTATGTATGGGGTTGTGTGGGAGCTAGGCGTCAGTGGAAATCAAAATCACTTGAAAGCTGGGTATGGTTGCGCACACTTTTAATCCCAGAACTTGGGAGGCAGAGGCAGGTGGGTCTTTGAGTTTGAGGTCATCCTAGTTTACATAGTGACTTCCAGGACATCCAGAGCTACAGAGTGATACCTCAAACAAAATGAACCAATTAATAAATGTAATTTTTTGACAAGGTCTTACTCTATAGCTCTGGCTGGTCTAGAACTTGTGGAGATCCCCCCTGCTTCTGCCTCCTGTGTGTTGATATAAAACACTCCTAAACCGACTGCACTCATAGACCTACTAAAACATAATAGACTAAGATAGGAAGTAGTGCGGGGCTAAGTTAGGATACCTGACACAGCCTAAGACGGGGAGAGTCACCTGGGAGGAGATGCTGAGCTGAGAAAATCCTTAAGGATTTGAAAGCTCAGGATGGAGAGGGGTGGTGGGAAGGAGTCCCAGGAAGAAGAGGCCAGAAAAGCAAGTGCTTCAAGCAAATAAACATTCTGGACCTTGGTGTTGCTAGAATGTTGGGGTTAAAGTGAGGGATGGAGAAGTGATGTTGGAGGAAGGAGAGCTCAACACAAAAAGCATGTCATGGGAGCTGGGTTCTAGGTGGTGAGAGAAAAATCCTTCAGCTGTGTAGAGTAGAAAACGGCCAGCTACTGAGAACTGGAAGTCTCAGTTGCTCTCCAACATGTAATCCTCCTGCTTCTGTCTCTGGGGTGGTGCTTGGAAGTATTTACTTGCATCCATCTTCCCTAGCCTCCCAGAACTGGGGATTAAACCAAGGGACCTTGTTCATGCTAGACCGGAGTGCTACCACTGGGCCATATCTTCAGCTCAAACATTTATCTTTAAGCAGGACAATGGCGTATTTACATCGCCATGTTAGTTAGATCCGTAGCTGAGTGGCAGGTGGATGGCTAGAGGGGGAAAGCTGCAGAACGGAGGGCCACCAGACTAGAGGCTGGTGTCCTGGTAAGTCTTCTGGAAGGGCTCAGCTCAAGGCAGAGAGAACAGGGAGAGAGTGTGGGGAGCAGAACTGGAAAGCATCCCCCTGCAGTGAGCTGGGTTAGCTTTGGTGGCTCACCGAGATTCAGCATCCTCAGGGAGAGCCAGACTGAGGGGGAGGAGAGTGAGCACGGGCAGGCTGAGCTCCATGTGTCCTGAGAGTTAGCATCTAGGGGGAAATGCCTATCAGGTGGTTGAGTGAGGGGGGACCAGTGTACGGGAGAAGAGGTACAGGCGGGGGGGGGGCAAATCAGTTATCCGCATGCAGGTGGTTGCTGCTAAACAAAGGCCCAAGTCACCCATGTGCCCCCCCCAACTCGATTCACCTGACAAAAGAGATCCCTGCTGTCTTCCTAATGGCTGACTTCTAGGGAGACTACAGGAATGACATTTTTTCAACCTGGTGCTGGTGCCAGAGGTCTCTGGCCACTGGCAGCCTCCATTGACTTGCGCGCTTCTGTGCTAACGAGACAAACCGCCGCCTGCTGCGTTGCCTTCTTTACTTCCACCCACCCCAGTGCATTGCTACTGTCTACGTCCTTCTCCATGACTCTGTCTTCACCCCGAGTTTTCATAGAGTAGGAGCTGTGCTTTTCCCTCGGTGATGTCTCCTAATCTCATTACTCGTGGATACACATTTACGAGTGAGTGTGTGTGTTCATGCTATGAGAAGACTAGCAGGATGGGTAGAAAGCTGGGGGCGGGGGTAGAAGCATCAAAAGCCTGCGACTGCTGCCCAAGAAAAGCAAGGGACACTTAGGAATATCACAGCTGAGGCTGACCTCCGGCACACACATGCGCACACGCTGGTACACACAGACATTGGAGAGGCTCCACAATGCTCAGTTTTAACCCTGACTCTGCACTCCCTGGCTACTTTTGGAACCATGACTACACGATAACCCCGTGTTATTAAGTATGCACTTACTGCATACCACCTGCCTTCAGCATGTGATGCTGACCATCATGCTCTTTACTGCTGCTATTTCCTTCCGTTTTACAAAGAGCACCTTCAATCCCAGCAGCTCTGGGGCTTTGCCCCTCTCCTCCTTCAATCAATCTCTCAAGCGAAGCTATCTCCCATGAGTTCTGGGCAGGATACAGCTCATCTTGTCTCACTATAGAGTGGATAGTTGTGTTTGTTTTTGGAAGCAGAGTCTTCCCAGTAGAAAATACTTTTGACAGTGCAGCCTGGGCAAGGTGTTGGACAGCAATCACTCACATGCTGTTTGAGAGCAGCTGCATCAGACACAGTCCAATGTTGCTTTTTCTTGAACAGGTGGTCAATGGCTAGGATGTCATCCGAGTAGCCTGAGGCAGACTTGAGAGGTTTCACATTCATGGCCTTTATGCACATAAAAAAATTAGTAATAGTTGAGTTTGAATTATATAACAAAGGCATAGCTCTGCATGTAAAATGTCATGGTGAAACCCATTACTTTGGATGGTAATTTTAGACATTAGCTATGAAAAAGGAAAACTAATGGAATGGTATTAGTAGTATGAAGTGGGTCATAATGGCGCATGCTTGTAAGGCCAGCTCTTGGGACTCTGCAGCAAGAAAAGGGATGTGAGTTCCAGGCCAGCCCGGGGACCACAGTATAACACTGTTTCATAAACACAAAACCAGAATTCTTTGGGGAGAGGATTTGTACAGGACTTATAAGGCTCTCGGCCAACTGCTTGTCAGCTGCCCTGGAGCAGCTAGCATGGTGTATGTGCAAACAGGCATTTAATAAGCTCACTGAAATAATAACAATAACAAAGTCTGCTTATAAAACAAACACTGACCAGACGGTTCATGTGCGGAGTGCATAAGGAGAGCAGAGAGGAGCCAGCTCCATGCCAACTCCATCCCAAGCTGCTGTAAGAAACGAAAGGGGAAGGTACCCTCCCCAGACGTAACCTCTGCTACTTCCAGACTTCCCACAGGAAACAGTGTTTGTGTTTCCGGTTGCTGGGCTGTTGAACAATGATAAGGGAAGGTGGGTATGTATACTGCTCGCCTTCTTGGGACATGCTTATTGCCTAATCTACTTGGCATTCGCTCACTGTTAACACTCCAAGTGGCTGCCAGGAAGCCAGACTTCAGACTGTCAGCGTCTGTCAGACGGGTCTCTCTAATGCTGTCTAGTATGAATTCTCTTAACTCTTCTCCCCATTTTGTGATTTCCCCATCCTTTAACCCATCATTTTCCTCTGATTTCTAAGGCCAAAAGTGTCCTCTGTCTTCTTTATATAGTTTGCTATGGGATATTTTTAAAATTTGTTTTAAAATTACATTGATTGGAGCTGGGCAGTGGTGGTGCACACCTTTAATCCCAGTACTTGGGAGGCAGAGGCAGGTGGATTTCTCAGTTCGAGGCCAGCCTGGTCTATAGAGTGAGTTCCAATACAGCCAGGGCTACATAGAGAAACTCTCTCAAAAAACCAAAAAAAAAAAAAAATTACATTGATTGATATTGATTGTGTGCATGTCTGGGTGTCTGTGTGTCTGTGTGTCTGCATGGCACTCCTGCAGAGGCCAGAGGAATGATGTTAGTTTTGTTTTTGTTTTTGTTTTTTTTAGTATAGAATAGAGTTTATTTAGGGCATGGGGAGGGGAGTTAAGAGGCAGAGAAAGGCAGAGAGAAGGAAAGAGTAGAGGAGTAGAGGCCAGCCATGACCTTGAAGAGAGAGGAGAAGCAAGAGGCAAGAGAGGCAAGAGTAACTGATGTTAGTTTTTTTGAGACAGGGTTTCTCTGTATAGCCCTGGCTACCCTGAACTCTGTAGACTAGGCTGGCCTCGAACTTAAAGAAATCAAACTGCCATTACCTCCCAAGTGCTGGGATTAAAGAAATGCTCTGCTACTATGTCTGGAAAGTTGTCTTTGGTCTTATTGTGTAGCCTGGTTGGTCTGGAACTTATTGTGTAACTTAGGTTGGCCTTGAACTCAGGGCAGTTCTCTTGTCTTGCCCTCTTGCTGCTGCGATTACAGGCGTGAAGTGCCATCCCTGGACCCTGGGCTCTGTTCCAGGTAAATTTCAGTCCTGGTGCTCACACTGGGAGGCTTACAACAAATTTGGGGGCAAAGCCAGAACTTCTCAGAATATCTGGAAGCATGAGCATTCCTGGACATACTGAGACTTTATCTCTCATGATGGTAAAGTGTGTACAGGAAAGTAGACTAGAGGCGACAGAGCATGATGCAGGGAGAAAAGACAGCTGAGATCACAGGTAAAGCTCTAGTGGGAGGCAGGAGGGCTCCTCCATCAGCACATTCTCCACTGAGGTGGGTCTTCTATCCCATGGTGTCTGGCCAGCCTGGAGCTGCCTGACAGTGGAAAGTGCAGCTTCTGCTTGATGGGTTGAAGGGAGAGTAAGGCAAGTGGATCTGAAAACTTTTAGTGTTTTGCTTCTGTTTTTGCTTTTTAAAGATAGGATGTCGCTCTGTAGCTCAAACAGGCCTGAAACTCATCAAGTAGCCCAGACTAACCTTGACTTCTTTGCTATCTTTCTGCTTCAGCGTCCTCAGTGTTAGAGTTGCAAGAATGAACCCCCATGTTTGGTTACTTGCTGTTCTTAGAGTCCTCGTCCCAACCCCAAGCCTAGGTTTGTTATTTTCAGTAAATCAAACTATTTTGTTGAAATCATTATACCCAAGTTCAAAGTCCTTGTTGGCCACAGAGCAAGTCTGAGGCCAGTCTGGGCTTCGTGAGACCTCGTCTCTGAAGCTCCCCGTCCAAACACAAGCAAACACCTCAAAACAACGACTGCAATCCCCCAAGACACCGCCCAATGTTTGTAATGAAAACATGCTTCTCATTGAGTTGGGTTTTTACAAGTACACATATTTAAATTAGCTATTACAACAGGATTAAATCTCACCTGTGTTTTCCAATCTCTTTTATTGAAAAAATAGTCCTCAAAGAAAGTCAGAGGCTCCTTTCTCCTTAGCATTTCTATTTTTTGTGTGTCTTTAAATGGTTTTCCCATCACCACCCCATCCACATCAGGAAATAATGGAAACACAGGTATTTTTGAGTATGGGCTATCTGTACGGAGATTACACCCTAAAAAAGATAAAAACAAACAAAAAAAAAGACATTACAAATGATGTAAAATTTACAAACAGTGACGAGCATGCACAGCCTAACGTTTTCGTGACGAGCATGCACAGTCTAATGTTTTCGTGATGAGCATGCACAGCCTAATGTTTTTTCATCTGTTCTCTCTGTGGCCTGGCTCCTCTGCCCTGGGCTCATGTCCCCAGTCCACAGCCACCCACAGGCTTCACCCGTGTCTGAAGGCTCAGTCAGTGGGCTCTGCTTCCAAATGGCATCTGTGTTACAGAAAGTCAGTCTGTAACAGTGGAGAGGGAAAATGGTTCTTACGTTTGAGCGCTTCAAGAAACTTAAACAAATCCTTTTCTTTCATTAAGGAGATCCTGGCAGAGTTGGCGAAGGCAGCGGTGCTTGAGCGAGGGGGAGAGCATATATCTGCCTTTAAGCCTCTTCTCCCGTACGAATTCCACAGTATTTCTGAGTTGCTTTCCTGGAACTTTTTTCGGAAATAGCTTAAAAAGAGAATATAAGGAATTCAGAAATGGATATAAAGAACTATTAGGACAAAAAGAAGAAAATTAAATTGCAAGTTAATAGGTGTTGATTAAGTTTATCCTAAATCCATTTTAAAAGTTTTCTTTTTCTTTTTTTTTTAAAGATTTATTTATTATTATTATAAATGAGTACACTGTAGCTGTCTTCAGACACACCAGAAGGATTCAGATTTCATTACGGGTGGTTGTGAGCCACCATGTGGTTGCTGGGATTTGAACTCACGACCTTCGGAAGAGTGCTCTTACCCACTGAGCCATCTCACCAGCCCCATTTTAAAAGTTTTATTAGCATATGTTGACCATATATAATAATAAGTTTTCATTATGACAACATCATGCACTAGATGTATTTTTATTATGCTCACTTCGTTACCCTTTCTTTCCTGTTCTCTCTGGCTCCCCAGAACTCCTTTCTCCTCCCTCTTCTTCCCTCTTCTATCATGTCTTCCCTCTTCTGTGTTTTCATTCTCTCCTCTCCTCCATCCCTCCCTCCCTCTTTCCCTTCCTCTCTATCTTCTTTTGTGTCCTCTCTCATCGACTTTCCTTCCTTCCCTCATTCTTACCTTCTCCCTCTCTCTGTCTTTCAGGCTTGAGAACTCAATGTGTATGGTTAAGGTTGCTTACCTGGGTCCCAGCGAGGGATTATTTCTAAGAGCATGGGCTCTTTACTAATGACTATACCCCTGAAGAAAATGCCCTAGACTGCAGTACTAGGTGTTGGGTTTGAAAATGCATTTTTTTTTTCCTTTTCGAGACAGGGTTTCCCTTTGTAGCCTAGACTGTCCTTGAACTCGTGGTGTCCCTTCTGCATCAAACCCCGGAGTGTTGGGATCACACCATGAGCTACTTAGAAGCTGCTTGCTTAGAAGGTTATATTCATTTGTATCCTTCGAAGGTTTTGTTTGCTCTGGGATCCAGTGCTGGCCTTTGTGTGTGTTAGGGAAGCATCTACCACTTGGCTATACAGTCAGACTTCTTGCCTCTTTTTAATGTTTGTTTTGGAAAGCTTATGACCAGTTTTTCCAGTGTGGGGACTGAACTCAGAGCCTTGCGAACACTGGCCAGTCCAGCACTCTAGACCTTAGAGCCTTGTGAACGTTGGCCAGTCCAGCACTCTAGACCTCAGAGCCTTGTGAATGCTGGCCAGTCCAGCACTCTAGACCTCAGAGCCTTGTGAATGTTGGCCAGTCAAGCATTCTAGATGCTGATCCCCAGCCTTAGCTGCTATTTCCTCTTGTTAAACTAATTCCTTTACAATTTACATAATGACTGTCTTGGTCTCTTTTTTATAACTTTTGACATTGTTACATTTATTAATTTATTTTAATTTAATGTGTGTATGCACGAATGTATGCACATGTGCACTGGTATACTGTGTATGTAGGTAAGAGGACAATTTGCAGGGGTTAATTCCTTCTATCATGTGGGTCCCAGGGATTGAACACAGTTGTCAGGCTTGGTGGCATGCATTCCTTCAGTGGTTCTCTCAGAAAGCCTTTCTTTCTCTTTAGCTTCTGAAGGACAGCTTTTCTAGGGACAGAATTTCTAGTTGTGAGTATTGTTGTTCAACAAATCATTCCATTTACTCTCTGCTTGTAAAATTTCTGGAGAGAAATCTGCGGCTACTGTGATAGGGATTTTTTAATATATAACTTGATTTTTTGAAACTTGATTTTTAAAAGTTTTTTTTGTGCATTTCTGTCTATCTATCTATCTATCTATCTATCTATCTATCTATCTATCTATCTATCTATCTACCTATCCATCCATCCATTTATTTTTGAGATAGGATCTCACTGTATAGCTCTAGAACTTACTATGTAGACTAGGCTGTCCTTGAACTTGTAGATCCGCCTGCCTTTGTCTTCTGAGTTCTGAGCTAAAAGCATTCACCACCATGTCTGATATCTTGTATTTTGATGTTTTGACCCTAGTATGACTTGGAGAAGATTATTTTCTCCCACTAAATCTGTAAGGATCTTAACAGTTTCCTGTACCTTGAGTCTTTATTTCCTAGGGTTTGGAACTTATTCATCAGGCAAAGGACAACCTCATAAGATAAGCAAATAAATAACCACAATCCAATTTCAACAAACCCAGCAACATTAGCTAATGTGTCCTGTCCACTTAGTAAGAGTGAGAGGCAGTGCAGGAGGATGAGAGTGTGGGCCGCTGTGCTAACAGCACCACTCAACTCTTAGGCAAGTGTTTGATTTGCTTTCTAGGTGTTTTATTCGTAAAATGCAGGTTTCAGCGTGCAGTCTGTCAGGGAGAACTATATTAGGTAGTATGCATGTGCTCTATTTTATTTGTCTCCGCCGTATGAGAGGAATACTCATTATCCGTGCTCTTCTGCTTTGTTCTCACCACTGCCCCTTTAGATGGATGGGTCTTCTTACTGCTTCCACTTTGTAGATGAGGAAACTGAGAAGTGAAGGAAGGGCTAGTACCTGTACACCAGCAGCTCTATCTTGGGCTTGGGATGGCTAAAGATTTTTCGGATGTCCTATGACCACAATGGAGCCTTAGGAGAGTGCGATGTTGGTTTTACAGTTTCAGAACCAGGTGAGAGTGTTGTGGCACGCAACCTTCTGTTCTGTGTCTAGGACGTTGGTGATACGGCCCCAGTAAATGTGTGTTGTGGCATGCAACCTTCTGTTCTGGGTGGAGCTCTGTGTTTAGGATGTTGGTGATGCGGCCCCAGTAAATGTGCATCTCTGGGAATGCCCTCTCACCTGCTCTGTAGCACTTACCTTACTAGCTCTATTATATCCTTTCTGTGCAAGGCTGAGATTTCTACAAGTTTTGATAGGATTTCAAACAGTAAGATTCCTGGGTTGTTAGCTAAATCTAAGCTTATTTTCTTTTCTGGAACTGTATAGGAGACAGAAGAGAGAGATTTCAAAATATCTTCTGAGCAAGCCATCCTTTAACATTTTGCTGAGAATTTATAACACCATTATAAAATTTATAATTTATAATCATTTAATCTTATATATATTAAATCAGGGACTAGAAATATGGCAAAACATTAAAAATCTGTTCTATTTGGTAGAAAGGTCATTTTGATTTTGAAGTAGACAAAATAAGCATAGTTCAATGACTAAGTAAATACGGCAGTACTTTTAACAACTTAATGTACAGTATGTTAAAGACAGTTGTCTTGTTCTATGAAGGGGGCTTAATACATATGTCTGCTTTGCAGAGAAACTCTTATTACTCGTCAGGAGCTATCCTAGGACAAGCTAATAGCTAGCAGATGATCTTCCTGAAATGAGTTTGCCTTGGATTTAAAAAAAAAAATCCACAACAGAGTTGCTCTGATACACAAGACCCATGAAAAAATCATTTTAGGAAAGATTCCTGCTATTACTATGCTTTTCCTGTTATTATTAAATATATAACAATCACTAGGTATTAGACTATCCTTTTGTATAGATCTCTTAGAACTACAAAGATATACTGTCTTGTAGTGATGCTATATGGATAAATAGATGACTTCTCAATTCTTTATGATGATCTTATAAGAATTCCTAAAATTATATCAGTATTTTCTAAGCTCTTTATAGTGGGATTGATCTTAGGTCCTTTCTGATAGTCAAAACTGCAATGAGAACCCTAACCCTGCCAGTTTCTGTCACCAGTTAATTGCTTCTACTACTCAGAGCACATTCCAAAAGGTTGTAAAACTATTAACCAAGGGTCATAAAAAGCGAACTACAATTTATTATAGGTGCTAGGACCGAAGATTAAAATGTTGACTGAGTTTATACAAAATTTCACTAATATAATTTAGTTATGGTTTTTAACTCTTTATGAACCTGTGGAGCTGGGACAGGTGATGAAATATTTAGTCAGATAATTACTCTTAATGGATATGCATGTAAACATTCTCTGTTGTAAACATCTTATTTATGATTTGAATTTATGTGTAAACTTGTAATGAACTTCTTACCATGTGATCATGTATTTTGAAAGATGTGTACGTGCTAAGGACAAAGAAAAGAGCTCTCTCTCTCTCTCTCTCTCTCTCTCTCTCTCTCTCTCATCCCCATTTTTCTTAGCATTATTCTCCCTATCCCCCTCTTTTTAGCATTCCTTGTCCCACTTAGGGTCATTCTACTTTCCCCCTTTATCTTAGAGAGCTTTTATAGGAAACTTTAGGACTTAGAAATAAACACTGGCTTGATTAGAGTCACACCAAGGTGTGTAATATTATTTATGATCATTGTGAAGGGTGTCATTATACACCTTGGTGTAACTCTAACCAAGCAAGTAAAAGATCTGCATGACAAGAACTTTAAGTCTCTGAAGAAAGAACTCGAAGAAGATCTCAGAAGATGGAAAGATCTCCCATGCTCATGGATTAGAAGGATTAATATAGTAAAAGTGGTCATCTTGCTGAAAGCAATCTACAGATTCAATGCAATCCCCACCAAAATTCCAAATCAATTCTTCATAGTTAGAAAGAGCAATTTGCAAATTCATTTGGAACAACAAAAAACCCAGTATAGCAAAAACTATTCTCATTAATAAAAGAACTTCTGGGGGAATCACCATCCCTTGACCTATTACAGAGCAATAGTGATAAAAACCTGCATAGTATTGGTATAGAGACAGGCAGGAAGATCAATGGAATAGAATTGAAGACCGATGAATGTACTCACACACCTATGGTCACTTGATCTTTGACAAAGGAGTTAAAATCATCCAGTGGAAAAAAGACAGCATTTTAACAAATGGTGCTAGTTCAACTGGCAGTCAGCAAGTAGAAAAATGCAGACCAACCCATTCTTATCTCTTTGTACAAAGCTCAAGTCCAAGTGGATCAAGGACCTCCACATAAAATCAGATACACTGAAACTTATAGAGGAGAAAATGGGGAAGAACATGGGCACAGAGGAAAATTCTTGAACAGAACACCAATAGCTTATGCTCTAAGATCAAGAATCAACAAATGAGACCTCATAAAATTGCAAAGTGTATGTAAGGCAAAGGACATCGTCAATAGGACAAAACAGCAACCAAAAGGTTGGGACAAGATCTTTACCAATCCTACGTCCGATAGAGGGCTAATATCCAATATATACAAGAACTCAAGAAGACTCCTGAGAGTCAAATAACCGCATTAAAAATGGGGTACAGAGCTAAACAGAGAATTCTCAACTGACGAATATTGAATGTCTCAGAAGCACCTAAAGAAATGTTCAACATCCTCAGTCATCAGAGAAATGTAAATCAAAATAACCCGGAGACTCCACCTCATACCAGTCAGAATGGTTAAAATAAAAAAAAAACTCAGGTGACAGCAGATGCTGGCAAGGATGTGGAGAAAGAGGAATACTTCTCCATTGTTGGTGGAATTGCGAGCTGGTACAATCACTCTGGAAATCAGTTTGGCGGTTCCTCAGAAAATTAAACATAGTACTACCAGAGGACCCAGCTATACCACTCCTGGGCATATACCCAGAAGATGCTCCAACATGTAATAAGGACACATGTTCCACTATGTTCAAAGCAGCCTTATTTATAATAGCCAGAAGCTGGAAAGAACCCAGATGTCCTTCAACAGAGGAATGGATACAGAAAATGTGGTACATTTATATAATGGAATACTACTCAGCTATTAAAAACAATGAATTCATGAAATTCTTAGGCAAATGGATGGAACAAGAAAATATCATCCTGATTGAGGTAACCCAGTCACAAAGGAACACACATGGTATGCACTCACTGATAAGTGGATATTAGCCCCAAAACTCCAAATACTCATGATACAATTCACAGACCACATGAAGCTCAAGAAGAAGAAAGACCAAAGTGTGGGTGCTTCGGTCCTTCTGAGAAGGAAAACAAAATACTCACAGGAGCAAATATGGAGATAAGCATAGAACAGAGACTGAAGGAAAGGCCATCCAGAGACTGTCCCACCTGGGGATTCATCCCATATACAGTTACTAAACCCAGACACTATTGAGCATGCCAAGAAGTGCATGCTGAAAGGAGCCTGATATGGCTGTCTTCTGAGAGGCCCTGCTAGAGCCTTACAAATATAGAGGCATATGCTCACAGCCAACCATTGGACTGAGCTCGAGGTCCCCAATAGAGGAGTCTTTCTTTTTTGTTTTTTGTTTTTTCTTTCTTTTTTCTTTTCTTTTCTTTCTTCTTTTTTCTTTTTTTTTCTTTTGATAAAAGGAATGCTTTTGGAAATAGTGCATGTGCTTGGCTAAGAACTAAAACACTATGAAAGGAAGACAAGGGGCTGTAGAGATGGCTCAGTGGTTAAGAGCATAATTACTGTTCCAGAGAACCTGGGTTCGATTCCCAGCACCCATGTATTCTAACAACCATCTGCGATTCTAGTTCTAGGTGACCTGACACAGACATACAAGGCAAGATAAACATAAAACACACAGAAAATAAAAATAAATTTAAAAAATTAAAGAAAAAAGAAAGCTAAAGTTTCTGCACCTGTTGCTTCTTTTGTTCTCACTGGAGACAGGGCAGTGTCCCTGCCAGAGGGAGGGCAGGGGCTGCCTTGACAGAGTTAAGCTGCAACTCTGATACTCGGTTTGTTTGATATTATTTAGTAGGAGCTGTGCAAGGAAAAATCACATTCTGGGCTCTGCCTTCTTGATTTGTCTGACTGCAGGGCTCCGGGATAGCGTTTTCTGTGCAGTAGGAAGGGCTGCCCAACATTTCAAAGTGATATCTTCTACCTTCTAAGTGACATCTACTCACCCACAGCCTTGAAGAAGAGTTTCTTATCTGTCAGCACATTTATAAAATCTGAGAAGTTGATCTTACCATCCCCTGCAACAGGAATATGAGCTCAGAACAAGAACGTCTCTAAACGTTATATGTTACATTAAGTAGGTAGCTTAGATATAAAGGAGGGAGGGAGGGCAAGAGCAAGAACTTGTTATGTACAGCTTAAATGTGCTGCAAACTTGTAATCCTTCTGCCGCAGCCTCTGGTTTGTTGAGACTCCAGGTGTCGGCTACCATGCTGAGCTAGGATGAGTTTTAATTATTTAACACATGTGAAGTATAGAAGCTGAAGTACCCTGTGCCACCTAACACTTAAAATCAGCATATTTGGGGATGGAAAGATGCTTAGTTAAACTTTGGTTTCCTTTCTATTCTCCTTAAAGAGATTATTTTGGTAGTGCCTCCCTATGTAGCCACGATGGTCTTAAATTTATAATCCTCTTATATCAGTCTTCATGACTTGATCTTATCAGAATCAAAGTAGTTCCCATAGCCAACAGAAGCAATGCTAAGGTATAAGGTATAAGGTATAAGGTATAAGGTATAAGGTATGAGGTATGAGGTATGAGGTATGAGGTATGAGGTATGAGGTATGAGGTATGAGGCATGAGGCATGAGGCATGAGGCATGAGGCAGAGGCAGTGGCAGTGGCATCTCTGAGTTCGAGGCCAGCCTGGCTTACAATGTGAGCTCCAGGACAGCCAGAGCTAAACAGAGAAACCAACTCCCCCTCCCAAAAAAAGGCAGTAAGTACTGCTTGAGGTATGTGTATATGTGCTATGAAAGAATAAAACAATTGGGCAGAGTTAATGGAAACACTTTAATTAAACAAGTGTTAACTTTAATTATCTGGTGACCCTGATTCACTAGTAGTTGGGTGATGAGGGGCAAGAGAAAATAAGATGTTGAAAATATTTCCTATACAACATATTAGTTTGGACTCCAGGCACCTGTCATGGCACTTGAGAGGTGGAAGCAAGTATCAACCATTCAAGGCTAACCTCGGCTACACAGCAAGTTTGAGGCTAGCCTCAGATGTATTAAGACCTCGCTTAATACAAACAAACAAACAAACAAACAAAAAAAAACTGAACCAAATACTACTAAAAAAAACCTCTCAAAACAGGAAAACAAACCCTATGACCTGTATGCTTTAAAACACTAACAAAATTTCTCTGGCATCTGGGCTTGGGATAGAAGGGGGATTCGTGTTGCTACTGCTCTAGTGGAAGCCGTAGGCTAGGGCCTTCTTCCCTCTGTGAGGCTATTGATGCCTTTTTATCTCTCAGTTACCTCAAGGCATCCTCTAAAATGAGCATCATAACAAATACTTGAATTTGGTACTGAGATGGTCACTCTTGGTTTCCACCCAGGAAAATGTCTCAAGAAATTATTTTTGATATCTTTAAAGAGAAACACACACAAATACAGTAGTTCCCTCATCCTTAGGGTATATAGAAGTTACATTCCAAGACTTCCAAGCCTTGGCTAGATCTGAGTGTGCTGGCTTATGCCTACAATGCTAGCTTTTGGCAGGTGATAGGCTGTGAGTTAAATGTTGAATTCCTGGACAACCTGAGCCACAGAATGAGTATTCGTGCCAGTAAACAAACAAGTTAGAACAACCCTCAAACCAACCAAAACCAAACCAAAAACCTCCTCCACACCCTAGACAGTACTGATCCTGCATCTACTGTGTATTTTCATATTTACATATCTGTGATAAACTTTATTTGATAAATGAGGAATAATGAGGGACTAGCAGCAGGAACAAAAACAAAACAATTACAACAATATACTGTGTATGTTTTTGAGACATGGTCTCTCTATGTAGCCCAGGCTGGCCTGGAACACACAGAGATCTGTCTGCCTCTGCCTCCTGAGTGCTGGGATTGAAGGTGTGCACCATCATATCTAGCTTCAACAATAGAACTTGAGAACTTTTTTTTTTACTTGAAAGAGTTTAGACAAATACTAATATTTTTGGACTACAGTTGACCCATTTAATTGAAACCATGGAAGGTAAAATGCAGATCAGGGGAGAGATCTTTATTTTTGTTTAGAGTTATATTTTGGTAAATAAAGGAGAATTATTTCTTGTACTTATAGGATATATGATAAAGTAGATATTCATAAGAGTATTTTGTGAGAAAATAATAAGTGAAAATACTTACTGTCAAGATCAGCACATTTCAATTCATTGTAGATATCATATGTGTTTAGATTCATTCCCAGTTTTGCTACGGTGCTCATCAATCCATGTGAATCAATACAGCCAGTTCTATCCTTGGTGAAGAAGTTGTAAGCATTATGGAAGGCTGAGGGAATGGAATTATATTAGTTAGGACAGCCATTGAAGAAGAAACACAGTCAGGCTTGGTAGCTTCTGTCTATACTAGTACTTGGAAGATGTGGTAGGAAGATTATCTGGGGGTCCAGGGCCCACTTAGGCTAAAAAGTAATGTCTATGGAGGTCAGCCTGGGCTATGGAGGTCAGCCTGGGCTATGGAGGTCAGCCTGGGCTATGGAGTAAGACTGTTTCACAAAGTGGGGAGGGGAAAGGGAGGGCGAAGTATATATGCTAACAGGACTAGAAAAGATCATATAACCAATTGAAGTTTATGTTCTGAAACAAGAGAGAAAATGAATAGATTTTTTTTAAAAAAGAAAAGTCAGATACAGTCTTTTCTTGGGATTTGAACTAGGATAAAGTAGAAATTATAGACTCCAGTAGAACAAATACCAATTGGTAGAAAAACCAAATATGGAGCCAGGCATGGTGGTACATTCTTATAATGCAAATACTGGAGGGTAGAGGCAGGGAGATTAGGTGCTCAAGGCTAGCCTTGACTACATAGTGAGTTTGAGAACAGAGTAGTTTACACCAGACCCCGTGTATCAAGAAATCAAAGCAAAACAAAAATACATCTCATCTATTTCCCCCCTTTATTGCCATTACTTGCTCGTTTGTCTCCTCTACTTTGTGTCAAGTATTAAATTATTCTTAATTTTCATTCTTTTTTACAATACTGGGGATTGGATCTAGGGCCTCATATATGCTAGGCAACTGCTCTACCACTGACCTATATTCCTAGCTTCATGATTTATATCAGTGTGATGGTTTGAATATGCTCGGCCCATAGTAAGTGCTACTATTAGTAGGTCTGGCCTCATTGGAGGAAGTGTGTCATTGTGTAGGAAGGCTTTGAAGGCTCCTAGTTCTCAAGTTCCATCCAGTGTGGAAGAACCAGTCCTCTCCTGGCCGTCTGCAGATCAAGAAGCAGAACTCTTAGCCCCTTCTCGAGCACCATGTCTGCCTGCACTCTGCCATGTTTCCTGCCATGATGATAATGAACTGAACCTCTGAAAATGTAAGCCAGCCCCGAGTTAAATGTTTTCCTTTATAAGAGTTGCCTTGGTCATGGTCTCTTCACAGCAATAAAATCCTAAGACAATCAGTATAAACTCATAGATATTTATTTTATAGTGGGGTAAACATACATCTACTTTTGTTTGTCAAACTATTCAAAAAAGTAGAGGACAGGGGATGGAGAGATGGCTCAGTGAATAAGAGCACATCCTGGGCAAGCTAAGGACCTGAGTTTGGATTCCTAGCACCCACATAAAAGCTGCGTGTGGCCATCTACAATGTAACTCTTATGTTTGGTGAAGATCAGAGGCAGGAGGATTGCTGACCTTTGCTAGACAGCCGCTGAAAAACAGCGAGTCCATGTTCAATGAGAGACCCTGTCTCAAAGGAACCTGGCAAAGGAGGATGGAGCATCCCCCACACATGCATTCCCACACAGTGTGTGACTTCGACTCTGAGAGATAAACACAGAGGGGAGGCATCTTTAGAAATCCCATTCAATTTTGTGCAGAGAAGTAGGAAGCAAAGTCATTTGGGAGCAAAGAGAGGTGATGATGGAGTCTTTGAGGTATTTATAAATCAAGCAGAATGAACAAATGAACTCCTCATAGGAAAGTTGTAAGAATACTGGAATTACCACATTTTCTAGTGTTCATATTTGACACTTTGATATTTGCATCCTTACTCATCCTACAGGGACTATTCCTCATGGGACTGGTTAGCTCCTAATAATTGTAAGTAATTGGGTTATGCATATACTGGGAGACACTGGGAGAGAAGTAGGAAGCAATGAGAGAATATGAATTTGCATGTATAGCTGTATGTGTGTGTGTGTGTGTGTGGGCATATGTGTATGTGTGTATATGTGTATATATGAATGTGAATGTGTGTATATGTGTGTGTATGTGTGTATATGTGTGTGTATGTGTGTATGTATGTATATATATGTGTGTATGTGTGTATATATGTATATGTGTGTAGGTTTATGTGTATGTGTATGTATTTGACATGGCATGAATATAGAGTTAAGAGACGAATGCAGGAGTCAGTTTTCACCTTCTACTATGTAGGGTTTGGGGACAGAGTTCAGGTTATTAGCAGGCAAAGGCTCTTTGTTCCTCCTCCTCCTCCTCCTCCTCCTCCTCTTTTTTTGTATGTGAGTGGGGGGTATGCACATGTGTATTTGTGGGTATGCTCACTTCCAAGTGTGGAGGCCAGGCATCCTGTTCTAGTACATTCCACCTTATCCTTTGAGACAGTTCTTTCATTGAATCTGGAGCTAGGCCAGCATCTAGCAAGCCCCACCTCGTTTCCCTTACCTCTGCATTGGGGTGACAGGCATGCACAGCTTTTTATGTGGGTGCCAGGATCTGAATTCAGGTCCTCATGCATTCAAGTTCTCTTGCCTCCCGAGTCATCCTTTTATCCCCTGTTAGGTGTTTTGGTGAATAATACTTTTCCTTTCTTTTGGATAAGATTCTGTTCTTTCTTCCTGAAACACTCTTCTGCATTTCCTCCCGATTTGCTGATCATTCAGCTTTCTCTTAACTCCCTTCTTTGCCTCACAAGACCAAATCGGGACACTCTGTTACGGTCCTATAGCTTCTATAC
Organism: Mastomys coucha; assembly: GCF_008632895.1. Taxonomy (NCBI): domain Eukaryota; kingdom Metazoa; phylum Chordata; class Mammalia; order Rodentia; family Muridae; genus Mastomys; species Mastomys coucha. The sequence goes on along the minus strand of NW_022196911.1, from coordinate 101,262,850 downwards.
TTCTCTCATATCTTGTACCATTTGTAATTTAATTTAAATGACTAAATAATTTTGTAGCTTCATTATGTATTTCCCTTGTAGATTTCCTTTCAGAACAGGAACATGTCTAATCTTATGCCTGGAACACTGTTGGCTTAAATAGATGTTTGCTATCTGGACCAGTGACCTAGAGAGAATGTACCAAATTTTGACATTATTCTTTCCTGTCACTAAGAAATCCTGGCATTTTATTTCTATTTTATTTTATTTTTTTTGTCTTTTGAGAACAAAACTGACTTGGCTTGCCAAACATTTTGTAGACCAGGCTGTCCTCAAACCTGTGGTGATCCTCTTGCCTCTGCCTCCCTAATATTGAGATACAGACACCTACTTGTTCTCACCCTGGTGAGTCCTGGAACTTTGTGTTTATATAGTTCAATTAGCTGATTAATATGTGACCTTGGATTGCTGTTTAACACTCTGGATAAGAGTATTTAACCAACACTGTTTAATCTTATCGTTGTTGCTTTTGAGACAGGGTTTCTCTGTGTAGCTTTGGCTGTCCTGAAACTCACTCTGTAGACCAGGCTGGCCTTGAACTCAGAGATCTTCCTGCCTCTGCCTCCTGAGTGCTGGAATTAAAGGTGTGTGCCACCACTGCCTAGCTGACTTAAATTCTTGAGATGTCAATTTGAAAGTAATCCCTCTTCAATCTAACAAATAGTTTATTTTTTATTTTTAGATAGGTTCTTGATATATAGGCCAGGCTGGCTTTGAACTAAGCAGCAGCTTCCTGAGTTATAGGTAAGTATCATCATGACTGGTTAAAAGTTTACTTCTGGGCTGCAGAGATGGCCCAGCAGTTGGCTATTCTTCCAGAGGACCCAGGTTCAATATCACAGCACCCACATGGCAGCTCACACTTGTCTGTAGCTCCAGTTCTGGGGGACCTGACACCCTCACATCAATACACATAAAAATTACGTAAATTATTTTTAAAAAGTTTATTTCTCCCCCCTTAAATGGCAGGGTCTTTTTTCCCTGCGTGCATTGGAGAAAGATCAGTATGGGAGCCAGCTGGAAGTGATGTCTCATGCCTTCAATTCTAGCACTTGAGAAGCTGAGACAGGACTGCTATGTACTCTAGATCAGCCAGGGTTAGGCCATGAGTTTCAGGCCAGCCTTAGTTCTAATAATGAGATCCTATCTCAAAAATAAACAAAACAGAAGCCCACAGATATCTGGAGGGCTGTTTCAGGTCTTAACATGTAAGGTGATTGTCATTACCTTCCAGTTGTGCAGGGCTCAGCTTGGTTTCTTTGTGTTGTAAATAGAAAGGTGCTGGAAAATCTTTACTTCTAAGAGAGACACAGAGAGAGGCAGATTTAACACAGGGGTGAGACCTTTCAGCTTTGCCGACAGCACCACAGTATGTATGCCCAGAGTCACAGTACCACTTAAGAGAGCCTGTCACCTGCTAACATCTGCCTGGCAGCCAGAGAAGATGAGGGAAACCACAGCCTGCCCTGTAGTTCTGGAAAGTTTGGAACTCTGGGAAACTTACACATATTTATTAAAGTAAAATGTGGAAAAGGAGGGAAAATATTAATACTTCCAGGATGCTTTGTGTAAATTTGTAATAAATTATGAACACACACACACACACACACACAAAATTAGCTTTGCTTATAATGTGACAAGTAGAATGCAAATATAATCTAACAGCAAATTAATTTAAATAATCAAAAAAAAGGTTTTGAAACAGGGTCCTATGTAGCCTAAGGATGATCTCAAAGTCTCTATGTAGCCAATGATGACTTTGAATTCCTGATCTCCTGCCTCCATCTTCTTTGAATGCTGGGATTATAGGTACATGTCACCACCCCTAGCTCTTATAAATTTATTTTAGTTAAAATTTATTTTAACTGTCTTTAGTTTTGAAACTAATAACAAAAGTTTTAAAAAATACAGATTTTTTTTAATTAAAACATTTAAGATGATTCATTTTATAATTTTATGTATATGAGTGTCTTGTCTGCATGAATGTTCGATGTGCATGCCTGGTACTATAGGAGATCAGAGAGGGACATCGGGTCTCCTGAGACGAGAGTTACAGATGGTTGCAAGGCTCCATGTGGGTGCTGGGAATCGAACCCAGGTCCCTTTGGAGGAGCAGCAAGTGCTCATAACTGCTGAGCCATCTTTCCAGCTCCAGTCTTTGTGATTTTTAAAAGAAGTACCTAATAAAGCAAAACTAGAAGGAATAATAAATATTGTGGTTGAACAATATAGTCACTATGGTTTATTGTATTACTCTCTAGAGTAGTAGAGTCAATTTATTTTCAGAGTAGCCTGGGAGAGAAAGAAGTGATGGGGTCTTAAGATGTACTGGTCTTAACTTTTTGGCATGAAATTTCATCTAACCTTTCTTCTTCTCTTTATCACCTAACTTGGCCTTCTTCAGACTTCAGAAACATGTTACTATGTATTCACTGAATTTCTGAATAAAAAATAGTTTAGTTTTGCAGGAAGTAAAAGATGTAACCAGAAAAAAAAAAGATGTAAGCAGACATACAAATATGATGCTCTCAAAACCCAAAGAAAGCAGAAGGCCAGATGGACAAAGATTTTTGTTAATTACAACATAAAGCATCCATGGAGCCATTTCAAACTTCATCTTGGACTAAACCAGGGAGAATATCCATTTAATAATGTTTCAGAGGATCATGGAACTACTTATTTGAACCTTCCCAGTCCAGTCTCTCATCTGTTATAGGGATCCCCATGGTTTGGCTGTTATGAGGTTATTTTTCCTCCTTCTTTCTTTCAAAATATCAGAAATAGATTGCTTTAGCAGTGGTAACACTGAGAGTGGTACACACCTTCCAAGTAGTAAAGAGAGTGGGCAGCCAGGGGAGAGGTGCCTGTTTCCCTTTTATTTCATGATCAATAGATCGTGGGTTCTCGCCCCCAGCCATTAGTGCTTGTTAGAGTTTGTTGGCAGCTGATGGAGAGAAAGCATTGCTCCTAACAGGCAAATCTCCCGTGTGTATCATAGTGAGGTATTCATGGCTAATTTTCTGGATTTCTTTTGAAGATGGGAAGGAGAATTCTGTTTTTT